>NW_027185754.1:13381281-13474720 GCF_028583685.1 Petaurus breviceps papuanus | reverse complement strand
AGAGAGAGAGAGAGAGAGAGAGAGACAGAGACAGAGACAGAGAGAGACAGAGAGAGAGAGAAAGTTCTTATACTGATACTTCTTTCTTTAAATAAAAAAAACAAAACACCATTATAACTTCCTGCCTGTTCCTCTCCTTCCCCTGTCCCCACCAACCATGAAAAAATTTCTGGCATTCTTTTATAGAAAATAAGCTTAGTTCACAAAAGAACTTAACACAAAAGAAATTAACACACTGAACCAAGTTCAGATTCATATAAATGCTAGCTATTATTATCATTCCCGACCTCTAATCTGCCACCTCTCTACTGATAATCAGGAAACATGCTTCAAAATTAGTCTTCTGAATTCAAAATTGGCCATTGCGTTGATCTGAGCTCTGAAGTATTTCAACATTGTTTTTCCTTTACATCATTGTGGTCATCATGTAAATTGTTCTTCTGATTCTGCTTATTTCTTTATGAAATGTTTTTATTCATTATTTCTTATTGCCCAATAATATTCCATTATGCTGACATGGTAAATTGATTTAGCAATTCCCTAATTAATGGATGCCCATTGTTTTCAGTTCCACAAAAATTATTACTATAATTATTTTCAAATGAGATATTTGTAAAGCATTTAGCACATTGCCTGGCAAATAGTAGGTATTTAACAAATTATTATACCATTTCATTACACACAAGAAGCCTCTCCCTCTTCCTGTGATCTCGTGTATATTCCCAGAAATGATATTGTTGGGTTAAAGGTAAATATGCTTTAGTGACTTTGGGAAGTATAAATACAAATTATTTTTCAAAATGGTTTAACCAATTCATAGAGCCACCAATAACATTTTTGTGTGTCTGTCTTCATACAGCCCACCAAGATTTTCCTTTTTGTCTTTTAATATCTTTGCCAACCTAATGGTGTGAGGTAAAACCCAACTGTCTAACGTGTGCATTTCTTTTAATAATAATATTAATTAATAACAATAGTTAGCATTTATATAGTACTTGCTATGTGCTAAATGGTTTACAAATATCTTATTTGATCCTTACAACAACCCTGGAACAGAAGTCTTATTATTATTTATTATTCCCATGTTACAAAGGAGGGAACTGAGGTAGATAGAGGTAAAGTGACCTGCTTGAGGTCACACAGCTAGTATCTGGGGCTAGATTTGAAGTGAAATCTTCCTGATTCCAAGTCCAGCTCTATCCACTGGACCACTTTGCTTAGTAATTTTGTGCTTTTTTACATATGGTTGTTGATAGCTTGCATTTCTTCTTTTGAAATATGCCTAGTCATATACTTTGATCACTTATCTTTTGGAGAATGATTCTTATTCTTAGATGTTTTCATCAATTCTCTATATATCTTGGATATCATATCTTTATCAGGGATATTTGATGCAAGTAATTTCCCCAATTAACCTACTCTCTTGTAATTCTAACTGCCCTGATTTAATTCTGGCAAAATTTTGTTTACATATGCTGTGTTGATCAGAGGACATCTAATAAAGGAAGGCTCCTCCACCCACTCCCTAAATTTGTTTGATGAAACTGTAGGATGTAAGGGGCAGGTAACAGAAGTCATGAGATGTAAGGGTTCTCTCCCTTCAGACTTTGATGAACTTCACAAAGTGTAAGTGGTAGCTTTGATTGGGCTATTGTGTCTTGTAAAGGAGGTTCCCTTTCAGACTGTGGTCCATTTTCATATGAAAGGGTCAAGGCAGCTAACTTTGATAGACTGGGCTTCTCTCAGAAATGGAACATTACAAGACCACTCCAAAAGATTCATGATGGAAAGAGATATCCACACCCAGAGAAAGAACTACAGTCTGAATGCAGACTGAAGCAAACTACTTGCTCTCTTTCTTTTTAATTTTGTTTTGTTTTGTTTCCTTTTTCTCATTGTTCACTCCATTGGTTATAATTCTTTACAACCTGACTAATGTTTAATATGAAGGTATTTGTAGAGCCCATATTTGATTGCATGCCTCCATGAAGTGGGGGGGGGGAGTGGGGAGGAGAGAGAGAGGGAGAAAATTTGGAACTCAAGAGATTGTGGAACTGAATGTTGTAAACTAAAAGTAAATAAATATTTTTTTTTAAATAAAGGATCAAGAAAATTGACTACCCAAGATTGACAGGAACAATCAACTTGCCCATGGGTGGGAAAACCTTCAGTGAGAAATTAAAAGCAACTAAAGCATTGAACCTTCTTGAGACAGTCTACTGATCTTTGGGCATGGGCTCTTGTTCTTTCCTGAAGTGTATAGCCATATCTTACTGCAAATTGTCAGCTGAAGCTGAATCTGGACACTTCAATGACTACAGATAAGCACTGAGGAAGTATCCAACTATCAGATATTGTGAGGCCAAGGTCACAGGTGTGGTGCTAGGACATTAGAAGGAACACCGCTATTTCTGTGTGCCTTCACTTGTGCCTTGGCCATGTGTTTCCTAGTGGGTGCCTCTTCCAGTTGTGAATTCCATGAATATCCACCCTTCCCTCGAATGCCGTGGGTAACTGGAAGATAATGTGTTCCAAGTTTATGAAGTGTGTGTGTGTGTGTGTGTGTGTGTGTGTGTGTGTTTTGTTGCTGGGTTGCTACTGCTCTTTCCATTTCTATAATTGCCGTTGTCTTCTACTCATTTTGTCCTATGACTGACTAGAGACAAGGCAAATGAACTGGAAGGAGTCAACTACCCTTAGGAATGCAGAATACTTTGAACGTAGGGAGTTCATATTCCCAGGAGACCCATCCTGTGAATGTGAGTTGGGATTTGGCCCAGAGGGAGATCTACATGTTGGGGGAATCATTTGAGATATATTTTGTATACCCTATAAATTTTCTTGGACCCATTAGAGAGATTGCTTTCTGGGATTTTCCAGGTTTTTTGTTTGCTTGTTTTTTTGCTTTATTATTACAGTGAGTGATCCATTGGAGAAACATTAGTTTTTTTCCTGTTTGGTTTTCAGACCATGATTGGACAGTCATTTTCTAATGTCTTTTCTTTGCGAGTTATGACGGTTACCTTGAGATCACTTTTGTGTGTTTGAATGCTTTAAGTTCTGATACCTGTTGCATTGTATATACCAAAGTTGATATGAGCTAACAGAAGTCATATTCCTAGAACTGTGCCTTGCAATGCACATAGAATCTTACTGAAGAATCCTGCATAAAGAAGAATCTCATAAAGAAGTGCCTTATAAAACTATTGAGAGACTTCTGTAGGAACTGATCTATATTCTGATTATTATTTTTTTGCTTTGTGGAGGGGGGAAGGGAGGGCAATTGGGGTTAAGTGACTTGCCCAAGGTCACACAGTTAGTTTTGTGTTAAGTGTCTGAGGTCACATTTGAACTCAGGTCCTCCTGACTCCAGGGCCCGTGCTCTATTCACTGTGCTACCTAGCTGCCCCTCTATATTAATTTTTAACTTTTCTTGTTACTATTATTTTACTTTGGAGCAAGTCTAAACTGACAGTACTCTTGTGTCATGAGTCTAGAAAGCTTATTTGAGATGCTTATGTTCTGCAGGATGAGGTTTTCCTGATGGTATAGAAACCAGAGAAATCAGCCCCAAGTGCTTAACCCCTTTGGGTGTATCCCCATATGTTTTGGGGACTTTTTAGAGTTTCTTTGCTTTCCTTAAAATTAGCCTGCTGGTTCTAGCACAAAGTGGACTTAGGACTTCATTTGAAATATCCTGTGTATTGTAGGGGCCCACTGTATAAATTCTTGTCCAAATCTCCATTAGGAATGTCCTATTATTTTACAGGGATCCATTGAAAACATTTGTGGCTTGTCTATATGTTAAAGGGGCCCAGTAGAATAATTTTTCACCCAGGATAATTTGATTATCACTTTTCTCCTTCTTCTTTATTGTCTTTGGGTTGAGGCAAAGCTTTGCATGCACCAATATAGGAAGCAACCTTTGAGAATTTTATTAAAAGTTGTTATTTTGTTGACTTGTGTACATTTACATTTGAATACGAGTAATCTTCAAGTCTACAGGTATGGCAGGCCTCTATCATCACAAAAAAAAACCTCAACTTTCAGACCCAAAAGTGTACAATGTGGACTTTGTAGACCCACTTTACTATCAGGTACTGGGGAAACAATCACAAGGACAATGCTTAGGTCTTTCCAAGCCAACAGAGAGCCATCCAGAGTTAGGAATGTGAACAAATGTTCTAAAAGCATCCTAGTTGATTTGTTAGAAATAACAAATATTTTATTTATAGAGATTTAGTGTGTGTGCATGCATGTGTGTGTAGTGTGTGTGTGTGATCAAGGAACCCCTTGATCATTTGAGTCTCCAATGAAATTATAGGATGCAAGATTAGGGTAAATGATTTGTCTCTCCCAGCCTTCAAATGGATAGGATATGGATATGGATATGCATATGGGACCTTGGCACATCCATCTCTATGTTGTGAAGGGCTCTTGTTCCTTACGGAAGGCACAGTTAATACCCTATGCCAGGATTTCATCTCAGTTCAGAAATAGAGATATTGGCACATATGGTCACATTACAGAGCAACCCATTAGATAGAGCAAAAGCAATGGAGACACTTGCTTAGCAAGAAGCAAACCCTTGCTAAGGGCCTTGAAGGGTAACTCATCTAGCAGAGATACCATGCTCAGTTAGAAAGAGCATGAGGACAATGAAAAGGTGTTAGGATCCTGCAGGCTCTGACGGATGAATCATGTTGGCCATATGAATCCCTTTCTTCTTGTGAACTGTGCTGGTGCTCTCTTCCCACTGATGCTATTAGTGTGTATTTAGGGGAGAGGCACAAGCCAGTTAAATGAGTTACCTGCAGGTGTCTTGGTACCTTCAAATGAAGCCTGAATACCCTTTTCTTGAGGTGGGCTTGTGCTGTCTGTCTCCCACAAAAACTCCTCCCCTTTGCATCCTTGTTCCAGAAGCTCTGAGTGTTTTGTTTTTTAATAGCCTACAGTTTGCATCAGGAGGCAGCTCCTTCAGAGTGAAAGAGTTATCAATGAAAATCATTTCTGTTTAATAACCTCTAACAGCACTACATAAATACTTGAAAAAAATATGGGCAAGTGTTTACAGTAGCTGCATCTCATAAGGGAGATTTACAGGACTATTAAAAATTATTAGACTTCTTCGGCGACAGTACAGCCTTCATGAGCTGCTTTCTACAACTTCATATCCAGGCCCTGCAAGAATGTTTATTTTCATGTTTTCAAAATACTGTATTTCTTCCACCATTAAATTTTATCTCAGTGGCGTTGTTTTAAAGCACCAATTTCCAAACTCTTCTGATCTTGTAATTCAGCTCCAAAATATGTTGCTCTGGAAACCATATGGTGGTAGGGCATGCCTTCAGGGACCATGGTGAATAATGCTGTAAAAGGCTCCTGAGTATTCAAGTAATATAAATGTGTGTGTCAGGGAAGAGGACGTCTGGTTTGGCATTGATTCCAGCTTCCTCTGCTGAGACGGAACATTTTGATTGGAGTCATGGACCCTTTGCACAAGGGGCCAGTTTGCCTCTCACAAGGAAGACTTGGAAAACAGTGAGCTAAGAAGGGAGGTGAGAAGAGACCAAGGCATCAAATTTGTTTCTGAGTTGGGTTCAATCACTGAGGTACAGGCAAGGGGTACAACTTGACTCTGTTCTCTCTGGTGATGTATTACCACTATGGAACATGTCATGATATAGAATTTCACTCCATCTCTGACACCCACACTCACACCCTTCCTTTCCTAAGCTTCTCCAAAATAATTCGTACTTTCTCCACGTTAGGTGACTTAAAACTACAGCTCTTACTGTCCTGGGGGTTAGTTTCATCATTCTAGACTTTAGAGTCTTTGTACCTGGGGAAGATTCTAGAAGCCCACAACTTGAGGGTAACAGATTTTTGGTGATCCATTTAGACTAGTCCCCTGCTTTTGGGCAAATCTATGGTACAACCTTGGCATAGTGCCAGGTAGAACATTGTGGGTTTTATTTTGCAATTTGTCATTTCAACATTTGCCTGTTTCCTTTGGTGATATCCTTTTTGGAGATGGACAACCACATCATTAGTCCAAGGTGCTGACAACTCTTTCCAATTCTATAATGTTCTATATGCTTGGATTCTATACAATGCTCCACTTTATATAGTGGTTGTAGTCCTAAAAAAAATGTGTAAATCGAATAGTTGGTAAATGAAACTCCATTTGCAAGTCCTACCCCAAGAGGAATGCCTTTATAAAATGAATTCTACCCTTTTCAGTGAGAATAAGCTTCTCCCACTTTATTAGTTCTCAAAGGTCAAGTTTTCATGCTGTGGGTTTTCTCACAGGTAGGATGACAGAAAGGGAGGGTCTAGTTTTCTTCCCTAAAAATCAATGCTTTCCTTATATATCACTTCTTATTCCCAGTCGTTACTTTAGGATTATGCATATGCTGATCCGTACCCCTGGAGTTCTAGGTCAGTGTCTCTTCTTATTTCTGCAAATGACTCCATGAATGAGAGAGATCCTATAAAGATAAACAGGGAAACTTTGAATCAACGTTTATACTTTGTTTACCATCAGAGAATTTGTACTACAGAGAAAGCTGAATGTAATCAGTGTGGGAAGGCTTTAGTTTGGAAGACGTTTCATATCTTCAGCAAATTGACATTGGAGAGGTCTTATTTGTTGGAAGGCTATCTTCAGATGTTTCTCTCTGCCCGTAGAATGAAATAAAAACTCCTCAGCTTGGTGTTTAGAGCTCTTTGCAGTCTGGTTTTCCAGATTTGATATTGCTCTACACTGAAGCCAAACTAGGCCATTTGTTGTTCTTCCAAATTGGCTATTCCATCTCCTTCCTTGGCATTTTCTCTCTCTTCATTTATGCCTCTCAGAATCCTTAACTTCCTTCAAAGCTCAGTCTAGGTGCCACCTTCTACAGGAAGTCTTTCTCCATTTCCTAGTTGTTAACATTGTCTCCTTAAAATTATCTTGTGCTTTCAAAGCTGTGTAAATGTTGTATCCAAGGGCATGGGAGCTTACTTGGGACAGATGCCTTGGAAACTGGCAAATGCTGCAGATCAAGACTAGACTCACTGTTTTGTTGATTATCTAGAAAACAATTGAGAAAATTTTAATAGTGAATATGAAATTGAAAAGTGCATCTTTTGCATTTTTTTTGAGAAACATTGGTTGTTGAACATTTACCAGCATGCCACAGGTTGTATCACATTAGCAGAATTTAAGTTCCTTAGGGGTAAGACTGTTTTTGATTTTGTTTTCAAATCCCTAGTACCCAAGGCTATATAACTAGGAATTGTACTGGGGTAAGGGACAGGGAAGACACTCTCTGTTAAGGGGTACAGATAGGCCAGGATCCTGGGACACCAGCATGAGGAAGTAAAGAAGTATGTACTCTTGTGGATCAGGTACTTTCCAATCCAACCCAACCAAACAAATATTTATGAAGCTCCAACTTAGTATACAGCAGGGGCAAGCTCAAACAAAACCAACTGTTAAATTTTCAGTGTGAGCATTTATACCTCAGAAATCAGCAAACACTAAAAATCAGGGCTTCGTTTATTGTTCCATTGATTGTTTAGACTTAGGAAAGTGTTGATAATGCAGCTTGAACTTATAAGTGTGTCTGTTGAGTACCTGGGTGCCTACTCCTGGTGCAAGGCACTGCCCCATGTAGTAAAAGGATGCTGAAACAAAATCAATAACTAAGTAGCACATGCCTGCAAAGAACTAGCATTCTACTGGGGAGATACAAGATCTAAACAGATAAGAATCTACAAAAGACCATGGGATCAAAGACCTAGAATTGGAGAGGATCTTAGGGGTCATTCAATCCAACTGTCTTCAAGATAAGGAAACTGAGACCCACAAAAGTTTAAGTAACTTGCCAAAGTTCACAAAGCAGTAAGTGACACAGTCAGGACTTGATCTCAGACCACATGACTCCAAGTTGAGTGCTCTTCCCACTGCTGAATTTGAGGAAGGAGAGGATCTATAACTAGGGGAATCAGAGAAGAAAGCCGAGCCTTGAAGGAAACCTGCCAATTCAAAGAAATGCAATGAAGGAGGGAAAACACTGTAAGGAAGGGGGCAACCTTCATAAAGGTAGGTGATGGAAGGAAGAGGAAGTAGGTATATTTGGTGAAAACAGAAAATGGGTGAAGGGAGCAATGGGAAATGAGCCTGGAAAAGCAGTGTGGAGCCAGATCAAGATGGGCTTTAAATACCAGCATAAGGAGTTTGTATTTTATCCACTGGAGGTCTTTGAGAAAGGTAACAATAACAACAACAGTAATAATAGCTAGCATTTATGCAGCACTTCAGGTTTGCAAAACACTCTACAAACAACACCTTATATTATGTTCAAAACGACCCTGGGAAGTAGGTGCTATATTATCCCCATTTTACAGATGTGGAAATTGAAGTTGTGTCATTTTTCAGTCATGTCCAACTTTTCATAACCCCATTTGAAGTTTTTTTTTGGTAAAGACACTGGAGTGGTTTGCCATGTCCTTCTCCAGCTCATTTTACAGATGAGGAAACTGAGGCAAACAGGGTTGAGTGGCCTGCCCAGGGTCACACAGCTAGTAAGTCTCTGAAGCCGGATTTGAACTGAGATCTTCCTGACTGCCCACCCCTCTATACTTAACTGCCCTATAATTGAAGCTGACAGAGTAAATGGCTTTCCCAGAGTCAAACAGCTAGGAAGTATCTGGAGACTAGATTTGAGCTCATGTCTTCCTGATTCCAGGCCCAAGCTCTATCCACTGCATCACCTAGCTGCCTAAGATAGTGACATGGTCATACTTGTGCATTAGGAAGATTATTTTGGGATACCTGTGAAGGACAGATTGGAGACCGGGGGAAATGGAAGCTATGAATCCAACTTGGAGGCTATTGCATCAAGGCAAGATTGGAGGAAAGACTAAACTTCCAATATCAGTCTTGGGAGGGAAGAGGAGAGGGTGTCAAGTGTATTGGGGTAGAGACCGAATAAACAAAGCCTGGAAACTGATTGGATATCTGAGGGGTTTGGGAGACAGGGATAAATGGAGGAGATATCAGAGTTATGAACCTAAGAGTGTAGTAGACTCCTCAACAGAAACGGGAAGTTTAGAGGAGCAGAGGGCTCAGTGGGGGAGGATACCTTCTGTGTCTGACACGACCTTGAGATGCTTATAGGGCATCCAGGTGGAGAAGTCCTAAAGGCGGCCACAGATGTCAGTGGAGGTTACAGCTAAGGATAATGATACTCAAAGCTAACGTTGGTAGAGCACTTGAAGGTTCATAGAGAACTTTACATATATTATTTTACTTGATCCTCACAACTTTTGGGGGTATTATTCCCCAGTTTAAAGTTGTGACAAAACTAATAAAACACATAGCTAAGTGATGCTGTGGATTGAGGGCTAAATCTGGAATCGGCAACTATTATTGTTCAGTCATGTCTGACTCTCTGTGACCCCATTTCAGGTTTTCTTCGCAGACACTGGATGTTTTGCCATTTTTTTTCCCTCCAGGTCATTTTACAGATGAGGAAACGGAGGCAAACAGGGTTAAGTGACTTGCCCAGGGTCACATAGCTAGTAAGTGTCAGAGGCCAGATTTGAACTCAGAAAGATGAGTCAGGAAGAGAACCCAAGCCATCTAACCACTGAGCTATCTCGCTGTCCTCAAGTCAGAAATATCTAAATAGAATTTTGACCTCAGATACTTCCTAGGTATGTGACTCTGGGCAAGTAACTTAATTTCTATCTGCTTCTGTTTCCTCATCTGTAAAATGAGGATTATAATGTTCCTACCTCCCAGGGCTGTAAGAAATAAATGAGATAATATTTGTAAAGCACTTTGTAGACCTTAAAGCCTTAAATAAATGTCAGCTATCATTACTGCTGTTCTTACTTTCTGAGGCAGGATTTGAATCCAGGTATTCCTAACCCCAAATCTAGTATTCCATTCCCCTCCCAGCTATGCTCCTGACTTTCTAGATGTCAACGCTGTCTCATTTGCAGCATCACTGTGGAACATTCATCACATCTGGTGACCCTTTCATCCTGGAAAATCCTACCATTCTGAAGTGATGAGACCTCCATTTTAAAGAGGGGCCCAAGGTTGGCCAACCCTCATTCACCTCCTGACTGTGCTTCTGACTTTCCAGCCTTCAACACCATTCCCTCCTCTCCCCTTCTAGTCCTTTTTGTTTATTCTTTCCCTATTAGATTGTAAACTTCCTGAGGTCAGAGACCATTTTTGTATTTGTATCCCCAGTGCTTGACATAGTGCCTGGTACATAGCTTAGTGTCACACCACTAGTAAATGCCTCAAGAAAGATTTGACCTGAGATCTTCCTGACTACACAATGATCACTCTATATACTATATCATGATGCCATTAGAGTTTGTAGGTGAAAATAAAGAGGGATATGGAAGAGTAACCTCCTGCTATATAGATGCTAATTCACTGTGGTCTAGTTAGTCAAGGAGCCTTGAAGTGGGATCAATAGATAACCCTTGTCTACTATCCTCCCTGTCCCCTTCATCACCACCATCTCTATCTGGAGGCAGGATTTCACCTGAGCAGCTGCTGAGGGTGGGTGATGTTAAACTCCCACCAAAGAGATAGAAGAGAGGCAGAAAATTCCACCAAGATGAAAACTCATTGACTGTCAGAGAGTTTATCTTTTAATCTGAGCCAGGCCAAACAGATGCATTCCTGAGTACAGGTAGAAGAGAACCTGTAGTTTTAGAGCCACGTGGGGGAAAGGGCTGAGACCTTCTGGTTAGTAAGAGAGTCTGAATTTGAACTCAGATCCCCTCACTTCAGTGCATTTTAGATGAATAAATGAAGGAAAGAATTTATTAAGCACTTACTGTAGGCCAGGCCCTTGTATCTTAGCTCTTTCCTCTGTAAAATGGGGGTCTTGGACTAAACTACTGCTAAGGTCCCTCCCAGCCCTAAAATCCTCTGATTCTGAGATTTCATTAACCCCCTAATTGATTCCCCTGCCTCAAGTCTCCCCCATTTGAATCCATCCTTGATAAAGCTGATTTTCCCAAGTGCAGATCTGACCATGTCACCTCCCAACTCAACAGACTTATGTGGTTCCCTATTACCTAGAGAATCAAATATAAATTCTTATTTGGAGCATTTAAAGCTCTTTGAAACATGGTTGCTCACCATCTTTCCAATTTCCTTAGACACGGCTCTCCTCCAGGTTCCCAACAGGCCAGCCATGTGAATCTGTTTGCTGCTCCTCAGAGGGGACATTTCATTGTCATGTCTTTGTACTGGAGGCACCATGCTAACCTTAAATGTTCTCCTTTTTGATTTCTGCCTCTTAGAATCCCTAGTTTCCTTCCAGATTCAGTTCAGATATTGTCCCATTTCCATGAGCTGCTGATGCTTTCACATCTACTCTACAGTTATCTGTATATGTGTCTCTTATTAGAATATAAGCTCCTTGAGGGCAAGGATTATTTTCCCCTTTTTTGGGATGGGAGGAGGGAAGGAGGATCCTCACCACTTATCACAGAATCTGACACATAGTACTTAATGAATGCTTATTGATTGATTATTCTTTGCCTGAGATTCTTAAATGATAAGAATGAAGAGTAGTCCAGACTCCCTAGAGGTATCACTAATTGACTCCTCATCCGTACCCTGATTTCACCCCAGATTTTCATGAAGTGGAGAAGAATTCTCTGCATTTGTGTTTGTGCATGTACATGTGGGTATGTGTTTGCAGATTGGTAGATCTGAGTTACTGATTCAGCATTTTGAATCCTCAGCTCCCTGTCCTGTCCTTCAGGAACTGTCAGTCACTTATTTCTCTAGATCATTAATACATTTGGAAAAGTGCGTGACCTAGAGAAGGAATGAAGAATGATGGATTTGGAGCCAGAGGACCAGATTTAAACCCTGGCTTTGCTTCCTACTGCTTCTGAGATCTTGGTAAGAATTGACCATGTACCTTTCTGGGCTGCAGTATCTTCTGATATGGGTTGTACTAGGTGACCGCTTAACATTTGTTTTTGGCCCAAGCTTGTAATCCTATGAATCCTATGGGTGGTTGGGGGGGGGTATGGGGTTTTCAGAGAGGACTAGCACCTCTGGTGTGAGGGCTTGCCAGGCCTGTGGCAGGGCTGCCCATCCACCTTTGGTGTCCACCCAGTTTACCCAACTCTTAACCTGTGGCTCTGAGAAGCTGTGGTATGAGCAGCAGCCATACCCTGGGACAGCTGTCTCAGCAGATGGGCTAAAGCATGTTGAAGGTAACTGGCAGGACTCAAACTAATCAGTGAGCTAGGGGATGCATGTGAAGACTTTCCTGGTGGAATGGATGGATGAAAGCAATTTGTTCCAAGAGCCATAAAAGCAGCTGAAGCAGGTGCTGTGGAACTTGGTCAGATATTGAAGATACCGAGGTCATACACTGTATCCTGGACCCTATCATTCTCTTGACTATTATCCCACCACTCGACTTTGATGACTCTGGAAGTGAGGCTGAAGACTTTGTGCAGCTCTGCTTCACTTAATACAATTCACCCACAAGTCAAGACATCACCCCTTGACATCATTGGACCTCTTTTAAACAAAAGACAAGGAACAACAAGAGCCTATGTATCATGTACAGAATTTTCATACAAAGATAGCATTTACAGTAGGAAGGAAGCCGGGAGATGATCTAATTCAGAGCTACCAAATTCACTTCTGGCAACCTCCAAAACTCTCTGAGTGCTGCAGCAACCAGATTAAAATAGGTAAATATTTAACAAAATGAATAAAAAATGCAGTGCAACATAGACAATGTTAATTTGCTGTTTTCTAAGTCAACATGAAGTCCACAGGGATCCATTTTTTTGAGTTTGACATGACTGATCTATTCTAATCCTTTCATTTTACAAAGGAGGAAATTAAGGCCCAAAGAAGGGAAGTGACTTGTTCAAGGTCATATAGATAGCAAATCTGAGTTTGAGTTTTTAATGACTTCACATCCCACACTCTTTTTATTACAACACGTTGTCTGTCTTTTACCTCTTGTACAAGGTTTATCATCCATGTAGAATGTGCCTGGTTTGGGCATTTAGAGTAGGAAATGCAGGTGGTTGGCTAGGTCTTTAAGTTTGCTTCCCTTCCAACCCCACTTCCCCCAATTAATGATGAAATTACAATATAAAGCATCACTCTTCCACAAGACTGCTAAGCAGGATGCCAACAAATCTGTAGCTTGTTTTCCATGGTTTCTGGGAACCCACAATCAGCAGCACCTGCAAAGGCTTTGAAGCATCAGCCCTGCCTGCGGTGTCCTCAGCGCTGGATGAGCACTTTCGGTTATTGAGGCAGCAATTATCGTCAAACCACTTTAATGAATTAAATGTTGGGCTGCTCCAGGGCATTGATCACAATTCCCATGAAATAATCAGTCAGGCAGAGTCTCAATGGTAAATCAAGATGAGGAAAATGGCTTATTCAGGGTAATCCTAGTTAAACCAGATAAAATTTCGAACAGATCCCAGTGGCCACCACTTCTTCCTCCTCTGTTTATTGAGTTTTTTTTTTCTCCCCAGAAAAGGGGATGTGCCTAGAATAACTGAGAACTGATTGCAATCATGGTTGAGTCCATTCAACAAGAGGAAGTAAGGAAATCCCATGCCAAATCTGTGAGAGACAAAACTTTCATCTCTGATATATGGCCACCACTGGACACTTGAACTCCTTGAGACTATTCAGGAAACCTAGCAGTCCCTCAACGTCTGTGTGCATAATTAAAATCCAACATTGTTTTCTGCCCCTTTCCTCAGACATTCTGGAGAGGGTGAGCAGCAGAAAACAGGAGGAAGGAAGGTACTGCTGCTTAAAAACGTTCACATTCAAATTTTTCAACAGCATTGAAAAGTGGGGGATATCTAGGGATTTAGAGAATGCATACAGGCCTGAAAAGGAAGAAATCCAATTTACAAGCCATCAGTCACCAAGCCGATAACTCCCAAAAAAAGAAAGCTATTTGATCCTGAAATGGACTATCTCAGGAGTCAATGAGTATCCCATCACTGTGGTCAAGCCGAGGCTGGAGAAGAGATTGCTGTAGACTGTTTACTAAAGATTGGACTAGACTCATCTGAGAAGGCCTTCCAATTCTGGGATTGCATGTTTCAAGGAAGGGTCTAGTTTCAGAGGGCATTATCTCTGTCCTAAAACAGTTTATGTAAATATGGAATTCATTCTGATTCAATTTCAGTGGTACAATGAAGCTGAGATAATGTTTTGTATCCCTTCTCTCTATCTTCTCCCTCTCCTTGCCATCTACTTCTCACAGCTTAAGTAGTAGAAGTGTTAAAAGAACTTTTCATGAACTCTGTGTACACAAGTTAGAAGATATGAGCTGGAGGACAGAAGAATTGGGTCAGTTTGAAAGTTCGTTAATGATCTGTTCTAAGTGTATCAACTTTGATTGTAGCAATCTGAAGAAGGAAGTCTCTTTAGTTGTTCAGTCATATCAGACTTTTCATGACCCTGTTTGAGATTCTCTTAGCAGAGATACTGGAGTGGTTTGCCATTTCCTTCTCCAGCTCATTTTACAGGTGAGGAAACTGAGGCAGACAGGGTTAAGTGACTTGCCCAGAGTCATGCAGCTAGTAAGTGTCTGAGGCCACATTTGAACTCAGGACTTCCTAACTCTAGGCTCAACACTCTCCACTGGGTGCCAAAGAAAGTCTGTAGGGGAATGTTATGATTTATAGTTCTTATGGTGGGTAGAGTTGAGAAGTATACCAAACAAATGAACTACCGTGTTAACCCTTGTACATAAAAGAGAGACTGAAGGAGAAAGGGTCCTAGAACCCCTCCAAAGTCCCCTTCTCTAAATCTTAGGTGGTTTTGCCTGTGGAGGGGGTGGTTTGGGATGGAGGAGGAGTGGAACTAGGGAATGAATGGAATGCTGGACTTCATGACGTTTCTGTTGCTTCTTCATCTTACCATCACTTTACCAGGGAGCGTTTCAGAGCCAGGAAGACCTGGTTGAAATCTTGCCTGTGCCAGCTGCTAATCTTGTTGCCCTGGGCAAGTCACTCGAAGTGCTCTAGTTAATGCTCTAAGACCTTAAGTAGCAGAGTTACCTTCATTGGTAGAGGGAGCTTCCTAATGAAGTTCCCTGTGAAGTCACAGGTCCAGTTTCCTAACCCTATCCTGTATAAATCTAACTAAACAGCTTGTTTACTCTAGAAGCCTGAGTGAGTATTGATAGCCTGGGTCTACCAGGGAAAGGGAGTGCCCAGTAGGATGGGGAAGAGAAGAGACAATGATAAACGATGGCTAACATGTCAACAGGAAATCACGACTTTGATAAATCATATGTGCCTTAACACATGCAATCCCTAGATGTGGGCTTCTTAACTTTTCTTGTGCCCTGGATTTCTTTGACAGTCTGGTGAAGCCTACAGGTACTTTCTCAGACTAACTTTTGTCAATAATTGAAGGAAATACTAAATTTCAGTTAGAGGTTAGTGAAAATAAAACTAATTTTTTCCCCCATCCAAGCTCATAGATCCCCTGAAATCTCTCCATAATCCCCTTCCCTGGGTCCTAGAGCAAGAGTCTCTTGCCTAGACAGGGCCCACTAAACAAAAGAGGCTAGGTTACTCACAGAGAACTTTTCAGACACACTCCTTTCACATGTTCCAGGTTCCCATTGCAGAAGCAGGTTCCCCTGGTTTTGATGGCTGATAGGCCCAACCTGTTAACGATGACATCATGATAGAGTCAAAGATTAATGAGGAAAAGACCAAAGAATTATCAGACTCAGAGCAGGAAGGGATCTGAGAAGTCCAATCTCCTTATTTTATAGTTGGAGAAATTGAGACACAGAGCGTTTAAGTCACTTGCCCAATGTGGTAAGCAGCAAAGCCAAGATCTAACTCTGCCTTTCTGACTCTCTGATGGCTATCTTAAAGAAAGAAGATTTTGAAAGTTTATTAGAGTTCCGAGGCAAACAAGCTATCCTTCTCTTGTCACTGATTGGAGGATCTTAGTTAAGAAGAGAACTTTCAGGACTTGTCAGATTTCTGTTCTTCCCGTCTCCATTACCCTGTGTCCTCGGGAGATCTTGTCTTGGGAACATGGAGAGACAGTTTGGTGTAGAAGATGGAAGACTGGACTTGGCATCAAGAAGGCTCAAATCCTACCTGATGCTTACTGTGTGACTTCAGGCAGTTCACCCAACCTCAAGGAATCTCAGTTTCCTCTCCTATAAAGGGGGTTAATGATACCTGCCATTGACTGTAGGATCTGCCTCATCTGGTTGTTGTGAGGCTCAGAAGTAAGGTATAAAATGATTTGCACATCATAAAGTGCCATGTAAATGTCGGCTGTCAAAAACAAGGCCATATAAATATGAGGATATGCTGGCTGCCTCTTCCCAGCACATGCGGACTGTAAAACCCTGATCTGTAAGGCAGGAGTTAATGAGAAATTATTCACACAAAAATATTCCTGATCCTGAGAAAGTACATGCAATAGAATCTTTCTAAATAGAGCTTCCTTCATGAATTTAAGTGTGATTTTCTAAAACTTGATTTGAACCTGATTTCCCTATTTATAAAGAAATCTTTTGACATCTGTTATTTTTCCATCACCCTCATTTCTGAATATCTCTTTTCCTTCCCCTTCCCAGTGAACTATTCCTTGTGATAAATATTAAAAACAAAGGAGAGGGGAAATAGCAGTTCAGCAAAAACAGCGGATGCATCAGTGGTATCTGACACAACATACATTAGCCCATACCCACAGGCCCTCACCTCTTCAAGGAGGAAGAGAAAGGAAGAGAGGAAGGAAATTGTTGATGATTTGGGGGTACATATCTGTTGTATAATGAATGACGGTTAGCCATACCCTCAGGATTTTCCTTAATATGTCTAGGAATTTTAGATCGCAAACTCAGTATAAATTAAAAATTTGACACAGTAGGGAAAAAAAATGCTATTGGAATTGTTCAGAATTAGAGAAGTACTGCACTTTGCCCCTATCAACCCACAACTGGAGGTCTATGCTCAGTTTTGGATGTTGCATTTTAGGACATATCTTGACTCTGGAGTGTGTCCAGAGAAGTACAAACAGGATCATGGGATGACTATCTTTTAAATCCTTCAAGACCCTTGTATGGAAGAAGGATTTGAATTGTCCTGTGTGACTCCTAGAAGGCAGAACTAGAAACACCAGAGGAAAGTTGCAGGGACACAGATTGCAACTTGATGTAAAGATAACTCTTAATAGTCTGAGCTGTCCAATGTGAATGGTTTGCCTCAGGAGCTACTGGGCTTTCCTTTATCTGGAGTCTTCAAGCAGAGGTCAGGTGATGGATTGGAGACAATGTTGCAGAGCAGTTCTTGGACTGGACCTGATGCCTTCTAAGGCTCTTTTTAAATGTGACAGCCTATCATTCTGATCAGGAACACATTTGAAATGATGAGGGGGAAACAGGTTTAAGTACTGGGGAGAAATGGTACTTGTATCAAGGAAGAACATCAGATTGGAAGTCAGAAGATGTAGTTTCAAATCTAGACTCTTTTAGTTTCTCCCTGTTTGTCTTTGGTCTTCAGTTTTCTGATTTATAAAATGAGATGCTTGAACTAGATACTCTCCAAAGCCTTCCCCTTCCCAAAGAGTCATCAATTATAATTTTTTAGATAAGAAAGTGATGAAGAGAAAAAAAAATCAGTAAAGCCAATCAATTGATAACACTTTACAACATATACAGTGCTCCATGCCCATGCTATTCCCTCCTCCCCTCTTGCACAGTGTGGGGCTGACACTATCTTCTCTCTCTTCTTTCGGACAAAGCTTGTTCTTTCTAATCTCATAACATTCATTTTTTTATTGTTTTGTGGTTATGTTTTCTTTCATTTACATTGTAATTATTGTTTTCTGTATCAGTTCATATAATTCTTTCTAAGCTTCTCTGTATTAATTGTAGTCATCATTTGTTACAGTTCAGTAATATTACATTAAATTCATGTAGCACCATTTGTTTAGCCATTCCCTAATCGATGGGCATCAGTTTTGTTTCCAGATCTTTGCTACCATGAAAAGTGCTAGTAAGGAATTCTTTATCTCCTTACCTTGACAGACCAGGAAATGATGCCATGAAATCCCACCCAACTAGGATAGAGAACCTGGGTTGTAACTACTCCTTTCAGCATTCGTTTAGTTACCCTTTTTTACATACATGGCAGCTAGGTGATATAACAGACTTATGAATCTGGAAGACCAGAATTCAAATCCTGCTTGAAGAGATTTGCTAGCTGTGTGAATGAAATAAATAAATGAATGATGCAACATTTATTAAGTGCTTACTACATATCAGGCACTGTGCTGAGTGCTTCACAATTGTTATCTCATTTGATCCTCACAACAGCCCTGGGAGGTAAGGAGCTATTATTAGCCCCATTTTATAGATGAGAAAACTGAGGCAAACAGAGATTAAGTGACTTTCCCAGGGTCATGCAGCTAGTAAGTTTCTGAGGTCTGATTTGAGCATGAGTCTTCCTGATTCCAAGACCACTGCCATCTAACTCCTCCCCTTCCCAAAGAAAAGAGGGAGTGAGGTGTGGGGAATGGCTTAAGCACAGCAATTAGTAGCTTGTGTTCATGAGACAGTGAGGAGAGTGGGGTGGGGACAGTGGGTGGAACAGTGAAAGATAATAGAGGAGGGGTAGATTGGCACTGGCTTGGGGAGGATCTTGACTGCCAGGCTCCAGAGTTTGGACTTGGAATCCTGGGCACTGAGCATGTTTTCACAGAGAGCCTGAAAGTAACACATCTGAAATGTGTTTTGTCTCCTGCCTAATTATACTAATAAATAATTAGTACTTGTTTCCTCACATTGTACAATTAAATGCATTCTTGGTCTAACGACATGTATGCTCTGAGTTAGTGGGTCCTTGTTAATGAGTTTTGAAGACATTGGTACTAAATGTCCTTTCCTGGGATTGCTCCTTTCTCCTCTAGAGATGGGATGATGTGACAGTTGTGAGGAGAGGGTACTAGAGGGTCAAGTCATGATGTTGTGACTGTGGCAAGAACACCGGCACTGGCTTTGAAACCTGAGGACTTAGGATAACTACTACATGTATGACCTTAGGCAAGTCCCTTAAACTCCTGTGGGCCTCAACTTTTCCATCTGTAAGATGAGAGGATTGGCCTGGATTATCTCTAAGGTCTTGGCCTAGTGGATAGAAGGCATTTAGAGCCAAGAGACCCTGAGTCCAAATACTACCTCAAACATTTTATTTGTTAGTTGATTGTTGCCCTTCATTCTGAAAGAGGACCCAAATGAAAATGCTATATGGGGTCAAGGTACAGTGGGCCTGACTGTGGCTGATCAGACCAATACAAGCTTAGAAGGCTCTTCCATGGGTCAGGCAAGATAGACTGTATGAATATGGAGATGTCTCTAAATATACACATCTCACATTTCCTTTGAGATACTGAAATTCTACTTTGTTCATGGAGCACAGCACCTTCTTTGATGTGGGCACACCAGGCTGGGTGGTCCTATGCCAATGTCTCCCATGTCTTACAATTGATTCCAAAGTTCTTCAGGGAGACCTTGAGAGTGTCCTTGTATCTCTTCTTCTGACTACCATGTGAGCAACTGCCTTGAGTGAGTTCTCTGTAAAATAGTCTTTTAGGCAAATACACATTTGACATTTGAACAACATGGCCAGGCCACTGGAATTATGCTCTCTGCAGTAGTGTTTGAATGCTTGGCAGTTTGACTCAGAAAGTTTCTTAGTGTGTGGTACCTTATCTTGCCAGGTGATCTTAAGAATCTTACTAAGACAATTCAAATGGAAGGGATTCAGTTTCCTGGAATGGCACTGGTAGACTGTCTGGGTTTTGCAGGCATACAACAATGAGGTTGGCACAAAGGCTCTGTAGACCTTCAGTTTGGTAATCAGTCTAATACCTCTTCTCTCCCACACTTTCCTCCAGAGCCTCCCAAACACTGAGCTAGCTCTGGCAATGTGCAAGTCCTTAATGATATTTTTGTCCTCATTGAAGATGTCCAACAACATTGCTGAAAACATAATGCTAAAAAGCATTGGGAGTAAGCATGCAACTCTGCTTTACTCTGCTAGTGACTAGGAAAGTGTGAGAGCATTTTCTGTTATTCAGAACCCATGCAGACAGGCCATCATAGAACTGATGTACTATACTGATGGACTTCTCCAGGCAACCAGATTTTGCCATAGTTTTCCACAAGCTTTCATGATTGGCAGTATCAAAGGCTTAGGTTAGATCAACAACACCATGCACGTGCCTCTGTTCTGCTCCTGGCAATTCTCCTGGAGTTCTTGAGCCACACACACACACACACACACACACACACACACACACACGCACACACACGCACACACACACACACACACACACACCATGTTGACCATTCCTCAGCCCTTTCTGAAGCCATACTGGCTCTCTGGTAGATTACCACTTTTCAGATGAAGGATCAGCCTGTTGAGAATTCTGGCAAGAATCTCACTGGGAATGACTAAGAGAGAGAGACTGTCCCTTCATCCCCTGTGATTGTCACAGGACAATCCATTTCCCTTTACTTTATGGAGATGGACATGAAGGCATCCTTGAACTCCTGGGGGATAACCTCCTCTTGCCATAAAACCTGGAAAATTTCCATCAGTTTTTGTATGAGCAGTGGATCCCCTGCCTTGCAGGGACCCACAGCTGGAATAGAATCAGCTCCAAGTGTTTTGCCACATAAGAGGAGAGCTTAAAAGCATTCAAAACCTCTTTTTCAGTTCAAAGTTTGGCTAGAGAGGGATTTACTTCAAACTAAGGTATATAGTCAGTGACTTCAGTATCAAATGATGATGGTCTGCTGAGAACCCTATAGAAGTGCTTAGTCCATATCTCCAAGATCATGTTCTTACCATTAATCAATGCAGCTCCATCACTGAGTAGCGGAGATGAACTATAGGTCTGTGGCCCATGCTTCAGGGCATCATAAAAGCTCTTTGGATTGTTACTATTAGCATAAAACTGAATTTCATCTGCCTTCTTACTGAGCTAAAAATCCTACATCTCTCTAAGTTTCATCTGTACTTTATTTTTGATGGAGTTAAATGCTGCATTTTGAGAGACAGATGAACTATCCCACTGGTAAACCCTGTGGAGTTCTTTTTTTTCACTGAGCAGCTTCTGAATTTCCCCATTATTTTTGTCAAACCAATCCTTATGTTTGTGAGCATTCTGGCCCAGATGAGTAAATGTGATGCTGTAACCAAATCTCTAAAAGCTGCCCATTCCTTATCTGCTCACTGTTGCCCAACCGTGTATTGGTTCAGCTTTCCCTCCAAATTAGCAACAAACTGTTCAAGCTAGGATAAAATGCCCTCATCTGTTGATGTTAAGTCTTTTGGTAGCCATCATGCTTGAGGCCACTGCTTTTGTTGAATGGGAATGTTTAGCTTGAAGAAGATAAATCTATGATCAGTCCAGCATTCTACATCACACATTGACTTCATCACTCTCACATTCTGGCTGTCTCTTCTTAAAATGACATAGTCTATGAAATGCTTATGTTAGCTGTGAGGGTGCATCCATGAAGTTTTATTGTATTTAGGCAAACAGAAGACAGTGTTGGTTTAGAGAAGGTCATGAGACACATAAGTCTTCAGTAGTGAGTGACTCTTGCTGTTGCTGTTTCCAACTCCATTCCTCCCAAGGACTCCCTGTCATGTTTGATAGATAGTCTATGCCTACTCTGGCATTAAAATCACCTAGAATTACAAGCTTGTCCTCTTTCAGCACATTGATGATGAGGGTCTCCAGGTCTTCATAAGGTTTTTCTTTGACATCATCAAAGTCTGTCATGGTGGGAGCATAGGCACTGATCATGATGGTATGTTACTTTCCCGCAGGTGGTAATCACATTGTCATGAGTCTGTCATTTACTCCTTTTGGTAAACTAGATGAGATTTGATTTCAAAACCTTCATCAGCTTCCTGGAGTTCCCCTTCACAGCAGTCACTCCAGAAATAAAGGTACCCAGCTCCAACACAGGTAAACTGGCCTTCATTTGTCAGCCTTATTTCACTCAGGGCTGCTATTTGGATGTGATACCTCTCACAAAAAGAGCTGTTCATCTTTCAGGTGTTGTCCCTAGGCATGCCTACATTCCATGTACCAATGGTGAGTAGAATCATCTTCACAAAAGTCTTTGTACATTTTTTGTGTTTTGACCACAGGGTGGGATCCCTGTTTGCCATGGCAGGTTAGAGTGGGGTGAAGCAGACAACTTTTAGGGCATATTTTCTTTTTTTTTTAAATAAATTTATTTTTTAGTTTTCAACATTCACTTCCACAAGATTTTGAGTTACAAATTTTCTCCCCTACCCCCACACCAACATAGCAAGCATACTGAACACCCCTTCCCCCAATTTGTTCTCTCTTATGTCCTCCCCTATCCACTTTATTGTAGGGCAAGATGGATTTCTATATCCTATAGCCTATATATCTTATTTCCCGGTTGCATATAAAAAACAATTTTTAACATTTGTTTTTAAAACT
This sequence comes from Petaurus breviceps papuanus, assembly GCF_028583685.1. Classification (NCBI taxonomy): domain Eukaryota; kingdom Metazoa; phylum Chordata; class Mammalia; order Diprotodontia; family Petauridae; genus Petaurus; species Petaurus breviceps. The sequence continues at coordinate 13,452,153 of NW_027185754.1, read as the reverse complement.
TTGATTTCCAAATTCTTTCCCTTCTTCACGCACTCCTACTGGGAAGACAAGCAATTCAATATCGGTTGTACATGTATAGTTATGAAAAACATTTCCATATTAGTTACATTGTGAAAAACTAACTATATTTCCATCCATTCTATCCCACCCCCATTTATTCTATTTTCTCCTTTGACCCTGTTGCTTTTCAAAAGTGTTTGCTTCTGACTACCCTCTCCTCCAATCTGCCCTTTCTTCTATCATCCCCCTCTTATCCCCTTCCCCCCGACTTTCTTGTAGGGTAAGATAGCCAAATGAGTGTGTATGTTATTCCATCCTTAAGCCACATCCAGTGAGAGTAAGGATGACTCATTCCCTTTCACCTTTCTGCTCTTCCCCTCCATTATAACAGCTTTCTCTTGCCTCTTTTATGTGAGATAATTTATCCTATTCTATCCCTCCCTTTCTCCTTCTCCCAATATATTCCTCTCTCACCTCTTAATTTCATTTTTTAGATGTCATCCCTTCATATTCAACTCATCATGTGCCCTCTGTCTATGTATACATGTACACATATACACAGACACACACATGTATACATACACATATACCTTCTTATACATATGTATATGTATGTATACACATATATATTCCCTTCAACTATCCTCATACTGAGAAAAGTCTCATGAGTTACAATTATAGTTTTTCCATGTAGGAATGTAAATAAAATAAATGTAAATAACATCTTTAATAAGTTCCTTATGGTTTCTTTTCCCTGTTTACCTTCTCATGCTTCTCTTGCTTTTTGTATTTGAAAGTCAAATTTTCTGTTCAACTCTGGTCTTTTCATCCAGAATGCTTGAAAGTCCCCCATTTGATTAAATGTAAAGGGCATCTTTTCTAACCCCTTCCTCACATCAGGAGGTGAGCAGTAGTGTGATCCTGAAAACAAAAACAAAAACAAAAACAAAAAAAAGCACCTACGGGGCTGCCAAATTCCCCTGCTGCTTTGGTCCCATGAAAAGAAAACCCTATGGCCTGGGCTACCTAGATGCAGGATTGTGACTATAGCTCCCAGTGTATTCACACATACTACATTGTCACTTACCTGTCCCACAGGTAAAAATGGTATGGATGATGTCTTTTCACTTGTGAATAAATTGAATTCATGGGGTAGAGCTGTAAGAAGTCAGTGATCTCTTTCTTTCTTCCAGAGTCACCACAGTCATCCAGTGGCAGGAAGAAAGTCAGGATGACTGGCAAAGGCTAAGGTTGCAATGTATGGTCTTATGGTCTTCAACATTCAGCCAAGCTCTAAATGCTCCACAGAACCTACCGCAGCTGCCTTCTTGGCCGTTGGAACAAATTATCCTCAGTTTCCCATTTTGCCAGGGGAAATCTTCACATGTTTAAATTAGACACCCCTTTAACTCACCAGCTGGTTTGAGGCCCATCAGTTACCCTCAACCTAGTGTAGCCTGTCTGCCAAAATGGTTTGCCGGAGTGTGGCCATTGTGCATGCTACAGTTTTATGGAGCCACAGATGAGAATTGGGCTAATCAGGTGTTCTCCAGAGGTGGAAAGCAGCCCTGAAAAGGGCTCAGTTGTCCTCGCACCAGAGGTACTAACCTTCCCTGACCACCCCACACTCCACCTCAGACATTGATCCTCAGCAAGTCCCTTAAACTATCCCAGCCTCAGTTTCCTCTTCTGTAACATGGGGGTAACAATAGCAACCACCTCACAGGCTTGTGGTGAGGATCCAAAAAAGAAATGACGCATTCAAGTGCTTTGCAAACCTTTGAGTGTCAGTTAAATGATGGCTTCCATTTCTAAATCCTGTGAACTTGTCTGAGGCAAGTTCCCTGGGGAAAGTGGGAGGAAAATGATACAACAAAGAAAGCTTATTTAGAAAGTTAGGGAGCAATTCTTGAAATATTATTGTGTTTAGATGGTGTGTGCTTTTCTCTTTCTGGTTGCCTGTTTGGTCCTCATCAGACATGTTGTTCTCATCAAGTGTGTGTCTCCCATCTCATCAAGACTGGAGACAGAGGGAATTTGGAAGAATATTTAATTTTCCAATGTGAAGAAACAAATACTATTTATTTATTAGTATAATTAGGGTGGGAGACAAAAGACGTTTCAGATGTGTTTGAGCAATTTCAGTGGTGCAGATATTGTCTTTGAAAAACATCTTTTAAAATTACTCCATGCCACAGTGTACACATTGCTTCCAATTATCACTAGGATGTGCTTCTCTGTGATTGTGGGGAGAGCCATTACAGCTGGATCATATGCACTTTATTCATTAGACTATAATAAGCCTTTAAAATTTTTCCATAAAGGCGCAGTTTCCGATCCCACCGACAGATGAGATGGGCCTCCAACAGGTGGGAAATGCCTCATTAGCATATGCATGAGGGAGCAAAATCACACCTCAAATATTTAAGATAAAATTCCTTAATAATAGCACAAAAGCAAAACAGGTGTTAAATGACTTCAGGTTTTGCACCCTGGCATGAAGTCCTGTGGTTCAGCTGCTAGTTGATCAGGGCCTATGAATATTCATGGTTTATGGCACCAGCCATCAGGTTCTTTGGACATTTGAGTTCTCTGTGACTGTCTCATCCTGAAGATACAAGCTCTAGCCCCCTCGCAGTATTTCATGGCTGTGAAATGTTTGAGATGTATATCCTTTAAAAAACCCATGACACTATGACTTTTCACTAAGGAACACAGAATTGCATAGTTCAGAGACCTCAGAGATCACATGGTCCAGTAGGTGTCTGGACAAGAGGCCCCTCTGCACTGTCCCCAAAAAGCGGTCATTTAGGTTTTGCTTTAAAGACCTTCTAGGATAAGGAGCTCCTGGCCTCCTGAGGTAGCACATTCCATTTGTGGTCAATGTTGATGGTTGGCAAGATTTTTCCTTATCACTTGCCCAATCTCCATCTCTTCATCTTCTTGCCCATCTCTTCATTGTGCTGTTTGTAGTTTTCTCCTCTGGGGCAAAGAAGCACAGCCCAATAAAGTTTTCATAAGAAAGGCCTCAAGATATTCAAAGACTATAATAATCTTTTTTTCTAAGTCTTCTTTTCTCCATCTCAACAATCCCAGTTTCTATAAACTGAACTATATATTTTTTTCTTTTTGGAGGGGGGAAAGCAGGGCATTTGGGGTTAAGTGACTTGCCCAAGGTCACATGGCTAGTAAGTGTTAAGTGTCTGAGGCCATATTTGAACTCAGGTCCTCCTGACTCCAGGGCCAGGTGCTCTATTCACTATGCCACCTAGCTACCCCTCTTCAAACTGTATATTATTTATATGGTAGGGTCTCCAGAGCGCCTCTTTCTTGGTTGTTTTGCTCTGATATACCCATTTGTTTGTGAATGTCCTCCCTACAATGATGTGTCCTGACTTTGAGTACTCCAGATGTGATGTGACCAAGTCAGAGAACAGTAAAGAGAACCCACCTTCTCAGGGCAGATACTGCAACTCTAGCAATGAAACTTAAGATTGTGTTAAATTTTCAATGCTGCTATGTCAATGATATTTGTACTCATTGAGTCTATGCTTCCATGTATCTTTCACACAAAATCTTATTGAATTTTTGCTCCCTGGTCCTATACTTGTGTGACATTTTTGTTATTTTGCAGACTATAGGCCCATCTTACACAGATGAGTGTAGTTAAGTTCTGAAAAGCTTCTCACCATGAGATGTGATGTGAGGATGTGATGGGGACACTGTGATGCAGATTTCAACTCTTCTGAACTATGTACTAAGCTGTAGAAGGGATGCCACCTGTGCTAGTAGAGGGCAGGCTAATATTGGTGAAAAAATGGATTCTTAATAATATATAGGTAGGGGCAGCTAGGTGTCACTTAACCCCAACTCAAAAAAGAAAAAAAAAAAACCCAAAACCAATATGTAAGTAAACATTGCTCTCTCGGATTCAGTTTGTTGCTTCAATCTGTAAAGGTATTTTTGGATTTTGAATTGCTCATTCTGTAGAGTTAGGTATTTCTTCCTGCTTTGTACCATGTACAGATTTGATAAATATATCATCTATACCTTTGGCCAAGTCATTGATTTAAAAGTAACAGTGACAACAGCTGGAGGACAGCTGGAGGGGAGGGAGTACAGGCAGCAGATGTCAGGTCTGAAGGCAGAAAGACTAATCTTCCTGAGTCCTAATCTGGTTTCATATGCTTCCTAGCTGTGTGACCCTGGGCAAGTCACTTGATTCTGCCTGTTTCCTCATCTGTAAAATGAGCTGGAGAAAGAAATGGCAAACCTCTTCAGTATCTTTGTCAAGAAAATCCCAAATGGGGTCATGAAGAGTCAGACCCAACTGAATAACAGTGATAACAGCAATAGCACAAGACCCAGAATCTATCAGAACTACCACAAGAGATCTCCCTTCATCAGTCTAGATGACTCTATTGTTTGTTCATTTGGTTCTAAAAACATCAAACTGTATTATTTTCATCTAGTTCATATCGCTCCATTTGTCCATAAGGATCAAAGAGTAGATAAGACAAACTTCTAAAGCTTCTTTAGAATCATATTGTGTCATTGAATCATTGAACAAGAACATATTGACCCTTTCTTTCCTCTTCTCTCCCCCTAGTTCTGCAGTCATGAACTAAACAAAACTCCACCACTGTTTCTCATTGGGGTGGTACCTGGACACAGTGTATGGAGTACTAGAGTACTAGACTGGGAATCAAGAAAATATGAGTTCAAAGCTCATCTTAGACACTTGTTTGCTGTGTGACCCTAGAGATTCACTTAGCTCAGGCTCAGTTTCCTCATCTGAAAAATGGGATAATAATAACACTGAATTCACAGGATTATTGTGATAATCAAATGAGATAATTTAGGTTGAGTATTTTGAAGACCTTGAAGTAGGATAAAAATGCTAGTAATCATCAGTATTATTAATTAGCATTATAATTTTTACTATCGTCATGGAGTGTATCAATCTATTCCCCTATGGGCCCACTCATCATCCCTGTAAAATTCTAGGCCACAATATACTTCCTTGGCCTCCACTTTACTACTTTTGTCTCCCCATTGAAGTGTAAGAACATTGAGGACAGGGGCTGTCTTTTGTATTTACATCCCCAGCACTTAGCTTGGCACATGACAATTACATAATAAATGTTTATTCTTTCATTCATTGATTTAGAAGACTGAGGCCCAGAGAGGTTAAGTGAATTGTCAAGAGTTACACAACTTCTAAGTTACCCAAAGCAGGATTCAAATCCGGCTTTCCTGTCTTCAAGTCTAACTCTCTTTCCCTTTTTCACACTTCCTCCTTCTCACCTGAAGGCGTATGTACTAATTATTTTGTGCAGAAATGACCTCTTTGTTATTATCCCCTCTGCTCCATGTTTAATTTGTTTTTCTAGTCACCCATTGTGCTAATGCAGGAGCCTAAGGGTCATTAACAGTCAATACATATACTGTGAGATAGTTTAGTACCTATGATATGCAATCATAAGCAGCCCTTTTACGTCCTATAACACCAAATATTTTAGGGATTAGTCCTGATGGCATCCAAAGAGATCAGGAATGTGTATTCCTGTCCCCAATAAAACTGAGTAATCTGAGGCCCAGAACATGACTTGCAGACTCCCCCCCACCCCTCTATTGCAGAAAAAGAATTGGAAATAGAATCCTGGAAATCTTAATTTTTAATTACTTTTGAGAGAACCACTTTTATTCCTCCTGAGCCTCAAGTCAACTGTTCAGAAGAAGGAAGCAACATGCCACAGTGGAAAGAACACTTGTCCTGGAGGGAGAGATCCTGGGTTCAAATCACACCTCTGTCACTTACTGACTGAATCACCTAGGGCAAATCACTTGAGCTCGCTGGGCCTCAGTGTCCCCCTTCATCCCTGGATCTATGTTCCTACACTTAAAGACATGGCTCAAAGATATGGTACATAAAGGAGACAAAATGGTGGTGGTGATATGGGGAGTAGGGGAAGGCAGCATTGCTCCCAGTTCTAATACTAAGAATAGTCCCTTACATTGATACAGCATTTTATAGTCTTAGAAATCTACATACATATTCTTTTGTTCATTCTAAAAGTTCTGTGCAGTAGGGAGTGGAGGATTATTATCTTCCTTTTGACAGATAGAAAAGGGAAGGGACTGGGCTAAGGTCATACAATGAATGGCAGAAGTATGGCCAGAACTCTTAGAATGAAATGCTTTTCCATCTTCAATTACAGCTATGTCCTTATTCTAACAAGGTGTCCAGGATGGTGGTGTTTCACCAATTATGTAACAGAGGTCTAGAACTTAGACCAGATATGTTTGCTTTTTGTGGGCCTTCAGTTCTCTTGGGGATGAATCCATTGAATTAGAAAAGCAACAGTGGGGAAATTGCACATGGTTTGGGAAGGATCTCCTTCTATACAGCCATCTAGATGGGGTTAGGAGCCAGCTTAGGGCTTAGGAGGTGTCAGGATATCTTTCTGATTCATCTGCCAGCTATATGGGTGATAAAACTGTATGAGTCATTTTAAGTCGTCACCATTGGAGTCCTGACTACCATAAGGAATTTTGACATGTGAAGACACTTTGTCAAAGTATCTTCTGACATGTTAGAGTTGGCAGTGGAGAACTTAGGTAATAAAATAATAATTATGTAAGTTCTGTGACTCATTGGAGAATAATTTGTCCTATGAGTTGGTTCTTGTTACACTCTCCCTGGTCTCCCCAGTTCTCACTATTGCTCCCTTACACTGAACAGTTCTCAGGTTATGATAAAATTGGTTCTGTTTTTGAGTGCCCTGAGTTAGGTTCCAAGTGCCCGCCTATACCCCTAATCACTCAGGAAGTTAATGGGTTCAAGCTGCCTAAATGCCACTTCTTATTTGTTGTCCATGGGCATAGTAGTATATGGTAGATACCATAGTAACAATGGTAGAGTCAAAAGAACATTGAACTTGATGCCAGGAGAATTTGAATCTTGCTTCTTAGACCATGAAAAAGTCATCTACTCATCCTCCATGCCTGTAGTAATTTCCTCACAGAGGTTGAAGGTTAAAGTCAAGTCAAGTCAAGCCAAATAAAAAATATTTATTAAGCACTTACTACATGCCAGGCACTATGCTAAGAGCTGGGAAGGCAAGTACAAACAGAAAGAAATCCCTTGCCCTCAAGGAACTTACATTCTAATAGGGAAAGAGTATAAAAGGGAGCCAATCAATCAAAGGAAGGGGCAGGAAGGGGTGAAGTTACTGTTGGGGTGGAAAGAGCTTCCAGGATGAGAAGGGTTTGGGGGAATGGTAGAGAAAGTCTAGAAGGTCAGGAGTTCAACCTGGAGGGGAATGAAAACATGGTAGGCATGGGTATTTTCCTGAAAATGGAAGGTCTGGAAGAAAAAGTAAATCAGAGGAAGGGGCTACAGGGCAGACAGTAATTCTAGCATAACAAGTCTTAGAATAGAGTGAATCTCTATGGTGAGGATGCTTCTGGTCATGCAGAGAAAATCTACAAGGTGAAGAGTGTAACCTGGAGACGAGTAAAGGGAAAAAATGAGATCACCCACTTAAATATACTTTATAAACTTTTCGTTGAAACATTCATGTCAATTTGTATTGTTGTTATGTGATATTTTTGCTAATACCCATATCTAGGCTTAGGCTTCCATGCCATGGGAGAGGGCTCCTTCTATCTGCTAGAGAAGCTTGAGGAGAACTACAGTGTTTCCTAGCCCCCTACCAGTACTTCCTTCCCTCCTTCCTTCCCCTTTCCTTCTCTTCCCCCATACCCAAACGACGGAGTACTTCAGGCGATACATAGATAATTAAGGCCCCTGACCTCTCAGAACTGACAGTCTAATGAGAGCCATGGTAGTGGTGTAGGTACACAAACACACAATTCAGGAAAATACAAGTTAAATATTCTGAGGAGTATAATAGTGTGAGACGAGTTAAAGGTGATATAATGAAGTAAGAGCTGGCATCAGCGTCAGGGAGGCCTTGGTTCAAGTCCTATGGTCTGTGTGACCCTTGCTAAATCATTTAAACACCTAGTACTCACAGGCACCTCTCTAGGGGTAGTGCACAACAGTTTCTTATTTTTATTAGAAGAGTTTCTTGACTAATAATTCTCCATGATTATGAAAGCATAACTGTAGCCCAAATATCCTTCTACCCTTCCCATCCCCCCAAAAAGACAGGTATGAGGGATGTCACAGGAAAAAAAAATTCCCTTCCAACTGAGTGTGTCCTGTCTCAGGATCTCAATAAATAGTTTTATCATTATACATTCATTCCTTCAAGTCTTAAAGACTGCTTGGTCCTCCTGCATCCCAGGTTAAAATATGAGTACTTGGAGAGATCTTCTATGCTATTACAGGTAATTAACATCTTAATGGAAATGAGTCGACAGCCAGTTGAGTTCAACTTCCCTTGGCACTGAGGTGAAGATTGGGTGCTTCGCGTGTATTTGTTGGGATGTGGGAGAGGGGGCACAGGGAGGAATTATGGGAAGAAGAGAGAGAGAGAATTGGGAGCCAAAGACATTACCACCATCACAACTCTGACCTCAGCACTCAGATCATATTTTGAGATAGTCTTATTTGTGAATTGTATTGGAAAAAACATTCTAAATTCTCTCTTTGATGCTTGGGAACAGCTGGATGGAGACATAACCACAATGAGGGTTTGGCTTCACAGACACCTGAGGGTACCTCAGAGATAGAGAAAGACCCATTCCCCCCAATGCAGGTTCTAGATTTTGCCTTCAATGCTGGCCCACAAAACATGGAAGATTAGGATGGCAGAGTAGAAGCAGGACCTCCTCACTGCTGAGGTTTCCACCTTCCCCAATCCATGTAAAAAGGGGACTCTAAACAAACTTTGGAGCTGCAGAACCCACAAAATGACACCGAGAAACTAACCTCCCGCTGAGGACAGCCCAACAGGCTGGCATGAATTGGTCAGTGCAGCACTCTGGGAGCTGAGCCCAGCCCCAGGGCAGGCCTGACCAGCCACCAGCCTGAGGGACTCTAGATCAGCAGCAGCAGTGGCTTTCCAGATTTATCAACACATAGATGTGAAAGACAAAGTGAGAGGTCAGTGCAGTCTGGACTTTGGGACCCAGTAAGTGGGAATGTGTGGCTTTTGCCCCCAGGGTGAGAACCCTCTGAGAGGCCAGCACAGCCAGCCAGTGCCATGTGGCAGCTTCAGCTCCTGGCCTGCAGACTCCAGGGGGACCAAGCACCAATCTAAAGGGTAATCGCTCTTGCTTTAATCTTTTTGGATCTGAATTGCAGTCTAGGGTGGAGGTCCTGGGGTGTGTGTCCAGCTTGCCAGAGCTTGTGGAGGTCTCAGAGAGGGCACCCATCTAATACGTCCGGCAGCTGAGAAAACCCCAGCGTTTGGGAGGAAAGCTTCCCTGTCTGGTGGCAGAGTCCTACTGTGGCAAAAAGCCCGGGGGTCAAGTGACTGAGGGGAGACATGACCAGGCAAAAGAAACAAAGCAGACAGAAGATTCCAACATTAGACTCCTATTTTGGGGACAAAAAGGAGCAAAACATGCAACAGGAGGAAGACAGTGAAGTCAGAACTCCTGCACCAAAAGCTTCAAAGGAAAATACAAGCTGGTTACAGGCCATAGAGGACCTTAAGAAGCAGATAAGAGAAGTGGAGGAAAAATTGGGAAGAAAAATGAGAACAATGCAAGAAAATTATGAAATGAGAGTCAACAGCCTGACTGAGGAAAATAACATCTTAAAAAATAGACTAACTCAAATGGCAAAAGAGGCTCAAAAATGCAATGAGGAGAAGAATGCCTTAAAAAGCCGAATTTGCCAGATGAAAAAAGAATCTCACAAGCTCAATGAGGAGAATCATTGATTCAGAATTAGATTGGAGCAAATGGAAGCTAATGACTTTATGAGAAATCAAGATGCTGTTAAACAGATCCAAGCATATGAAGGAATAGAAGAGAATGTGAAATATCTCATGGCAAAAACCACTGACCAGGAAAATAGATCCAGGAGAGATAATTTAAAAATTATTGGACTACCTGAAAGCCATGATCAAAGAAAGAACCTAGAAATCATCCTCCAGGAAGTTCTCAAAGAAAACTACCCTGATGTTTTAGAACCAGAGGGCAAAATGGAGGTTGAAAGAATCCACCAATCCCCTCCTGAAAAAGATCCCCAAAAGAAAACTCCTAGGAATATTATAGCCAGGCTCTGGAATTCCCAGATTAAGGAGAGAATATTACAAGCAGCCAGGAAGAAACAATTTGAATATTGTGGAAACACAATTAGGATAACCCAGGATCTGGCAGCTTCTACACTGAGGAATTGAAAGGCTTGAAATATAATATTCCAGAGGTCAAAGGAGCTGGAATTAAAACCAAGAGTCACCTACCCAGCAAAACTGAGTATCATGTTTCAGGGGAAAATATGGTCATTTAGTGGAATAGAGGACTTTCAAGTATTCTTGAAGGAAAAAAAAAACAGAGTTGAATAGAAAATTTGACATTCAGATACAAGAAGCAAGAGAAGCATGAGAAGATAAACAGGGAAAAGAAATCATAAGGAACTTATCAAAGTTGAACTATTAACATTCCTACATGGAACAACAATAATTATAACTGATGAAATTTTCTCAGTAGTTGAAGGGAATAGAAATATATATATATATATATATATATATATATGTCTATATATGAGGGTATATGGGCATATGAATACATATGTGAATGTATGTATATATGTTTACAGGTATACATAGATAGAGGGCATAGGACCAATTTAACAGGAAGGGATGATACTTAAAAGGTGAAAAGAAGAGGTTAAAGAGGAATATAATGAGAGGAGATGGGGAGAGACAGAATGGGGTAAACTATCTTATATAGAAGAGGCAAGGGAAAATGGTTACAATGGAGGGGAAGAATAGGAAGGCAAAAGGGAATGGGTTAACCTTATTCCCATTGAATCTGGCTTGAGGAGGGAGTGAAATACACACTAAACAGGGGATCTCCCCCTCCAGGAGAGTAGGGGGGGAAGGGGATGAGAGGGGGGATGATGGAAGGGAGGGCAGGCTGGGGGAGAGGGAAGTTGGAAGCACCCACTTTTGAAAGGGATGGGATGAAAGTAGAGAATAGAACAAGTGGGAGGTGGGATAGGAGGGAGGGAAATATAGTCAGTCTTTTACAATATATCTACTCTTATTGTTTTGCATTAGCCACACATGTACAATCTATAGTGAACTGCTTATCTTCCCAGTAAGAGTGGGTGACAAGGGAGGAAGGTAATGAATCTTTAATTCAAAGTTTTAAAATCAAATGTTTAAATATATATATGTATATATATGTATATATATATATATATATATATATATACTATTATTAATACTTTTTACATGTAATTGGGAAATAAGATATATAGGCACTGGGGCATAGAGATCCACCATGCCCTACTGGAAAAGTCGAAAGGGGGATGGGAGAAAATATGGGAGAGAGCAGATTGGAGGAGGGGATATCCTGTGGGACTGCTATTTTGGGGTGTTGGGTAGAGGAAAAACGGGGAGAAAATTTGTAACTCAAAATCTGGAAGAAATGAATGATGTAAATAAGAAGTTAATAAAGCATTTGAAAAAAAAAAAACATGGAAGATTATCTGGACCTTGCTCACTCCAGAGACTTTATTAAGGGATCCTCCTCAATTCAGGAGTGAAATAGTCCCAATTATTCTGTGCAGACCACATTAAGTGAACGATTTGATCATAATAGCTGGTTTATGTAAATTGCTTTAAGACTCATTTCATTTGAATAACTTTTACATTCATACTTAAATTCCTGATTATTTAAAGAAGAAATGGTTATCAAATTCAGACTGAGTTCCCCTGGCTGCGCCAAAAGTGTTTTCCTTCACTTCAGGATAAAGGGTCATACTTTTGAAGGGAAGAGTCAAGGAACATCAGGGCTAGGAACTCCTGTGATTGAGCGTCAATGAAGAAAGCCAGTCTTGATTGGGGCTGGATGAGAAATGTGAGAGCTTGGGGTGAGTGGGCCTGTTTCATCTCATGGATACATACAAGGGACAGGCTAGACTCGAGGAAGGGAGAGCTCGGGTGACATCCTATTAGGCGTCTCCTATGATCTTAGGAACTTTAGCTCAGAAACTAGCATGGCTTGAAGCTAGAAAGCCTTAGAGCTAGAAAGATCTGAGTTCAAGGCCTGACTCTGAGACATACTATATAACCCTGGGTAAATCACCAAGGTTATAATTAACATAGAAGGTTTCAACTTGCTTTGATAGAAGGAATTCCCTCATTGAGAAGTTCCCTATACCAGTGAAATCACTGACCTTTTCCCCCTTTCTGGCTCATGTGCCATCTATATGTAGCCTTTCCTAATTTCCTTTCTTGTTAGTTCTCTCTCTCACCAAATTATTCTTACCTGTTTATTTACTTAGAACATAAACTTTGGGAGAATAAAGACTGTTTTTGGTCTTTGCTTTCCCAGGAACCTATCAGTATGCCTTCAGGGCTTATTTGTAGTTGTTCCATTCGGTCTTTTAGACTCTTCATGACCCCATTTAGGATTTTCTTGGCAAAGATACTGAAGTGGTTTGCCATTTCCTTTTCCAAATCACTTTACAGATGAGGAAATTGAGGTAAACAGGGTTAAGTGACTTGGCCAGGGTCACACAGCTGGTAAATGTCTGAGGACAACTTTGAACTCAGATCTTCTTAACTCTAGGCCTGGCCCTCTGTGCCAACTAAGTGCCTTCATGGGTGCTTAATAAAGGTTTATGGTATTGAATTCTAGTGAATTTTGTGGGCAAGCTGGATTCTCATAAATTTTCATTGAATATGCAAAGAACCTCGAAGGGGGAGGTTGTTGCTTTCAACTTGAGTTAGAGCTAAGCCAGGGATCTGCCAGAGCTAGCTCCTATCAGGAAAGGCAGTTGTTAAATTTTCAGTGTCATCATTTATACCTCCAAACTTGACTTAAGAAAGTGATAGGGAAAAACATTAATTATGCAGATTCAACCTAGGTATGTCCTGCTTACATTTTTTCCCCCACAGATCCAGTTGTTAAGGATTTACTAGCACATCCTTGGAGCTAACCATTCCCAATAAGTAGGAAGACTTCTGAAGGTGGGAAGGTCAGACTGGGGCGAGGACAGAGGAATCAGGGTTGGAGTTAGGAGCAGGGCAAAGTATAAACTGAAAAGCTAGACCAGGTTGGTGCTTGCAGAGCCAAATCCAAAGGTCTAAGATGAAACAGGATGAGTGACTGACTGTAAAAGCAAGGATTCAGGACTGAAAAGTACATACTAAGATCAGGAAGCCAAACTTCACAGAGGTTGCTGGGAAATTGACAGACAACCTGATTCTGCCTAAAGAGGGAGGCAAAGTGGTACCATGGAATGAGCATTGGTTCTTAAGTCAAAGGAACCTGGGTTTAAACCCTGCCTCTAATGTTTACTATCTGTGTGACCTTAGGCAGGTCATAACCTCTCTGCATCTCAATGTCCTTATCTGTACGATGGGGAGGCTGGACTAGATGACCACTGAGATTTCTAATAGCTCTGGCTCTATAATCTTAAACTTTAGTCTTGTTATAAAGTCATCATCAAAGCTGATTTTCCATTTTCCTTTTTTCCATTTGGCCTTTTTCCATTTACCGTTTTTTTACGTATCTGAGGCTTGTCGGAATAGGTTGTGCTAAAGTTGTTATAATTTTATATCCTATTGTATTCACATCATTATCCATTCTAATTTGATGTTAACTGAGCTTTGCTCTTACTAGCCAATGATTTGACCACTGAGCACAGACAACTAATTGAAATAATGTCTCCCATGTCGGTGACTAGGCATTTCCTGTCTGCTAAGATATAATCGATTTTATTTTTTGTGTGATAATGGTCAGTCAGTCTTCACCATGTGCCATATCTTCTGACTGTCTTCCTGAAGGAAAAATAATCACATAGGAGGGGGGCTTCTGAGCCTTCAGCAAGCCTGTGACTTCCTTAATTTCTTAAACCTGAACCATATTTTCCAATCTATTTTCCATCCTCCCCCATACCCACCTTTGTATCAAAGGCACAGAATATTAAAGTTTTTTTTTTTTTTTAAGCAATCGGGGTTAAGTAACTTGCTCAAGGTTACATGGCAAGTTATTATTTCTGGGTGTGGTGCTGAGTATCTGAGCCCGGATTTGATCCAGGTCATACTCGCTGAGCCACCTGGCTGCCCCTAAGCAATTGGGGTTAAGTAACTTGCTCAAGGTTACACGGCCAGGTGTTTCTGGGTGGGTGCTAAGTGTTTGAGCCCGGGATTCGATCTCCAGGTTTTCTCAACACTGGAGCCGGTGCTCTTACTCGCTGTGCTACCTGGCTGCCCCCAGAATATTAAAGTTTTACATAGACTTGGGGCAGAGTGTCTTGTCAGGTTCTTCGTAGAGTTTTGCTGCTTCCTTATCTTCTACAGTAAGTGTTGGTGCATAAGGTACAATTATCTTCAAGGTGCCCTTTTGGCCAGCGTTCATAGTACAAGAAGAGATGACCAAGTGTTCCGTGAAATAGTGTCTCTCCTCAGCTTTAGGAGCCAAATGAAAGCCACTCCACTAGTTAGCTCCTTCACTTGCCCTTCTGAGAACTTTCCAGACATCCTGCTATTAGTATAATGTCCTTTAGTATCCTGCTTTCACTTATCAGGAGGATGACAATATTGATCAGACTAAGGTGGCTATTGTTTAATGAAGTTACCTATAGAATAACAACAGTTAATATTTATAGACAGTAGGTGGTTTTTAGTATCCTTTGCCCCTTCCATATAGAAGTGGAAAGGGACTGCACAGGACTGAGGACCCTTTTGTCCTTGGTTGAATGGGTTGCCAAAATTTAAAAAAAAAATTACCCAGGGACCTATATCCTGGTAGGTGATTAACCCCTCTGAGCTTAGCTGCATTGATCCTTAAATAGAATCAATCTGTTTCTAGGACCTTACCCAGTAGAACCAGCCCTGGCCCATATTCTATGCACAGAGCCTTTGAGAATGTAGATCATGCACATATCACAATAAGGCATCAGAGTAGAAAATAATTAGAATACATTTGTGGAAATACACTTAGATCGTTAAGCTACTGAAAACCTGAAGCCCCACCCCTGCTACAATTCTGTCTTCAGGAGAGTACCAAAAAAGTTCTTGGTTCCTCCTTGCAGCAGAAGGAAACAGTCTGAATCTTTACACTGGGCCATCAATGTGACTGGCCTTAATAGCTCCTAAAAGTATTCCCAATGAGGCGTTTACTTTGTAAAGCACTTGGAGATCCTGAGAAGGGAGTGAAAACAATTAGCCCACTAGTGCTTTAAGAGCCCCAATAACTACCAGTGGGAGTTTGTCACACTGTCAAATGCATTTTATATCTCTTTCCAATTGTAAGACTTTCTTGAACTTTTATGTAGCTTATGGAGAGACTGTAATTTTGAGTTCCTAAAGCGCAGCTGAATATGATAAGGGCTGTAAACTGAATGGAGATGGCAATGCTGAGTGGCTATGCTAATGGCTGGGACCTAATGCTGCGTTATAGAGTTTATACTGTGAGTGCCGTGGGTGAGAGGGGTAATATAATGGAAATGTAGAGTGCTTCTCACCTACTCTAGTTAATTACAACCCCAGAATTCCCTCGGGAATGTGTTGGGTTTCCATGTATGGAACTGGTAAAGTGAGGCAGCAAGAAGTTAAGATGGTCACCCCCAGTCTTGGATTCATACTACTTGGTGTTTACTATCATTATCTTGAGCAGAATAATGGAAATTTCAAAATAATTCTTAAAGGAAAATTAACTTTAAAAATTAAGCTGCACGGTATTTCAGGTGTATGTAGGAGGAATGGGTACTGAGGTGACATCTTTACATATATCTATATCTATGTGTGTGTATCTGTGTGTATATTATATATAGGGCATATTATAATTAAGTAATAAGATGTTTTACTTAAGAACTTAGAATCAGGAAGACCTGGCTTGAAATCCTACCTCAGACAGCTGTGTGACCCTGGGCACGTGATTTGACCTCTCTGGGTCTCAGTAATAAAGAATGAACAAATGAATTAGCCTCTCCAAGCCTCAGTTTGAAAAAAAGAGTGATTTAACCTCTCTGAAAAATGAAGGAATTAACTCAAGGTCTCTTGCAACTCTAAATCTATTATCCCATGATCTTATGAACTCTTAGGACTTTGTGATGACAAGTTTTTACCCTTTTGTTCACTGTTTGCAAGGCAAGAGACCCAATTCATTTTGAATTTTTACCTCTGTTCCCCCTTTGTTAAAGGATTCTTTAAGAGAAGATATGGTTAGTTTTTTACCCAGCTTACAGTGTGTTCTCCATCCCACAGGATCATAGAATTCAATGTTGGAAGGGAACAATTAGGGAAATAGAGTGGGGGGGGAGGGGTAGAGAAAGTGAGTTGCGAAAGCAGTAAAGCTATGATTCAAACCTAGGTCCTGTGAATTCAAATTCAGGGCTTTTACCACTTTCACAGGAAGTGCCATGAATAGATAATCTCTTTTCAAAGAA
Source organism: Petaurus breviceps papuanus (assembly GCF_028583685.1). NCBI lineage: Eukaryota > Metazoa > Chordata > Mammalia > Diprotodontia > Petauridae > Petaurus > Petaurus breviceps. The sequence continues at coordinate 13,435,604 of NW_027185754.1, read as the reverse complement.
ATAGAACCCAAAAGACACAATGCCTTAAACCACACTGAGAGGTTCTTGGTCAAGGAGTTCTTGAGTGGGAAGATTATTCTTTGGTTAGTAAATCATTTGGGGATCATCTCTTGTAGGGGTGCTGGTTTATCTCTTGTGACCTTGGACAACTCACTTGACATTTCTGTGCCCTCAGCTCCTTTTCTACACAGTGAGAGGTTTGGATTTGATTACCTCTGTCTCCTTTCCAGGGCTAGGTTTCCATTGTTTCTCCTTTCTCCCTCTGCTCCATCCAACTAATCTCCTCATACCTGAAGCATACCTTATACCCTATGGGCTGTGCTCACACTGCTGTATCCATGTGGAATTGCCCTGCTCTTGGTTTTTCCAAATCTGGTATACCCATCTAAAGTTATCCAAGTCCCACCACCTCCTTGAAGCCTTCTCAGACTATTCCAGCCACTCTGTGGTCTCTCTTCCTTCTGAACTTAACTTTTATAGGGTTTATTTATGTATTTATACCAAATCATAGACTATAAGCTTCTTGAAGTCATAGACTTTACCTATGATATGACCCTGACTTTCTGTGGCCAGATAGTCTCAGCTCCTTCTTGGGCCAGTGATTCCAGAGGAAACTTTGGAAGCTCCAATTTAATTCTTAACCTGAGTGTTCTCTGGCAAAATACTACCCCACCCCCTCCTTAACTGATTTTTCTTTCCTTGAAATATTAAAAATTAATCTGGCTTCTAAATTTTGGACTGGCCCTTGATCCAAAACAAACATGGCAAGCCCCATGTGGGAAGATGGCAAAGAAAAGTTTCTAGCCTGTAGATACTAGGTGATGAATGAATGGCCATGATGAGAAAATAGATGCCTGGGCCCTGGCATATTTGGTGGTAGCAGCTCTGAGTCCTAAAGATTCCTTTAACAAGGGCCGCAAAGTAAGGGAATACCCAGAAAATAAAATCCATGGAGGAGTTTCAAGATGTAGGGGAGGGCCCAAATGAAGGATGAGATTATTTGCAAATAAATTGATGTGGCCTCAAGCTCCTGCTGGCTTTCCTACGACAGTCTATTTCTCTCTTCCCTAACGTCTTTTGGGCACCATTCAAGCAACAGGCCAGGAAGGAGAATGAGTGTCCAGGCCATTAACCTGCTTGGCTGAATGTGTTTATAAATGACTTTCTATTTCCTAATGAGGGGCTATAAATCCGGGTGGTTGGTCTTCGCAGTCAGCTGCAATGGTATTAGGGAATGGGATTGTATGTGTGTGTGTGTGTGTGTGTGTTCTTATGTATATGTGTGTGTGCATGTATTTTACAATCTGACTTTACTTCATGATATATTCACTCAAGCTCTCCATTTAGCTGACCTAGCTAACCTCTATTTCCTCAAGGAACAGATATTGAGTAACATACTTCATTCTCTTGGGTGGGGACTGTGCCAGGATGCTCTATCTTTTATTCCCGTTAAATAGAAGTTCAAATAATAAAGCAGGGAAAAATACAAGTCATAATGACCTTATAGTTATCACTGATATTTGGTAGGATAGGAATCATCATTTAAATATGGTTCTACATTTGGTCTTAGCCTCCATTGGCAGAGAAACAATTTAAATATGGTTTTGAAAAGTTAAACCTTATTCAAATGGAACATAAAAGGTAAAGGGGGCAGTGGATAGTAAAGCATTACATTTTCAGAATATACTTATGCAAGGAACAAGGTAGGGAGATATGACAACATTTGAGAGAAAAGAAAAAAAGAATTCTTGTGATAGGGATTAACTATATTCCACCAGGGCAGAAGGAGAACTTAGATAAGGTCATTGGGGAATAGATCATAAACATGTCATAGAAACATGACATTATAGTGAGCAAGGACTTCACCTATTCAAGTATGTTGTAAAGCTTCTTTTCTGCCAGAATTGGATAAATCTGGAAACTCCCTTAATCACAAGTATACCAGTGATTAGTGATAGGTTAGAAGGTTAAATTTCTCAAGATTTTTTTTTTCCTTTTCTGTTGTTTCTTTCTAGGAGAATAGGACAAACCACAGTGGTTAGGAAGGAGTTGAAACCAAAGATAAATGAGGAGATACTAATAGAGGCCTCAATGAATTCAAGTCAATAGACTAAATAAAACTATATCCTAGGCTGGGTCTTGAAAGATCTTTCAGATGTGATTATTAATCCCCTTTTGGCAGCTTAGAGGTGGCTGGACTAGGGGAGGTGGAGTCAGGAAGACCTGAATTCAAATTCTTCCTTAGATACTTACTGATGTGGTAGGTACAGTGTGATACTGGGCAAGTCACTTGACTGTTTCAGCCTTAGTTTCTTCTGTAATAAGGGTAATAACAGCATCTATCTCATAGGATTCTTATGAAGACCAATGAGATAACATATATAAAATGATTTGCAAACCATTAAGTGCGGTATACATGCCAGCTTCTATCATTATTATGATCTTTGAAATACCATGGGGAATGGGAAAGATGCCATAGGTCTAGGGAAGAGCAGATATTGTCTTGATTTCCAAAAAGAGGAGATATAATAGGGCCTATATACTATAGGCCAATCAACTTTTTAATCCCTGGCAAAATTCTAGCATACATTATTAAAGGGTTGGCTTATGGGGACTTTGAAAAGAAAGTAGTGATCACTAAACATTAGTAGGACTTGATCCAGAACAGACCATTCCAGGCTAAGTTCATTCCCTTATTTATAAAAAGATTAGGTGATCAGGAGAATGCTATAGCTATAGTGTACTTGGGTCTCATCAAAGTGTCTGACCAAATTTGCGATGATGTTCTTGTGAGAAAGGTGGAGAGCTATGGGTAGTTAGGTAGTATCAGGAGTTAGCTGAATAAATGGAATCCAAGAATGATCGTTAGCAGACTGATGCTGACATTGAGGGAGAATTCTTTTTTTTTCTTTTGGTGAGGCAATCGGGGACAAGTGACTTGCCTGGGGTGACCACAACTAGTAAATGTCAAATGTCTGAGGTCAGATTTGAACTCAGGTCCATTTGACGTCTGGGCTGGTGCTCTATTCACTGCGCCACCTGGCTTCCCCATTGAGGGAGATTTATAATGGAGTGTTCTAGGGATATGTCTTGGGATCTGTGGTTTCTAATGTATTTATCTGCGATTTGGAGTTTGAAGGAAGAGTTAACATATTGTTTAATAGAGTCAGAATCCAAAAATTTCTTGCTTGGTTAGAATGCTGGGTCATATCTAGCTACGTGAAATTTAATTTACTAGGGAAACAAGTTCTTTATAGCTGAGTTTAAAAAATAAACTTCACAATTACATAACCAGGGAAATGGAGCTTGATAACAGCTTGTGTAAAAAAATCTGGGAACTTTAGACTGAGGTATTTTGGAGCCTGATAGTTCCAGCTTGCCAGAGCTGATTGTTAAATTTTCAGAGTGAGCAATTATACCCCATAAATCAGTTAACACTATGAATCAGGGCTTACTTTAGTTTAGTTTAGTTGTGTGTGTGTGTATGTGTGTGTGTGTGTGTGTGTATGTAGATTTGCTAACTGTTATAATGCAAATTAAACTTAAAAGTGTGTGGTGTACTTTTTTGGTGGGGAAAGCTGGTTGTTAAGCACACCCCTGATTTTAGTGGACTGCAAGTACAGTATACAAATCCACGATGTGACATGGCCTCAAAACTAAAGCTATCTTAGTTTCTCTTAAGAGAGATAGAGGCTCCAGAATGAATAATGAAAAATTTTCACAATATTATATACCACTGGGACCACATCTGAAGTATTAGATTCAGTCCTGAAATCTGTATTTTAGTAAGTGTGTAGATAAGCTGAAGTTTATCCAGAAGTTGACCCAAATGGTCAACATGCTGTATGAGGATTGTTGGAAGGAACTGGACGTTTTTGACCTGGACAATAGAAGACTTAGGAGGCATGTGTTAGCTGCCTTCAAGCACTTTAAATGCTTAGAAGACTTCTTTTGCTTGGCATCAGAGAGCAAAACTAGGATGAAAACATTTTTTCCTATAAAATCTCATGTTGTTAGATGTGACCCAACAATCTAGGTAGGTAAGATATTGATGAAGTTGCAGAAAGGCAGGTTTTAGTTGGATATAAGGAGAAACTTCCTAGTAATTTAGAGCTATGTAAAAATAGAATGAACTGTCTGGGAGATAGTGAGTTTTACCCTCACTGGAGGTATATGAACAGAGGTGAGAATGTTTGCTTTTGGGGGGGGGGGGGGAGAGTGATGTGGAAGGGATCCTTATTTATGTGTGGGGTAGATTGGAAGGTTCCTGAAGTCCCTATGTTGAGATTTTATGAAGTTTGTCTCTTATAGTAAGCTTGCTGGGATATATTTGGCTCCTTTTCTAATTCACCAATATAATTTCTCACCCAACTTTTGTTTACTGGAATGTCGTAATCTAATGTTAAAACTGCTTGTCTTCTCACTTCCTGTGTTGTACTTGGAGCTCCCAGAGTGCAAGGAAGCTAACTCTTCTTTCATATGTATCCTATGTGTTTAGGGCACCCTGATGGACTGAAGGAGAGTTGGGCAAACATCAGATTGACGTTCATTGAAAGATGATAAGAAAAGACTTTTTTTTAATTTGAAAAAATTTTGTCTTTATTTTCAGTTCCAAATTCTTCAGTTCATTTCTCCCCCACCTATTTAGAAAGCAAGAAATAGAATACCTACTTTACATATGAAGTCATACAAAACATATTTCCTCATTAAACAATGTTCTAAAGGGGAAAAAAGCACAAAAAATGAAGAGAAAAAATATGGCTCTATCTGTATTCTGAGTCTATTAGTTCTCTGTCTGGAGGGGGATAACATGTTTTATCATGTATTCTTGGAATTGTGGTGGATCATTGTATTGGTTAGAATTACTAAGTCTTTCACAGTTTTTTACATTATTGCTGTTACTCTATGCATTATTCTCCTGGTTCTGCTCACTTCACTTTGCATCAGTTCATACAAGATTTTATAGAATTTTCTGAAACCACCCTGCTCATCATTTCTTACAGCACAGCAGTATTCCATCATATTTATACATATAGCATGATTTGTTGAGCCATTTCCCAACTGATGGACATCCCCTTGGTTTCCAATTCTTTGCCACCATGAAAAGAGCTGTTATAAATATTTTTGAATATATGTCTTTTTTCTTTTTAACTTTTTTGGGTATAGATCTAGTAGCAGCACTGCTGGGTCAAATGGTATACAGTTTCACAGACTTTTGGGCATAGTTCCACAGTGTTCTCTAGAATAGTTGGACTAGTTCACATCTCCACCAACCATGCATTAATGTATCTACTTTCCCAAATTTCTCCTCCATTTGTCATTTTCCTTTTCTGTCATCTGAGACAATCTGATGTGCATGAGGTTGTACTCAGAGTTGTTTTAATTTGAATTTCTCTAATAATTGGTGATTTAGAGAATTTTTTTCACTTGACTATGAATAATTTTGATTTCTGCTTTTGAAAATTGCCTGTTCATATCCTTTGACCATTTAGCAATTGGACAATGGCTCTTATTTTTTAAAACATTTGGCTTAGTTCCTTATGGATCTGAAAAACGAGACATTTATCAAAGAAATTTGCTATAAAATTTGTTCCCAGTTTCCTGATTTTCTCCTAATTTTATCTGTGTGGGGTTTGTTTATGTAAAAAATTTTTAATTTTATGGAATTGAAATTATCCATTTCACCTCCCTTGAAACTATTGCTTTTTTGGTCACAAACTCTTCTCCCATCCATAGATCTGACAAGTGATTTTTTTCCAGGCTCCCCTAATTTACTTATGATAACACCCTTTCTGTCTAACCCGGGTACCCATTTTAGCTTATTTGCCAGATTCCTTTCCAGTTTTCTGAGTAATTTTTGTGAAATAATCAGTTTGTGCCCCCAAAGCTGAGATCTTTGGGTTTATTCAAAAACTAGATTACTGTGTTCATTTGGTTCTTTATATTATTTTGTACTTGGAGCTCCCAGAGTGCAAGGAAGCAAACTCTTCTTTCATATGTATCCTATGTGCTTAGGGCACCCTGACGGACTGAATGAGAGTTCAGCAAACATCAGATTGACTCTGGAATTCACTGAAAGATGATAAGAAAATACTTTTTTTTTAATTTGAAAAAATTTTGTCTTTATTTTCAGTTCCAAATTCCTCATTTCATTTCTCCCCCACCTATTTAGAAAGCAAGAAATAGAATACCTATTTGGTATTGGAAGAGAATTTAGGATTATTATCTATATTATCTATACCATCTATCTACCTCATGTATACCATTGGTCAATCACTATTTCTTATGCAGTACTGAATTGTGTAGATGATTACTGCTTTGTAGTACAGTTTGAGATCTGGGCCTGATAGGCCAAGGGGAGACTTTGGAAGATCAGAATTGGGATTGCTGCTTTTCATACCTGCCTCATGTCTTCCTTAAAACAACCCTGTGAGTTCAGTATTTCAAGTATTATTATGCTGATTTTATAAATTAGAAGACTGAATGTAATCGTCAGAGTGGTTAAGTGACTTATTTGTAGTCATATGCTGACTAAGTGATGCAGGTAGTATTTGAGAACCAGTTTTGTCCCAACTCTGAGGCTAGTCTCTCCACTATGCCATTCTACTTCATCTGATCGGCGCCAGAAGAACAATGACTCAGTGATGTCTATAGCCCCTTCTAGCTCTAAATCCTTTGATCCCAAGATAATAACAGCAGTTACTTCAGGACTCAGAGAACTTTTTTGTCGTTGTTCAATTGTTCTCAGTGATGTCTGCCTCTTTGTGACCATTGGAGTTTTCTTGGCAATTACACTGGTTTGTAGTTTTCTTCTCCAGCTTATTTTTCAGTTGGAGAAACTAAGGCTAGTAAGTGTCTGAGGCCAGATTTGAACCCACAGATATGAGTCTTCCTGACTCCAGGCCCAGGACTCTGTCTACTGTGCCACCTAGTTGCTCAGAGAATGCTAGAGTTTCATAATTAGGAAAGACCTCAAATCCAACCTGAATCTAAAAAAGAAATTTCCATAATATCCCCAATAGGTGGTCACCCCAGGCTCTCTGTGAACACCTTCAGTGACAGTGACATCTTCCCAGACAACCTGTTCCATTATTGGATTGTTGTAACTGTGTGTGTGTGGGGGGGGGGGGGGGGGGGAGGTCATCCTCATGTTGACCTGATATCTGCTTCTGTAGAAATTTTGATGTCTGCAGTGTCTCTATTGCTGTTTTCTTGCAGCTTTGGATGAGGTCCTTTTGGCTTTTTAATTTTTTAAAAAATCTGTTTTCTGTGTTTGAAATTGCCAGGACACAGATCTGAGTGACCAAGTTTCCCCAGTCATTTAACTAGGTTTATGAGGATGGAGGACTCGGAACTGGACCCAAAACAGCACTAAGGCAAAAGGAAAGTATTCAGTGTCAATGGCCTTCTCATCAGTCAGTCTTGGGGCTGCATTCAAGCTGTCCTCTTGACTCTACGAATTCTTGCTTTGTGCTGGAAAGCCTTCCTTGATCACCTCAGCCTACAAGACTTCAGCTAAATATTTATTACATTTATAGATACCGCAACGTGGCTTATTTTCTTTCCTTTAATTGTTCTAGGTCTTAGATCATAGGCTTATTGGATCACAGATTTAGAGAGGAAAGGGCTCTTAATGATCACTTAGTCCTAGTCCTACCCCCTCATTTTATAGATGAGGAAACTTAGATTCATCAAGGTTCATTGATTTTCCTTTGGTTATACAAGTACTAAGTAGAAGAGAAATGTTCAAACTGAGGTCTGAAAACTCCAAATCCAATGCTTTTTCCACTTTTTCCTTTGGGTTAGCTTGGTCTCCCCAAATAGACTGAGATGCTCAATGGTATTGTACTTTTTCCTTCTCTTGAACTGTTCGCACTGCCTAGAAAAGTTCTGAGCAGGTACTCAGTAAATTTTTATGGTTTAGTTATGTGCTTATGGCAAGGGGTGTTACCCAGGGAAATTAAAAATCACTTCTTGGGCAAAGCTGTGTATAAGTAGGTGTGTGTGTGTGTGTGTGTGTGTGTGTGTGTGTGTGTGTACAACTTCTTTTGGACTAATGTGGGGGGGGGGACCAAACTTGGTGCTTGGAGGCTGATCATGGTCATACACCAGCATGAATCAATTAAAAGCAAAGAAAATTGAGCAAGAGAAAGCAGGATTTCAAGTCCATTAGAGGATCTGCAGAAATGTCATCAAAGGGTGGATTCAAGTCCTTAGTCACAAACAAATTAAAATGCATGAATCCTTCAGAGACCAACATGAATTAAAACTTGTGCCAAGGGAAGAAGGCAAGCCCAGAAAGTCCATTATCAACCCATCCACATTAATGACCTAGAGGCAATCTCAGCTGCCAATGGACCTGCCAGAGAATGCTTGGATGGAGCCAGATGCCATTGCTAGCAGTGTCTCCTACAGCCTGGCATCTGAAGCTCATGACTGTTGTCCAACACAGGGACCATTTGTAAGATTAAACAGCCTTCATCTTCAGTCTTGTGTTACTGAAACATACATCTAAAATGCCTTAGATCAAAATCTACTCAGGCACTAGTGGGATGAGTTGGAGGATGGGTGCTTATAATCTCATTTTATTTTCTTTGTTGGGTTGGAAGAGAATTTAGGATTATTAGATTTCAAGCTGAAAAGGATTTAACAGGTCAACTAGTCCAGTGATCTCATTTTGCAGTCAAGGCTCAGAGAAGTTGGGTTATTTACTCAAGGTCACATGGGTTGCAACTGGCAGAGCAAATTGAACCCAGGGAAGAGGCTGAAATAGAGCAAAGCCCTAAGAAACATAAACCCTTAAGAGGCCTAAGAAATATTGTCAGATCAACCTCAACACATTAGCCATGTTTCGTGTTTGACATTTTCCACCACATGGTGGAAATAGAGCCAGTTTGGCTCAGGAAGGCTTGGGTTCAAGTCTCTTCCAATATATACTGTGAGTATGTGGCCCTGGGCAAATTAAACTGGAGAAAGAGGAGACTTTGGTGAAAACTAAAAGGTTTGGGTTTTATAGGCCCAGACTTCTCTCTTTTCATTACACTTGTTAAATATGATTCAGAGTTGAATGATGAGGTCACCTTTATGAGTGGCCATTTTTATTGCTTAGAGCAGTTAGGGCTCAGAACACCACCAGGGAAAGATTGTTTACATTCACTCAGTCACTGATATGAGTTTGTATTACTGTTATTTACCCCTTTGTGTTTTAATTCAACAAATAATTTTTAATCCAAATTAATTGAAGAATCAGCCCAGTATCAGTTGTCATCATCCCATTGAGTGAAAAAGCTGGTTCTCAGGATGCCCTTATAGCTCTTAGTCAACAAGCATTTGTTAAGTCCCTACTATAAAGTACTGTGATAAACAATGGGGATACAAAGAAGACCCTGCCCTCAAGGAGCCCACAGTCTAATGGGGGAGACAACCTATAAGCAGTTATGTAGAAACAAGCTACATACAGGATAAAGAGGAAATAACCAATAGAGGGAAGGCATAAAAATTAAGGATTAGGAAAGGTTTCCTTCAGGTTGTAACAGATTGAGTTATGGATGTCTTTTTGTATTTCTGTGGCTTCTCTGGGTCTCAGACCAGACTCTACCTGGGAGAAGGGCTCCTCCACTAGATTCATGTATATTGTTCCTACACAGCTTCTTGGTTCAGAAAAATGGAAATTTAACCACTGCCCTCCTACCTCCTCCAGCAGACAAAGTTCAACGAAAGTTTCTTCTACCACAATAACTAAGACTGTACCATTCCCCCAGTCTGTCACCTCCAGCAAAATATAGTTTGGTTTTGATTGCTGGATTCTGGGTAAGTTTGCTTTGATTAAAAAAAAAATGCCCAAAGCAGTGATACCTCTGACCACGAAACTCTTAAGAGAATATAAGTAGTGCGGTGTTGCAAATCACCCTTAGAACTGGCATCAGGCAATCTGTGTGATTTTGAAAGAACAATTATCTCTGAAATCCAGCAGAGCCCAGAGAAGGAAAGAAAAAGTAGTAGTGAATTCTTTGTACCTTGACTAAAGGCCTGTTACTAGTTCAGGGTCAGCCCCAGTCTCCTTATCTGTGCTTGATTACTCACAAGAGTGGTAGGTAAATTAACGAGTTGGTATGGGTACAGAATCCTTGAAGGTGAAAATCCCAAAAGAAATAGGTACTTAGGTATGTCCCATAAGCCTTCTCATCTTCATCTTTTATTCCTAGCAGAGAAAAATGAGGAACTTAACCAATTATCTCATAGCTAGGTCTTCAGGGAGGCAATTGGTTCCCACTCTTTTTTCCTCAGTTGCTGTGGAAACAAGTCACAGAATAACCTGTTCCAGGACCTGTTCACAGTCTCCCTCTCACTTACCATGGCATGGCCACTCAATCAGTCAGTGAATATTTATTAAGCACTTATTGTATGTCTGGTGCTGTGCTAAGTATTGGAGATGCGAAGACAAAAGTGACATAGTCCCTGTGCTTAAGAAACCTACATTCTAATGGAGGAGAAAAATGTCCACATATGAATATATACAAAATGTATTCAAGATGGATTCATGGTAGATTTGAGAGGGGATACACTAGCAATTAGGGGCCCAGAAAAGGTTTCCTTTAGAAGATGGAGCTCACATTGAGGTTTCAAGAAAATCAGGAATCCTGAGAGGCCGAGGAGGAGGGAATTCATTTCAAGGCACTGAGATATAAGCAAGGCATGAGTGATTTCAATAATGGACTCTGCCTAGAGTTAAATAACATGCCTGTAACACATCCAAACTTCAACCTGCTTCCCTGCCTCCTCTGGAAGGGAGCACTAACTGTCCTCTTCACCCAACAGTTCCCACTACCCTCAAACCTTTCCTACAAGGCTTCTTCATTGTTTCCAAAAATGGAATAATTGGGTGGATTCATGCCTAATGTATCTTTCGAATCAATGCAATAACTTTAGTGCTAATTTATGAAAATTGAATACAGTGACAAATGCTACATTATAACTCTAGTTATTGCCATAGGATAAAAGCAAGTGTTGGTGAAATTTATGGATTGCAGAGGGAGCAAAACGAACACTAAGAAAGACGGCCCTTAATTCTTCAGGCAGCAAACCACAGATGTTACTCCAAAGGCCAGTCTCTTGGAGTGGCCTGAAAATGTGAGGCCTCTTAGCAAATAGGTGAATTTGTTGTTTCCAATAAGCTTCCAATATGACAATAATAATAATTATAATTATAGCTTTTCTATGGTACTTTAAAGTTCACAAATATATACATATATGTGTATATATTTATGTACATACAGGATATACCAAAAGTCTTAGTGGAGTTTTAAGCTTTAACAGCTTAACATGTAAAGCTTAATAGCTTAAGACCAAGGTGTCAAACACTCTGCCTCCCTGGTAGAGGCCCCATTTTTATTTGAATTTGATGCCATGAGGAGTCTTTGACATTTGAGAGTGCCACTGACCCTTTATATTAATTACATACTAACATGATTAATAAAATAATCACCCAGAAACTATGTCTCTCAAACTTTTTATACATCACATACTGGGACGCTGGGCTTTGATTGGTGAACTTTCACTTTATCTGGCCTTAAATCAGCACTCTGTAGCACTTCCCAGACTTCTCCATTTCCTGACTGGACCCCAAAGAGAAACGTTTCTTGCCCTATTAGATTATATGTTCTTTGAGGACACTGACTGTCTTGCTTACTTCTCTGTCTGTATCCTTAGGACTTAGAACATTGCCTGGAACATAATAAGTGCTTTAAAAATACTTTTTCATTCTTTCCAAGAAGGTAATTTCTCCTCTCTCCATCACCCTGCCCCTCACTCCTCCCCATCCCTACACACACACACACACACACACACACACACACACACACACACACACACACACATACACACACACACAGAGTCAGTGGTTTAGCTTATGTATTTGGATTTTCTACAAGGGCAGGAGAGAGATTTACACACCTAATCACCACTGCCAAAATTCAGATTTATTGTTGATGAATCCATTAGGTTCTCAAAGGTATTGTGACCAGATAAGTATTACTCCTCTCACAAAAAGCTTTCTTTCTTTCTCCTTTGAAAAAAATTATGAAGCACTTTGGGAAAAAAAAAAAATCTGTTCATCAGAAGAAGGGAAAGTGGGAGAAAAAGACCATTTTCTGATGATCCATTTCTTCAGGGCCAGGGAAAATGTAGAAGAAGGAAGCGTAAGAGATTCTTTGTAGTTAATTTGAAAGGCAGCATCTGGCAGAGGAAATGTTCCCTGGTAGGACAGCAGTGCAAATGCTTTTTGACAATTCTAATCAAGCAGTGTTCTCGTTAGCATTCAAGATGGCCGTGATGATAAATTATAGGAATAATTTTGGTTCTTTGTCAGTAGTTGGATGATATCTGCTTGCAACACATCTGTACCCATGCATCCTGAATTACTGACTCAAGAACGGATACAGCAGCACAAAACTTCTGAATGTACCTCATGCTCCCAAAATGACACGTTCAGGTCAACTGGAGGATAAATGAGAGAAACCAATGACATAGCACATTCAACTCCTGGGACAGCCCTAGGAGTATGTATGACTCACCAGAGTCCTGCTGATTCTACATGGAAAACAATGAAGACTGTGATTTGTGCATGAGGCTGTCTGTTTAGCAGTAGGGAAAGGCTACATTGAGCTATCTACATTCTCTCCCTTAGACTTCCTTCTGACCAGTGAAACATATTGATGACTTGAAAATTAGTAATATAGGGGCGGCCAGGTAGCACAGCTAGTAAGAGCACCAGCTCCAGTGCTAGGGATGACCTGGGGATTGAATCCGGGCTCAGACACTTAGCACCCACCCAGAAACACCTGGCCGTGTAACCTTAAGCAAGTTACTTAACCCCAATTGCTTAGGGGTGGCCAGGTGGCTCAGTGAGTAAGAGTACCAGCTCCAGTGTCTGGATGACGTGGGGATCAAATCTGGGCTCAGATACTTAGCACCACACCCAGAAATAACTGGCCGTGTAACCTTGAGCAAGTTACTTAACCCCAATTGCTTTAAAAAAAAAGAGAAAATTAGTAATATACCTATGATGGTAAATCTAGTCCCTATGTCAGCTTCATATGTAAATGGACCAAAAATTACTCCTTCCTTATCATAGCAATAGATAATATACAATTTATGTAGCAAAACTTTATTCTTTCCTGTTGACCTAGGAGGACACTATTTGTAAAACTGAATGTGTATGTATTAGTGTATGTGCACACATACACATACGTGTATAGCATAGTCTTATAAGAATAGTGTAAAGAGAAATAAATCTCAGGATGAACTGAAGTTTGCAAAAAGAGATTAAAGGCAACAAAAAGGAGTAAAAATAAGAGACAAAGATCAGAAAGAATGGGATGATAATGGATGATGGGAGAGAAGGAAAAACTGTTTCATTCCCATTTTGCTTCTTGGTGTTATTATTATTATTATTGTTATTATGGGGCGGCTAGGTGGCACAGTGAATAGAGCACTGGCCCTGGACTCAGGAGGACCTGAGTTCAAATGTGACCTCAGACGCTTAACACTTACTAGCTGTGTGACCTTGGGCAAGTCACCTAACCCCAATTGTCCTGCCTTCCCCCCTCCAAAAAAGGCAAGAAAATAAAAATAAATAAATAAATTTTATTATTGTTTTTCTTTGCCAGGGGGAAAGATCTTTGGACTGGAAAGCACAAAACAAAAAAGGTTAATGGGGAGTTGATACCCAAAGTAAGTAGGGAGCACTAAGAGACATAAGCAAACACCCAGCAGTTCTTTTGAATTCAGTGCCCAGGTTCAGATGACCTACCTCCTAGAGTAATGAAAGAATTGGCACCTGTAATTGCTTATCAGTGTCATCTTTTAAATGTCCCTTAAATTCCCCAGATCTTTGATGGGCTAAGAAGAAAAGGAAAAGTACCCTAGGGTGGATAAAGGCCAAATGTCCTGACTTTCAACAACAGCAACAATTCACAGGAAGAGAGGGCGCACACTGTAGTGTGGTTAGCTTGACCGCAATTCTTAAGGGATGCTTGGCGAATGTCAAGGAAAGGAAGCAGAGGTCACAAAGAGGTGAGGTAGCTTTAGAAAGAATGAGTCAAGATATGCTAGCCTGATTTTTTTGTTGGGGGTAACTAATTTAATAGATAAGGGATGATAGGATCTGAAGTTGGGAGACCATTAACAATTCACCCAATCTAGTCCCATAAATTTATAGGTAAGCCACATGGCACAGTGGATAGAGTGCCTGGCCTAGAGTTAGGAAGACCCATCTTCTTGAATTTAAATATTACTTCAGACACTAATTAACTGTGTGACCCTGGGCAAGTCACTTAACCCTACTTGCCTCCGTTCCTCATCTGTAAAATGAGCTGGAGAAGCTAGCTCCAGTGTCTTTGCCAAGAAAATCTTGCCAAAAAAACTTGGGGTTACAAAGAGTTGGACATGAGTGAAAAATAACAACAACAAGGAAACTAAAACCCCAAGAAGTTAAATGATTTACCCAAGGACATTCAATAGATAGCATATAGTAGAGCTAGGATTCAAACCCAGGTCTTCTGTCTCCAAATCCAGTGCTCTTTCCACCAATCCACCATTGTAGAAATAGCTTTCCTAGACTCTATTAAGGCATCTTTCATGCTTTTCTTGTAGATAAGATGAAATGTGTGAGACATACAATTAGACTGTTTCAGAACTGGTTAAAATACAGCCCCCAAGAGCAGTCTTTGATGGTTACATATCAGGGTGGAAGGAGATCTCTAGGGGAGTGCCCCAGGGAAACCCTGCTTGGTCCTGTGCTGTTTAACGATTTCAGTCATGACTGGGATAAAGCCAAAGATGGAATACTGAACAAATATGCAGATGGCGTAAAGTTGGAAGAGATGGAAGATACATTAGAAAAGAAAAGCAGAATCCCCTGAAAAAAACCTTCCTGAGATAGTGTTGGGCTCAGTCTAATAAGATAAAACTCAATATGGACAAATAGAAAATCTTATGTTTGGGTTCAAAAAGTCAATTCCATACATATAAGATTGTGATCCAACTGATAAATTTCTGAGGGTTTTAGTGGACTGAAATCTCAGTATGTCAACACTAGGCTTCCTTCACAATGGTGCCTTCATATTTTGAAGGATGAAGCTATCATCAAGACATGTAAAGAAAATTATTAATATTTTTCTAATAATTCTCATCTATCTTGTGATGAGATTGAATTGTAGTTTGTTTAGGTGTTTATGTGTGTATGTATATATGTGCATGTGTGTGCATATGTGTGCATGTATGTGCCTGTGTGTGTGCATGTGTACATGTATATGTATACACCTTGAATTGCTATGACCAAACAATTTAGTTAGGCTGGCCCTGAAATAAAAGATAGGTTAGGACTGGAACCATATAGTGTAGTGATTTTCATATTATGTCATAAGTTTTAGAGTCTGACTTGGGAGAGTTAAGGGTTGGGTCACGTTGTTATGCCAGTTATTGATACCCATGCCTAGTTATGAAGTGATCAGTCAATCTTTGAAAAGATAGATTGCATTTTTTTTCTTTTTTTATCCTTTTTTGTATCCTTTTATCCTTATATGGTTTTTGTATCCTACTATGTATATGGGGGAAGCTAGCTGACACAATGAATGGAGCACTGGACCCAGAGTCCAGAGAACCTGAGTTCAAATCCACCCTCATATACTTACAAGCACATAGCTATGTGACCCTGGGCAAGTCATTTAACATCTATCCACCTCAGTTTCCCCATCTGAAAATGGGCAACCTGCCTCTCACAGGGTTGTTTTGAGGATAAAATAATTTAAAATAATTCTAAAGCTCTCAGCATAGTGCCTGGCACGTAGTAAGTGCTGTATAAATGTTATTGTTATTATTATTATTATTATTTGTACATCTTATTCTGAAGTTAGCTCACCATCCTTCTCTCCATATTACTATATCTGTCTTGTATGCAGATAATATCCAACCTCCCTTTCCCCTCCTCTTTTTTATACATTCTATTATGTTTTACTACTATAAGACAGTGATTTATAGCTCACCAAGCTATCCAGAGGAAAACGCAGATGAGGCACAATTTTCCTGTGCCTGGGCACAGCTCTAATATGGGGTTAACTTAAAGTCATACAGCTAAGGCCCGAACTCCCTTTGGAAATTGACCCATCCCTCCAGTGAGCTTATAAAGAGAGTAGTCAACAAAAGGAGAGAGGTTGCCTCAGTCCTCACCTTTGGCTGAGAAAGGAGCTGGATTTCCCCTTGGGACAAAACTGTGACCTAGAGCTGAGAATCCCAGACTGGTGGGACTTAAAGACCTATCTGTCACTTCTCTGCTTTATCCATTACAAAATTCAATCAATGTGGCAAGTGTACTTTGGTCCTCTCCTGGAACCTTAAAAGAACCCAGTCTCAGGAAATGATACATGAAGTCCAATGATACAGTGAAAGTCCACTGGATTTTCTGTCATGAGATCTGGATCTCCTGCTTCCTAGCTAGATGACCAAACGTATGACACTTAACTCCTCTGAATGTCAGTTTTGGTATCTATAAAATTAGCAGATCAGACTAGGTTATTTGGGAAACCCTTTCCTTCTCTGAATCTGTGATTCTATGATCCTTTAGCTTACAATGGAGAGGCCAGGATCACCTCCATACTACAATGAGGAATTAAATAAAGTCTTATTTTGGTGAGATTAAAAGCTGTCTTACTCCATTTGTTTCAGAATTTCATTTTGTTAAATACCTTTACTGCAACAAATGGGCTATGAACTGAAGCTGGAGTTTTTTTTTTCTAAGAGATTCCTGTTTAGCAGCATTTGTGGTAACGAGCTATGACCTAGATAGAACATGTAGGTCACCCACACATAGATAGAAAGCGACAGGACTGCAAGTGACAAGAGAAGGAAAAGTGACAGAGAGAAGTCTTTATCTTAAAACTTTAAACATTCAGATCCTATAGTAAATCTTTACTTTCAAAAATCTTGCCAACTTTCTCCAGTTTGCTAGAACTCTCTCTAGGATGCTACTTTGCCTTTCAAGGGGACACTTCTTAGATGATGCTTTTTCAAGGTTTGTATATTTGTTTCTTTAAGCTTGTTAAACTTGAGCCTTCTTTCCTCCCTCGCTCTCATCTTTCTTTCCTCCTTTACCTCTTTCCTTGCTTTCCTCTCCCTCTCATCTTTCTTCCTTCCCTTCCTCCCTCCCTCAATTCTTTCCTTCCTCCCTTCTTTTCTCTCCTTCCTCCCTCCCTTCCTTTTTCCCTTCCTTTTTCCAATTCTTTCTTTTCCCTTTCTCCCTCTTTTGTTTCTTTCTCCCTTCCTCCAAGATTCCCCTCCCTCCTCTCTGGCTCCTTTCCTTCCTTCCTTCCTAACTTAGTAACTAACAAAAGAAGTAAATATCCAAGCAAACAAAATCTCATAAGAAAACAATCAACTCCAATTAATTTATAATTTATTTCAAAAGTGCATACTTTTCAAGCAAAATAACAAAAAAGTTCTGTTGCTTCTGTTCTCCCTTTTTCCTATTTGTCTTCCATATGTCCTTTTTCATTCTGCTGCAGCAGTTGTTATTTTTACATCATTGTAATCAATGTGAATATTATCCTTCTGATTCTATTTTCTTCATCCTGAATCATTCTTCAAGCGGAAACCCCTCTTTTCTACTGTGAATGGCCATGAAGGTGAGAAAACCATATACCCTGAGCTCAGAATTCCTGTCAGTTTCCACTTGATGGGCTACATGAACCTTTTGGGCAACCATCTGCAATGTTAATTTTTACAGGTGCTAATAATAAAGGCTATGAAGTGGTAGCATGTATTTGAATTCATACCATTCAAAGTTATGATTACGTAAAATAGGGTCATTGATTTAAGCCCATTGGAAATATGTAGTATGCGTTCAGATACTGCCACCCTTTCACAACTATTCATTATTTATACTGATCCAGACTGAGCTGTATTCCGTTTAACAAACATTGTTGCTCTATTAATGCAAAGCCCACTTTGTGCTCAGTGGAGGGGATAATAAAGATGAAGAAGAATGCAGCCCCTGACCCTAAGCTGCTTCCACAGCAATAACAGATGCACAAATAAGCATGAGATGAGGGGATAGAGAAGTGACCAAGGAGGAACTCGAGACATTTGAGGGGGAAGAGATAGCATTTGATTGAGTGGTGTGGACACACACTTTCTGGTGAAAGTGGGAAATGAGCAGGGTCTTGTTCTCCATCCTTACTGCCACCTCCTGGCTTTCCTGGCTTTCTTCCAATCTCAGGTCAAAGCCAATCTTCTGGGAGAGGTCTTTCTTCTTAAAGCTAGATCAGGGGTGGGGAACCTATGGCCTGGAGGCCACATGTGGCCTTATAGGTCCTCAGGTGTGGCCTTTTGACTGAATCCAAGTTTCATACAACAAATCCCCTTAAGAAAAGAACTTGTTGAGAGGCCTGGAAGACTATGGGGACTGCGCAGAGGCCTGGAAGACTATGGCAGCTGGCACAGAGGCCTGGAAGATGACCCTGGGCAGCACAGAGGCTCTGATGAGGCCTGATCAACGTGGTGGCAAGTTGATCCACCAACCACAAGTGCCATTGCCAGGCCTATCACTGCAGAGCTGGGACTGGACGGGGCTGGGTAAGAGTCAAATGCAGGGCCCCTGGCAGAGGCAGCAGCTACTCCTGGGACTACCAACTCACAGCCTAGAAATTAAAAAAAAACCCTATTTGGACTTCCAGGGACCAGGATGGCAGAGTTAACCCTGGCTGCTCCAATCCCCCCCTCTGACCCTGAAAACATAGTAATTATTGCCCCAAAGCAAAACTTTAAACAGTAAAGGCTTGGGAACCCTAGAGGAAGGGCATGGCTAGGACCTTGTCTCAAAATGGATAAAAAGCATACTGCAAAGACAAAGACTCTGGAGTCCTACTATTGTGAGTGGGAGAAACCAAATTCAGAGGGAGTGTTGACTCCACACCTGAAGCCTCCACAGGGAACTGGTCTCAAGCACAGAAAGCATTCTTAGATGAGGTCAAAAAGAACTTTGAAAACCAAATTAGAGAGATAGATGATAAAATGAATAATTCTTTTAAAATCAAAATTGCAAAATTAGAAAAAACATTACAATGAAGAAAACAACTCCTTAAAAAGAAAACTGTGTGATATGGAAAAGGAGATCCAAAAGCTAACTGAGGAAAATAATTTGCTAAAAGCTAGAATCAACCAAATTGAAGCAAATAACTCTATGAGGAACCAAGAATCAGTCAAACAAAGCATCAAGAATGAAAAATTAGAAAAAGAGGTAAAATATCTCAGTGGAAAAATAACTGACCTGGAAAAAAGATCCAGGAGAGATAATCTGAGAATCATAGGCCTACCAGAAAATCATGATGAAAAAATGAGCCTGGACAACATCTTCCTAGAGCTCACCAAGGAAAATTGCCCTGAGATACTAGAACCAGAGGGTAAAATAGAAATCGAGAGAATCAACTGGTCACCTCCTGAAAGAGATCCCAAATTGAAAAGTCCACGAAATATTGTGGCCAAATTCCAGAACTATCAGGTAAAGGATAAAATACTACAAGCAGCAAGAAGGAAACAATTCAAATATTGCAGAACCACAGTGAGGATTGCACAGGATCTGGCAGCTTCTACACTGAAAGATCAGAGGAACTGGAATATGATTTTTTGCAAGGCAAAAGAGCTCAGATTGCAACAAGGATCACCTATCCAGCAACACTGAACATATTCTGCCAGGCAAGGAGATGGTCATTCAATGATATAATGGATTTCCAGACCTTCCTGATGAAAAAGCCAGAGTTCCATGGAAAATTCAACCTCCAATTATGAGACACAAGATAGATGTAGAAAGAAACAAGGAGAAAATGGACTTCATATTTACCTGGAGAGGTTTATATGAACTGATGCTGAGTGAGAAGAGCAGAATCAGAGAAATTTGTACACAATTACAGACACAAGTATGTGTGATGACTAACTTTGATAGACTGGACTCTTCTCAGCAATGCAGGGTTATAAGTCAACTCCAAAAGACTTATGATGGAGAGAGATATCTACATTCAGAGAAAAAGCCAAAAAGAACAGAGTTTGAATCCAGTTTGAAGCAAACTACCTGCTCTTTTTCTTTATCTTGTTTGTGTTTGTTTCCTCTTTCCCATTGTTCATTCCATCTGATACAATCCTTCTTTATAACCTGACTGATGTCTAATGTGAAAGTCAATGGATTTGGCTTAGGGAGGGAATGACATACACACTAAATAGGGTATCTCACTGTATCAGCAAGCACCCCAGCGTCCTCAGGGTGGCTGCCAACACAGGTTCTTAGATCTACTTTGCTAAAGGAAAGCAACTCAAAATGGGTTAACAAGCTTACTTTAATCAGTCAAATATGTATCATTTACCTAGTTCAGGGGGAAAAGGTCAGCACCCAGAACTTCAGAGTATACAGACAGAATTATCAAGACAGAGAAACAGATCAAGTAGACAGGTTTCCAAACTGTCCAACCGTTACATCCATACCAAATCAACATCTGGGTTTTTCAAAGCCGGGTGGGCTCACTTTGAGAAGTGTTCTGTGATTTTTTCAGATGAGACTCTGGGAAGCTGTTGTTGTTAACTATGGTGGTGGCATGGAAATTGAGAGGGAAGTATAGATGCAAGAGATATCTTGGAGGTAGACTCAACAGGACTCATCTTGTTGTATGTGGGTCTTTTTGCAAAGGTTGATCCTCCATGTCTGGAATGTATTTCCTCCTCATCTCCACCTGGTTGAATCCCAACGCTCCATAATGTAACTCCCTTCTCACTTTCCCCTTGAAGAATCCCTTGTTTCCATTAAAGCACAGCTTATGAGCCACTTCCTACAGAGGGGCTTTCCTGATTTCCCCAATTGTTAATGCTTTCACTCTCATAAAATGACTTTGTATTATTTTGTATATAATTTATTTTTATATAATATATTTATTATTCTGTGTAAGTTCCTACAAGGCAAGTAAACTATTTTTGCTGTTGTTGTCTATAGACCCAGTACTTAGGGCAGTACCTTGCATGCACATGTACACACACACACACACACACACATATACAAGTGTGTACGTATATATAGTTATACAAATATATATTTTCATTATATTAATATAGTCTTAAATTGAATTAAATAAGGGAGAGGACAGACCTGGGAACCATTGTGACTGGAAAGATAGACTCACCTAAATGTGTAATAGGGACCATCATCCCTTCTCCTCATAGAACGTTCCCAGAGTTGCCATCCTGGCTCTGGGTGGCCATATGAAAGCAGTGGGGCACACTGCTTCCTGTCATGTGTGACTCACTGCTGAGGCTGTACTGTGAGATGAAGAGGAGTCCCTTTATTGGCTGTCAAGTTAGAGGAGTTAACAGTGAGTTTTCAGAATGGAGCAGCTATGCCCTTCTTTAGCCTCGTGACTGTAACTCTTCTACATGCAAATAATGCATTGTCTCTAGACTCCAAAAGAAGGTAGAGAGATGGATGGGTGATGTTCATTATTTTCCCCGTGATGGCTTTCCCCCATGTAAATCATGGACTCAACTAGAAGAGACTGAGCCTGGGTAACTTGGGCTACCTCTTTGGCTTTATGTTTTCTTTCCTGAGAAGTTGATTGAATATAGTTATTGAAATGAACATGTCCAGGTGTGGTGGTGACCTTGTGAGTTCCAAATATCCAAAGGTCTTGTGTCCAATGCAAGGAGTGGTTGTTCATGGAAGATGCAGGAGTAGTTGACTGCATAAACATCTGAGCCCAAAGTTTAGAGGAAGGTCAAGTTTCAAGTAGATTGACAGTTCGGAGCTTAAGTGAATATAAAATGCCTAATCAGCAATGCTACAAAATATTTTATGTTATGATAAAGCTTAAGGATTATCCTCCCCACAAATTCTGTCAGTGGTTTTAAGTGATAGAATCCTGTTCCATTAATGCATGTTCTTGAGTTTCTTATGTTATAGCTTTGCTTTTATGTATAGGAACAAATCACCTATCCCATCATTGATTCATATTGAGTGTTGAATACCTTTTTATTCCTCTCTCCCTTTTTGGGGAGACCTTAAAATACGTAAAATTGTTCCCAGGACACCAGGCTGGGGGCATTTAATGAGCCAAAGAGTATGAGAATAGGCACCCTACTACAGGACAAGGAGAGCTAAATGCCCCAGATCTTGTGACTTTTAAGCCCTGCTGAGTAGTTTCTCAATATTAAAAATATATTAATGGTCTAATTCTGTTCATTTCTTGGGCCCACTTTCACATCTGCCTTGAAGACTTAACTTCAGATTTTTCCAGTTTTCTAACTAGGTTCAATTAAAATGAGCCAGAAAAGTGATTTAGCATTAAGTATTCTGATACACTTTACCAACAGACACTTAAATAAATCCTAATCTGAGAGGGTCCAGAGCTATTAGGACTATAGATTTCATTCTCTCTGTTAAAATATAAGCTACATGAAGATAGAAGACATGTTAAGGTTTAGCTTTTTATACCCTGTCTGGAGCCCTTGTTCATAATTGGCATCTAAAAATTGTTGAGAATGTGAGCTTCTTAAAAGCAGGAGCTATTTCACTTTTTGTCTATATAGCAAATCCAATAACCCAATAAACATTTTTAAGTGCCTGCTATGTGGCTGGCACTGTGCTAAACACTAGGGATATAATTAATAAAAAGAAAGATAGTCCTTTCCTCAAGGAGCTTACAGTCCTTACAGAAGGAGGAGACAACAGACAAAGGGAGGTAGGAAAGGGGGGGAGAAGGAGGGAAAGGGAGACCACCAGCAAATACTGGCATCTGTAGAGTGGGAATAGGGCAGGGCAGCGGATGCAGAGTGGAGTAGGCCCCCAAAGTTCAGTTTCTGCCCTCTCTAAAGGAAGGTATTGGGAGGAGTTTCGTCCTCCATCCTCCTCCAATAAGAGGGGAGAGGAAGCTGAGGGAGGTGGGAAGGCTTGGGTTAGCAGCAGGGTGATGAGAGTAGAGATGAAAAGCTTAACCCAGAAGGGGCATCTTGACTAGAACTCAAAGAATGAAACTAGGTATATAGCTCTCTAAGTCAGATGCATCTTATATTTTTAAATGGAAGATTGCTTTTTTCCTAACTGGGAAAAATGTCTATTTTTTTTTTTAAAAGAAGGAACAGGTGAGAAAGGCTGAGGGATTCAGGTTTGAAGGAAGGTTTCTCTTGAATTACTGAGTGGGTGTGTTTGGGGAGGTGAGGAACTATTCATTAGTTACTAAAGCTATTCTTATACCTAGTATGCTTTCTTGGAGTGCTGGTGATTCATATATATTCACAGCCACACACATATATATATTTCTCAATCATTGTCCTTTGTAGTCAAAGATGACAATACGCTACTGCAAATACCTTTGAAAACTAAACTTTAAGTCATTCTATAGTACTTGGAACAATTGCAAAGCTACAGGTGCAAACCTAATCATTGTAGACAAGCAAAGTTTTATTTTTAGGCCTACCTTTCCCACTCCCATCCCCAAGTCTTAAAAATCTCATTTCTAGGAGGAACCTTAGACATCATCTAGTTTATTTCTAGGAGGAACCTTAGATATCATCTAATTAAAACTTTACGTTTTACAGATGAGAAAACTGAGGCCTAAAAAGGTAAAGTAATTTGGCTAAGATTGAGCAGAAAGATAACAAAGTTGTGCCTAGAATCCTGGGAGTGGTGTACTGGTAAATGTTTAAGAACCAACTCATTGCAGGGGAAAGGGGGGAAGTGTTCACAGGACATATTTAAAAGTTTAATTTGCCATTGCTGATGTTTTCTCCATTACTTAAGTCTAAATAATCAACAAAATAATAAATCAAGCCCTGATTTGTAATTTATCCGTTATCAAGATGTAAGTACTCACACTGAAAACAGTTGGCTCTTGGCACCAGTTTGCCTGACTCCAGCACACCTGTGTAACCAAGTCTCCTGGCTCCCAGGGTCCCTATATCCCTAGGTCTTTCTTCCTCAGTCTGGTGTCTTATTGCTTACTTCTCTCCCCTTTTCCTCTCCGTGCCCAAATACATACTACTGATCATGGGACCACATAATTTTTTTATCTAGAGTTAGAAGGGACCTTAGAATTCATCTACCTACCCCTTCAATTTACAAATGTGGAAAATTAGATTAGGATAAGTGATTTTACCCAAGTCAGACAGGTAATAAGTGGCAGAGTTAGGATTTGAATTGAGGTTTTATGAATCCAAGGTTAGCACCCTTTCTGTTCCAATGAAGCTATTTCCCATTTCCCATATTTCAGTTGTCATCCCCTCACTCAGAACTAATCCAATAGATCAGTTTTTGCTTTGTTAATGAGGGTCCTCCTAGAAATGAGATTTTTAAGATTTAAGATTTTTAAGACCTGGGGATGGGGCTGGGAAGGGAAAGCCTAAAAACAAAGTCTCAGGCAAAGCATACACTTTAACTGGGCCCTTCAAGAGACAGCACTCTTACCCCTGTTGTATAACTCATTTGTGATGCTGGTAGCAGATATTTGAAATCTAGCTGGTAGAGAGATGGTAGTAATAGGTTTATTCCATTGAGAGGACTTCTTCTTTTCTTCTTCTTTGTCAATTATGACATATGAAGAAGACTCAGAACAATCATATTTGTTGTCTTCAAGTATACAAAGGGCTATCTAGAGGTCAGAGCTAGATAAGTGATGGAATTACAGAGGCAAATTTGGACTCCACATAAAGAAAAATTTCTTAACCATTAGAGCTTTCCAAATGTGGAATGGAATGTCTGAATATGGGGGTGGGGAAATAAGTTCTCCATCATCACAGGCCTTCAAGTTAAGACTGGGTGACCTATCAGGAATGGTTTAGGTTGGGCTTCCTGTCAAGGTATGTGTTGGCCTAGGTGACCTAGGTCCTTTCTAACTTAATCTGTGATGTGACTCATGGTTCTCTATTCACCCTCTCAGTTTTAACATAATTAATAAGTCTGTTGGAGGTAGCCCCTTAATATTGTTGGTTTAGCTCTGTAAATATTTGTTGTTGTCAGGAAAAAAAAACGACATTAAGTGGAGGGTGAATTGTCATGGTAGTGATAAGCTTAATTTAACTTGTTCATGATCTACACAGTCAAAATCTTTTGGCAACGTGGACACTTTAACAGCTTTCCCCTTTGGAAGAAGTTATCAAGATTTCTGATTGTGTGGTTCCAAAATATCAGTGCATTTTAAAATTGCAGTTGTAAATTTATTGCAGAGAGATACAGAAGGTATCAGGGGCTATTGAAGATACTGATGAGGGATTTAGGCACCAGGAAAAGACAGAGGGATTGTAAGTGGGTTAAATGGGTCAGTGTGTTAAATTAGCATAAGCCAACCTTCCAGACCTTCTCCATGACTAAGGCCCATTTTCTTTACTGGGGAAATGGTTGCATAGAGGTGACTTAAGCCTACTTCAGATAATTACATTTTTTTTCCTGAAATTTTAGTACTTTGCTTTAAACTTATTTCCATTATATTTCCTACCCCCACCCACTGCCCCCAACTTTAACATTGTTCTGGGATGTAAGGCAGTAAAGAGAAGGAAACATGGAGTACTGTGAAGGTTTTGATGTGTAGTCCTATAGGACTTAATAATTTGCTTCTTACAATGGATAGACAAAGGTAGCATCATAGTATGCAAAGATGCTACCACAGCCTCCTTTGAGGAGCCAGCAAGGAGGTGGAGGTATAATTCCCACCTTGTGACTTGTTGCACCAAATTAAGGAGGTGTTTTGGACTCTCTTCTGAACTTTTCTTCTGTGAGCTGGCACAGGTGAAAATTGACTTTTACTTTTGCAAGTGTTAATAGCTTCTATTGTAGTCCCACAACTATTTTTTCCCCTCTCTCTGCCCCCTTCCTTCCCCAGATGTACAGATTGTGAACTAGCATCTGAGAAGTTTTCTTCAAACTCAAAGTGACTGAGTGATGTTTGAACTGAGATTGAAAACGAAACAATCTACAATTCCTTTGTAAGGGAACAAAAGGATGATTTTCTGCTTCAGAATGTGTCTTCCTTCCACTATGTCACAGATAGGATATTTTTAAGATCTTGCGTGAAAGAGGGCAAGGAATACATTAGCCCTGAATCTTGCAAGATGGCTTTGCTTGTCTGAAGCACTCAACAAATTTGCTTTTCCTTTAAGCATACCAAGTAATATAGGGTTAATGCCCACTGCCAGTCCAGGGCTGTATCTGTTCAGCAACACATTTTAAACAATAACAAACCCAGACAAAGCCTGATTCACCAGTCTGCACCCTCTGTCTCCGTGTGACCATTAGAATATGCATTTGAGCTGCTATGTGGGATGTATCCTATTTTGGAACAAATCCTTTTTAAATTGAGGGCAAAAAGCCAAAGGGAGCCTCAGCCCCACTGTCTGCTGGAGATTGTCAAAATTTTGCTTTCCTTGACCATTCAGCAGTTTACTTTTGAAAACAAACTCTTCTAGGATAGAGTGGTTTTTAATCACACTTTTCAGTGGTCCCCTAAATAAGTTCTTTTACAGTTAAAATGATATATGAGGCTAGGAAGTAAGCAGGCAGGCTGTTCAGAAGGAGGCCAACGGCGGTATTCATCTTTGGGGTCACCACAGGTCGGAGCCTGGTTTTCTGTTTTCATTCTCAGAAACCTGATTTCATTCAAGTAATATTTATTAGCCTCCCACTATGTGCAAAGCACTGTATTGGGAATACAAAGAAAAGTCACTGACATGGCTGTAAATTTCATGGATCTTAATGAGGCTGGGGGGAGAGCAGAGAGCTATCTAGCTGATAGAAGTGTGGGCCTGAGGGATAATCAAGGCAGCTGAAGTTCTTGTATGGGATTGGATTTATAGGCTCATAGATTTAGAACTAGGAGGGACCTTCAAGGTCATCTGATCTAACCTCCTCATTTTAAGGAAAAAGACAATGGAAACTGAAGCCCCCAAAGGTAGTAAGTTGCAGAATCAGATTCTTCAGTCGCCAAGTCAACATGCATGCCCCTTCAATGAACCATACTGGTTTAGGTTAAGTTGAGAGAATGGTGTAGGTCATCATGTGGCCAGACTTAAAATTTGCATGCATCTTCTCACCCCACCAAGCCTTTGAATGAGACAAATTCCATATATTTTTCTGGGGCCAAAATACCTAGACTTGAAGACCAGTTTTGAGACTAGCTACCTGTGTCATCTTGTCTAATTCCCTTGCACTCCACCTGTAAAATGAAAGATTTGGACAAGATCCCTGAGATACCTTCCAGCTCTAAATATGTTATACTATGATTTTTGTCTTGTTCTTACTATTTTTGTAGGTAATCTTCAATTTCTTTTGAATTCTCACAATTGTTATTGTTGAGTCATTTCAGTGATGTCCGACTCTGTGATCCCATTTGAGGTTTTCTTGGTAGAGATACTGGAGTGTTTTTTTCTTTCCTTCTCCAGCTCATTTTACAGATGAGGAAACTGAGGCAAACAGGATTAAGTGACTTGTCCAGGGTCATACAGCTAGTAAGTGTCCGGGATCACATTTGAACTCAGGTCTTCCTGACTCCAGGCTCAGCACTCTACAGTACCACCTATCTGCCAAGCAGTTCTCGCAATTGTGTATATTAAATTCTGATAATTGTTTTTGTTTCTTCTTTGTTGTGATTCCCCCCCCCCATTTTTTACTTGGAAAATTTTGTTTTCCTCCCTTTTTTCAGTCAGATTTGCTAAAGATTGATCAATTTTGTTTTTCAGAAAACCAGTTTTTAGTTTTGTTTATCGGTTCTATAGACTTTACAGTTTCTAATTTTTTAAATTCTTCTTTAATTTTCCATATTTCCTCTTTTATGCTTATTTTGTGTTTGTTGTTGACTTTTTATTTTTAACTGCATATTCAGTTCATCAATCCTTTCTTTTTCCAATTTGCTAATAGATATTTTCAAGGAGAGTTTTCCCCCTGAGGACTGCCTCACCTGCAGCCTAGAAATGTAATGTTGACTCATCCCTATCATTGCCTTTCCCATAGTTATCGATTGTTTCTTTAAGCCACTTAAGGTTTAGGTTTGCTTTTTTGATGTTTCTTGTAAACAACAGCCTGTGGGATTTTGTTTTCTGATCCATTCAGACACTTTCTTTAATTTCATGGGACCAATTAGTATATTCCTATTTAAAGTTAGTAGAATTAATTTTCGCCATTTCTGTCTCTAATTTTTTAAAAATATTTTTATCCTCTTTATTTTTTAAGTCCATACTTTAACCCCATGATTAGTTTAGTTCCTTTCCCTCCTTTTTCTTTTTCTGTCCATATAGTATACTTACACTTACAAGTGGATACTCTGCCCAAGGGAATGTAAATTTTGATGGCTGAAACTTAGCAAGATATCTGGGGTAAAGTTTAAGGGCTAGATTTCTTT
The DNA here is from genome assembly GCF_028583685.1 of Petaurus breviceps papuanus. Classification (NCBI taxonomy): domain Eukaryota; kingdom Metazoa; phylum Chordata; class Mammalia; order Diprotodontia; family Petauridae; genus Petaurus; species Petaurus breviceps. The sequence continues at coordinate 13,407,195 of NW_027185754.1, read as the reverse complement.
CTTAAAGACCATGTCTTAAACTCAATTTTCTCTGGCTCTCATTGATTGGCCAACAATAGGTCCCAGCCCAAGCCCCCATTTAATGGTCATTGTTTGGGCTCAGATGGCTCAGAGTCATAATTGTTTCTGCTTTAACCAGAAACCCTGAATGTCTTTCCTTCCCAGACTGATTTTTTTTAAAATTAGGTAATATTACTTGGCTCATTTCTTACCTAGCCTCAATCACCGAATGGGTGTTGCCTTAGTTATAGTGAGACCTGGGAATGACCTTAGCTTAAAAAGGCCAGGGTCTCCCATTACATTCAGGGACATCTCTAGTCATCCTGATCCATACCTGGCCACTGGACCCAGATGGTTTTGGAGGAAAAAGTAAGACTGGTGATTTTGCAAGCCCTCTTTCACTGCAATCCAATTCACTTACAAGTCATAGCATCACCTTCTTGGTATCATGGTCCCCTTCTAGAACAAAGAACAAACAACAACCACTAACATTTACGTGGCACTTCCTGTATGTCAGCCACTGTGCTAAGCACTTTAGAATTATTAGGTCATTTAATCCTCACAACAACTCTGGGAGGTAGGTGCTATTATTATCTCCATTTTACAGAGGAGGAAACTGAGGAAAACAGGTGTTAAGCGACTTACTCAGTGTTACACAGGTAATAAGTAGGTGGGGCTGGATTTGAGCTCAGGTCTTCCTGACTGCAGGCACAGCACAACTTCCTCTGTTTGTCCTTTAAAACAACTTAGTTGTTACAACCTAGCTTCAACCTGCCTTTGAATCCTTGTTGCATATTACTTTGTGAATTCTGTGGTCCAACTTGACTGACTTCTTGCTATTCATCATGCACAATATTCTAGCTTTATGGTCTTGGACTTCACAGAGAAGAATTGGAAGGTAAAATCAACTTAGAGAAAATCTGGTGAAGCACCCACCTGAGCAAAGTGATTCTGAGGGCACATAAGGATGAGGCTTGAAGGAACATAATGAACAATGAAAAACAGAGAAGCTCTGCTAATATTTCTGTAAAAAAAACCCTCTTTTTGCCACGAAGGTAAATGAAGCCACTACACTGGAACTTGAACATCACATTCTGGATGTGCTTAAAGAGGGGGTAGAGATGGCACTGAGGAAAGGAAGGAAAGAAAGGGGATGAGGGAACAAGTATGCTACTGTTATTAACATCTCAGTCTAGGAATAAGCAATACTTGTTGGAGAGCCAGGAAGGTTTCATTATCTTTATTTTCCATTTATTCTTTCCTGAATAAATAGTAGCCTCCTCAAAAGACCACAGAGAATCAGACAAATGCAAGCCTTTTTATGCTGCTTCCATTCGAATTTTCTGCCTTGTTCCTTCCTTCAGAACTGGGATTGATCCCAGTTCTTCTTGGTTACAACCTTTCTGACCTGCCTATTACATACATGTTTCCTCTGCCCACCAACATGAGCTACATGCACCCCATGATCAAATAATGAGGCTCTAATTCTCTTTGAGGAATCTCAGCTAATATGTATGAGCCTTGTTAAGCATGCATGTTAATGAAAAGTTGGTGACCATCCTTTGATCCCCAGTTGGTCTGAGCCAGCTTAGCTCAGGCCCCTTCCAGGAGGAAACTTATAGATTTCTTCCAGCTTTATGATTGAATTGGGTGCTCTACCCTTCTTCCCTTATTCTTCCTGCATGTCCTGTGCAGTGTCTGTTTTTGGAACATCTATTGTCCCTCTAGAATCTGTGGAAATCAAACTCCTAGCATTTCTCATGCTTCTATGCACCTACTATGCACTTGGAACTAGGCTAAGTGCATTTTTTTTTAACAAACATTTTCTCATCCTTAAAACAACTCTGAGAGATAGGTGCTATTATTATCCCCTTTCACAATTGAGGATACTGAGTCAATCAAAAGTGAAATAACCTGCCCAAGGTCACACAGCTAAGTAAGTGTGAGACTGGATTTGAATTCAGCCTTCCCTGACTCCAGGGTCAGCACTCTATTCACTGTTTTACATAGCTGCCTCCAAACAAAACAAAACACAGAGGAGAAAAACAAATGAATTAGACCAAATTTACCTATAGCAGATCTGACTAGAAGCAACAAAAGGGTTAAGGAATGGAGGAATTGATTCACTTGATATCTGAGGAACTAGAACATCGCAAAGGTGTGGGGAAAAAAATTGCAGTCCTTATTTATGCAAAAAAAAAATGACATCAGTGATTACTTATCTATATGACTACTTTACCTTGTATGCAATTTTTTCTGAAAATAATATACAAATGCATTGACAACATCTTTGTTTAAGGTATTAGTATGGAGTAAGCAGGCATTTGTTTACAAGCAATTATCCACAATAGATCACATTTGAACTGTGAAATCATTGAAAGATATTATGCGTACCAGATCAATCTGTGTTTATTGTTTGCTCACTAAAAAAAAAAAAAAGCATTTGATTTGGTAAAGCAAAGTGCCACCCTAATGATTTCCTTTCTACAGTTTCTCCCTTGAAATTATTATTCAAGATACCTTTAGTTTTAACAAAAGAGATAATCTTGTTCAATCCTTAGTCATTAATATCAAATGAAATATGACTCCAAGACATATGCTCTTGAAAAGAGCTTCCAAATGATAGCAAGGAGATCCAGCCTAGAATCTGAATTGAAGAGGATTTCCCTGGAGATGATGGAGTCCTCCTGATAAACCTGTTGGCCAATATCTTTCTGGTTGTATTAAGCCCCTAACATGGCCTACCAAAAGAAATTCATAATCACTCAAGACTTTGCTTTGACCATCTGTGAAGGAAAACCTAAGTGGATGAAGAATGTCTTTTGTCTAGACTACAACATGAAGTATATGGACACATCATCCTAGGCATATATTCCTTGGGCAGACACTGTAAATGCTGGGTTCAGAATTGAATAGATGGAGGAGAGTAGGTAAGACTACCTATGGACAATCATGGAGCTTCTTTATTGAGTTCAAATTTCTCCCTGAAACAAGGCTCATCCTTTCAATTTGTTGTTGTTTAGTTGTATTAGTCATGTCTAACTCTTCATGACCCAGTTCATTTTTACAGATGAGGAACTGAGGCAAATAGGGTTAAGTGACTTGCCCAGGGTCACATAGCTAGCAAGTTTCTGAGGCCAGATTTGAACTCAGGAAGATGAGTGTTCCTGACTCCAGACCCCAGCACTCTATCCACTTATTCACTGTGCCACATAGCTGCCCCTGTCCTTTTAATACCAGTATTCTAATGGTATTATTTTGGGGCTATGAATCATGGAACCCAACAACATCCAACAAATTAAAATCCAAGTTATCACTTAAAAAGCCATCATGGTAGGAGGGGCACATTATGATAGGAGAAGTCTACACAGCATAACGAAGAAGGGATTAGGAAGAAGAGATAAAATAAAAAACATCAAATAAATATTTGATAGAAAAAGATGAGTTCATCATGTGGCGAGAGTGAGGCATTGGGTAATCTATGTGCCTCAGTATCCTTGCAATGTCAAATTATCAGGAGAAATTAAGGAAAGCCCTCAGCACATAGGGTAGATCTTCTGTGACAAATACATTGAAAAATATGGATGACATTCACATAGAACAGAAAGGCATGAACCAATTGCAACCTGCATCTTTGGGAGGAACAGCCACATTGATAAGATTGTAGGCTCTTATTAGTATTACTTTGAGTTTATTCCATCTGACAAATATACAGACATTTTGAAGGAATCAATAGGCTACCACAGAGGAAAGGGAAAGATGTTTTTATTCTAAATCACATTTTTAGATTATTTCTTTGTGTTTGTCTGGTTGAGCCCAAGGATGTGAGTATTGCTCACTGTGCTCAAAGTAGTGGGGCTGTATATGAAGGGCAGATAACAGGGCTTGGCTCTAGCTTGGGCTTACATAAGAGAAGTAAGAACTTGCTCCTAAATAATACCACTTAATTCATCATTTCCCACCTGGCTACCCATGTGAAATGTGATCATTGTCTCCAGAAAATCATCTTTCTGCAAGATCAAATCAGCTCCACAACTCACACTTTATCACTTACCTCTTGGGCCCCTGCCTCCCTCTTTTTGGAGAAAATGGAAGGGGGACAAAAGGGGACCTCCCCCCATCCTCTATTTAAAGAAGGGACCCAGGGATGACACATCATTTCCCCCCTGGCTCCAGAGTTCCATCATGCCCTAAACTGGGTACCCTCTCTTATGTGTTGTCTTCCCATGTTAGATCATGAGCTCCCTGAGGGCAGGGACTTCATTTATCTTTCTTTATATTCCCTTAGCACGGTGCCTGGCGAATGGTAGATAAGCATATACATATTATTTCACTGTATCTTTACTGTTATTTAAAATTACTATAACATAAACTTCATAGGATCCTAGACTTAGAATTGGAAGGAATCACAGGTATCATTGACCATGACCTCCTCATTTGAAAGTTGAGGAAATCAAATGAAATGACTTGCTCAGGATGACACAGCTAGTATGTGTCTGAGGAGAGCCCAGGTCTTCTGACTCTAAGGCCAGTGCCCTTTCCATTAGACTACTTTGTCTTTAGTTACTTGCTCTATGTATTTATAATGATTTTTCTGTCACCAGACCAACCCCACCCTCCTGAAATTAAGTTTACAATCATTTAATTAATCACAATTTTCAATTTTTAATCCTTTCACATTCTCTCCTTTCTCCTTCCCATTTTGTTAAAAGAAAGAAATAATGTCCTTAACCATATCTTCCCTCCTAATCCTCATACTCATTCTGTAAGGTTAATAAAACAAATCACAACAGTAATGGGCTGCAGAGGTTAATGGAAAAAAGAACTAGATTTAGAGTCTAAAGGCATGTATATGAGTCTTGGTTTTCACACTCCCTAGCTGCGGGAGGTTAAGGGAAAATCAGTGCATTTCTCTGGGCCTCAGTATCCTTATCTATAAAATGAGTATAATGCAACTTGCACCCCCACCATGTTGGGAGGTATGATCTTTAAGATTATTTGTAAGTCTTACACCATTACAGAAATGTGAGCAACCATTACTGATGACAGAGATGAGGATTAGACCTGACTATTAGATAATGCTGGCTAAAACACTAGTCCCTTTCATTCCATCCTATCTCCAGCCCTAGTTATAGGACCAGAAAATGGTATGAAAGAACCTCATCTTGGTCTAAAAACTAAAGTCCAAGATTGGTTGAAAGACACCAGACTTATAGGGGGATAGTTTTAGAGCTGGGAGGACATTTTGTCCAATCCTTTCCTTTGACAGATGAGGGAATGGTCACAGAGAAATAAAGTGATTTGCACAGGGACAAATAGCTAATAAGTGTCCTAGGGAGGATCTGAACCCATGTCTTTCTGACTCAAAGGCCAGTTCTCTATCTACTCTACTATTCTGTCTTTCTCAGACCCGTCAGGAAATACCACAAGGAAGCTTTTTTCTTGGATTTTTTCCCCAGGTTCTGCCTTTGTAGGCTATATGCTTATAGCTATATATTTCTCCCCAAACTTTTGTGGACATGTGCTGTCTAGACTTCAGATCATAGACTTGTTTACCTCATTGGCTTGTTCCCTCCCCAGATCCCAAACTACAAACTGTTTAAGTAAGCTAAGGTCAGGGGTGAGGAACCTATAGCCTCAAGGCTACCTGTAGCCACAGGACAAATAGTTCTGTGAAGTTTGGATTCAGTCAAATGGCCTCCCTTCAGGACGTAGAGTGCCACATGTGGCCTCAAGGTCACATGTTCTCCACCCATGTCCTAGGTTTTCATTTGCTCACCTTGCTTCCAGACTAAAGTAAAGATCAGACTTGGGACTGTAAATATTTAATGGAGATAGAAATTGACATAAAAGAGATGAAACTAGAAGCAGCTACATTCCCATTTGAGCAATAAGTCCTTTCACTTCTTTCAAAAATAGCATAGAACTCAAGGCCATCCAAACTTGGGTTTTTAGAAGTGAAGTTACTTAATGATTTGAGAGCAGAATACTTCAACAAAGGGCTGTCTTTGTTCAGGACTGCCTGCTTTCCCCATCACTTCTTCATGTCCATTCTTGCAATCCATCTCACTTTTGTATCTGTCTCTTCTGGGAAATTCTATGTACCACAATTTAGGAAAAACATGGAAAAGCTAGAGCATACCCCCAAATGGGCAAATAGACAGTTGTTGAAAGAATTTAAGTCCATGTGATATGAGGATTAATTTGCCCTTTGAAAGTATGTCACAAGAGGAGGGTTGATAGTGGGCACTTCCCATTGTTGATGGGGAAACTGCTAAGGCTTCTTTCCCTCCTGGACAAAAAGGAAGGAAGGAAAAAGGAAGACCTCTGTGAACAGCTACATGCTGATATCACCTCAGTGATATAGGCAAAACTTGCTTATAGCAAGGGCAGGGCCTAATCACATGGAAATTAAAAAAAAAGAAATAGAAGCATATAGGGATAAAACAGTCATCAAAATACATACAGGACCAAATACTCAGAATCTTTAAAAATGGAACTTGAGCAGGCTTTAGACCTCCAAGTTAGAGCTTACAAAATCCATAATGGTACTTAATTTACTGACAACAGATTATTTATCAATTTATAGCTACTTAGGGAAGAAGTACGGTACTTATAAATCCTTGTAATGAATCATTCTTCCTTTATTAAGCCTGTGTTTATATACATGCACATTCTCTTAAACTTTTTGACCTCATTTGCATTTAAAAATTATGACACTATAATTTCCTTTTCCCAAATGTATTCACCCTTAATTAATCCTAACAGCTCTCAAGCTTTTCTGATTTCTATTATCACTATTTAAAGTTGAGAAGACTTTTAATGGATCTAAATCACATATTGAAACGAGTTTCTTTTTCTAAGTTATAATGACTAGAAATTTTATTTGATTTGGGCCCAAAACTATTACCTAAAAAGAAATCTGATTGTTTTGCAATTTAAATCATCCAATGGGGGATAAAATTAATTAACCGTATTTACATGTGTAGAAAAATCATGGCACTTGAGTCAAACTGATCGAAATGAGCATTTAAAAAACAGCATTTTTTTAACCTTTTTAAAAGTTTGAATTAATTCTTCTGAGATGTGATCTTAACTTCCTAACTTCTTTAGACTTGTAGAATTATGTTTCACAACTTTGAGCTAGTTATTTCAAGATGGACAATGATGCATGGAAAAATCCCCTCCCAGAGGATGGATAAGGAAAAATCAGGGCCTTTTTCCTCCAGAGTAGCTTTTTGGGCTACAGTAACAGTTACTAGGGGTGGCTAGGTGGATATGTAGTGGATAGAGCCCCAGGCCTGGAGTCAGGAAGAGTTCCTGAGTTCAAATCTTGCCTCAGATACTTACTAGCTAAGTGACTGTGAGCCAATAACTTAATCTTGTTAACTTCAGTTGCCTCATCTGTCAAATGAACTGGAGAAAGAAATGGCAAACCACTCCAGATCTTAGCCAAGTAAACCCCAAATGGGGTCATGAGGAGCCTGACACAACTAAACAACAACAGTTACTAGATAGAGCGTCCAGATCTTCAAACTTTTTTCCCCCAAATGCCCAGCCAGTCCAAAAAATGATTGCTCGCCTGAGCAAATGGTCTGAGTCTGGGACTTGACTCTTCTTTTTTTTTTTTTTTGATCCATCACTGGTGTGATGCAAGGTTCAAGTTCATTTACATAAGACTCTCCTCATTAGTGGAGAATGATTAGGATGCAATAGGAACATGTTACCTAGAGCTGGGGAAAGCAAAGATATTTGTTCTTTTGGCTTCAATCTTTAAGAGAAGGCAAATGCAATTCCAGGATCTCTTAAGGGAGAAAAAGATTCTAATTCTAGTGCAGTACCTCCCTCCCAGAGGAGAGGAGAGTGGGCATCCTAAAGGCCCTTAATCTCTTATCCCCTGGCTGAGAGGAATCAAAGTCCTCCTTGGAGAGTGGTAGACAGAGGAGACTCTAGGGATATCTATTCATACCTCTCTTTGAATCCCGTGGACACATATGTACATGGGCAACACATCCACATCTTATAAAAGCTTAAGAATGTAGATGATCTCTCACATCTCTTCCAGGTCTAAATCCATAATTTTTCAATCCTATTTCTATTCTTAACCCAGATAAATAATTAGAAAATATGCTTATTTGTAGTGAGATTTTTCATCTATGATTGGTTCCCTCAGGCACGAGGGCAATAACTACTGTCACTCCTATATCAAACATCACAATGATGTCCCAATTTAGATGTCCAGTGATTATGTTTCAGTTTCATTCCTATATGTATCATCTTCCCCTGTATCAAAGGTCACAATGACATCCCAATCAACATGTCCAATGATTTCCATTTCATTCCTATATGTGTCATCTTCCCCTATTAGCTTCTTGGGGGGGAAAGGAATCTTTTATCTTTCTTTTTTTTTATATCTCCAGTATCTAGTATAATACCTGGAATATGATAATCATTTAATAATTTATTCATTTCTTGACTTCTTTAAGTATGTGACAACTATTGGCTACCCACCTGTTCTATACACCCTTTTCTCCTTTGGCTTTCAAAATTTAATACTCCTGGTTCTCATTCTAGCTCTTCAGCTACTGTTTCTCTGACTTCTTCACTGATTACCTATACCCTTGATTTTGGTGGGTTTCAAGGAGTTGTCTTTACCATTCTTCTTTCTCTCCCTTAAAAATATCATTCAATGCCATGACTTTGTCAACTGTCCTCTAAATATGGACATATTCCATGTCTCTTTTTGTAGCTTATATTGTATCTCCTGAGCTCCAAACTCCAAACTCTACCTGCCTGCAGGCCATCTCCACTTAAGCATCACACTGGCACTCAAAACTCAACATAAAACTTCAGAATCTCAGATTTGGAGTAGGTCTCAGAGACCATCCAGTCCAATGTGGAAAACCCTCTAAAACATCTCCAACATGTAAGCATCTTAACTTCTGCTGGAAGACCCCTCATGTAAAGAACTATTAATTCCTGAGGCAAGTCATTCCACCCTGAGATTTAATTGTAAAGAGGTGTTTTCTTATACTTAAGCCAATATCCCCCCCCTTGATAACTTCTTCCCTTTGTTCCTAATTCAGCTTTTTAGTGTCAAGCAGAATAAATCTAATCCCTGTTCCAAATGATATCCCTTTAAGCACTCAAGGACAATTAGCATGTCCCCCTTAACTCTTCTCCCCTCCCGGCTAAATATTCCTGGTTCCTACAAATAGTGGCAAGGATTCCAGTCGTCCTGGAATTGTCCAGGTTGCCCACCTGTGGAAGCTCTCTTGCTTGTCAAAGTCCTTCTTAAAACTCAGCAACAAGAACTGAACACAATATTCCAGATGTGATCTCCAAAGGACATGACGCATCAGGATCATTACTTCTCATGTTCTGACACGACACCTCTCTTAATGCAGTCCAAGATCTCATTAGTTTTTCTGGTTACCATGTCACACATTGCTGACTCATTGAGCTTGCAATTCACTAAAGCCCTAAGATTCCTCCCCACACATACACAAACTGTTCTCTCCCCCATCTTGTACTTGTAAAATTGATTTTTTACACTTATCTTTATTAAATGTCATCTTATTAGATTTGGCCCATTATTTTAGCTTGTCTAAACCTTTTTCAATCTGTTCTTCATCATCTATCATTTGGCTTTCCTTTCCAGCTTTGTGACATCTGCAAATCTGATAAGCATGCCATTTTTACCACTATCTATGTCTTCATGTCCATAACTAAGCTCATTATTTTCCCTATTAAACCTGTGCCTTCATCTGATTTTTCTGTTTCTTTCTTTGGTGCTCCCCATTCACCTGCTCTTCTATTTAATAACCTTTGGGGTTATTTTTAATGTTCCCTCTCCTTCACTTCTCATCTCATATCTAATCAGCTTCCAAAGCTTTCGAATCCCATATCCACAGCACCTCTTACCTCTATTTCCACAGTTACTATCCCAATACAGGCCCTTGTTCATATCTCCCTAGGCTGTTCCACCAGCCTTATTAGCAAGTCTTTCTGTCTCTATTCCATTCCTCATCAAATCTGATTCTAGTAGAACTCTCAGAATAATTTCTCTTATTCAGAGATCCGATCATGTCATTCCTCTGATCAAGACATTTTCAGTGACTCCCTATTGCCTCTTAAGTAAAGATCAAAATGACCAAGTACACTCTGCCATGACTATCCTTTTATAACCTTATTTTGTATTACTTCCATGACCTCAGCTCTGACTCTAGTGAAACTGGGCTCTCTGCAATCTCTCTCCCCTCTCCAAGCATGCTCCATGTTCTCCCAACTCGATATTTACTGTCTTTGTGTATTCTCTTCTCCATACTATAAATATCCTTTTGCCCTCCCAAAGGGTTTGCCATGTTTCATTAGCTCTGGATCTCCTCCATGGCTGAGTGGAGTGATCTGCTCACACTAGGTGTTGTGCCTTTTGTAGAGGGATCAGAGATTTGGAGCTCCAAGGTACTTAAATGTTTGTTGTCTCACGATATTAAAGAAATCTGGATTCCAGACAGAATTCCATAGTGAAATGACCTCATTTCCTTCCCAGAAATACTATGGCCCAGACCTGGAAAACCTTGTAAATGTGACAGAGTGGGACCCATCCCTGTGCCTGAAAAAATAATTCGAATAATTCAAAACGTGTGGCCTAATGATTAGGGAGTCAGTATCATCTTCTTTATATGTGACAGTTGGCAATATCCTCACCTTTTTAAGGTTAAGGACACCAAGAATGTTAAGAAGTTTGTTTTCTGTTCTCTGCCTTTATGATAGCTTGGCTCTAGTCTATATTTCTAGACTTATAACTCCCTCTTCAGATACTACACATTCCAGATAAAATAGCACATGCTGTCCCCTGAACTTGTCATTTCATATTCCACCTTTATTTCTTTGCATAGGCTTGCTGAAAATGTCCTCAGCTGCCACCTCTTAACCTTGTTCAAGTCTCAACTCAAGTATCGCCTTCTATAGAAAATCTTATTACCAAATTTTTTAGTTTTCTTCCCTCCCCCTCCTCAAAATATTGGGTGTTTACTTATCTGTGGAACTATATCCCTCCAATATAGTCAATGTAAGCTCTTTGGGTAACTAATTGATGGAGTGGATCGCATGCTGGGCCTGGAGTCAGGAAGACTCCTCTTCCTGAGTTCAAACCTGGCCTCAGACACTTAATAGTTATGTGACCCTAGGCAAGTCACTTAACCTTGTGTGCCTCAGTTTCCTTATCTGTAAAATAAGCTAGAGAAGGGAATGGCAAACCACTCCAGTATCATTGCCAAGAAGACCTCAAATGGAATCATGAGACATCAGACATGACTGAACAAACAACAAAGCTCTTTAGGGGTTTGCACAGCTTACATTTTCTTTCGTCTAGTGAACCTGGACAATATCTCCTACCTACTAGGTGCTTAAATGTTTGTTCTTGCTGTTGTAGGACCTTGGGCTCTTGAAAGCTGTATTAAAGGAGGTAGATTTCTGGCAAGCCTTAGTCAAAGCAGAAAAAAAAATACTACAAGGGAAGGAAAGGAAATGAGCTCTTCTTATCCTGTAAGGACCAGCTCACAGCTTAGATAGAGATGCTTATCCACAAAGATTGGCCACCACTGACGAATTTTTTTTTCCAGTTATAGCAACTCAGAAAAAAAAAATATCGAGATGCTGAGCTGCTGAAATCCTCATCAATAAAGAGAACAAACAGTGGCATTAATGAAATTATGGATCCATGCATGTCCTGTGCACATGAGAACTCTGGGAATCTGACCGCTTTTTAGCCACACTGAAATAGCGTGTCCTGAAACGGCTATATTGGAAATGTGATCCTCAGAAGGCCCTCTGTGTGGCTATCAGTGTGTCCTTCATTGCCAGCATCTGCCTGGGGAGCATGTGGAGTGAGCACTCAGTCTTCCATGAGTTTGCACATGCCCCGATGTACTGGGGCCGCTCTGGTAATTAGGGCACACTGTGAAAACTGTGCTCAGTGGCACTCAAACTCCAGATTCCACGGCTTTTATTTTCTGTTTCCTGCACTCTGGGCAGTGAATTAAAACAAGAATAAATAAATAGTGAGGAGATTTGAAACAATCCAGCTGCTGCTGATAACTTTGTTTCGAATTTCCCATCCCAAAGGGTACAAGGAAAGGGGTGGTGAGAAGAGACAAAAACAGGAGAATCTGAGACACATTGAGGTCAGCTCCTCTTGTCCTTCGCCCTGTACCCTGGCTTTCCTGAGGTTCTGTGCTTGGTTGATGTCTTCTCATTCATTTTATCTTCAAATACTATGTGGATGTAAAGGACTTTCTGCCCCTCTAACCCCAATATCCCAGGGTGTATTGACTGCTTCCAGTGGCTATGTGGTCTAATGGGAAGAGCAGAATGAATAATTTTGTAAATCTCTGATAGTTGATAGCTAACATCAGGGTGTGCTGATAAATGTTTAATAATCAACTATTGGGGGGGGGGAAGCATAAACAACACATTTTTAAGACTAACCTAAATTATTAAAATTTCCCTCATCAGTTTCTTAAGTTGAGACAATCAAAACAAAAATTTGAGTTCGGATTTGTAGCATTTGCCAATTTCTGAGGTATAAATGAGGTATAAATGCTCACATTGAAAATTTAACAATTGACTCTCTTGTAACACCCCTGGATTTATACAGTGCTCTAAGGTTTTCAAAGCACTGTACAAATATTATCTTGTTTTATTAAGCTTGGGTAAGCGAGGCCTTGCTGGGTCTTACTTTCCCTACCTTGAAAAAAAATGGAATATCATAATATTGCATCACAGGGATATTGCAAGGGTCACAACTGTCAAATGAATGGCACAGTTAGAATGCTAGATTTGGGGTAAGGAATACTGGAGTTTAAATCCAGTCTCAGACACTTACTAGCTGTGTAACCATAGGCAAGTCACTAAATCACTCCCACCCTCCTTTTCTTCATCTATAAAATGGGGAAAATATCAACCTATTAGAATTGTTTTGCAGTTCAAATGAGTTAATAAAACACACATAAAGCTTCATAAACCTTAAAGTACTATGTAAATATTAGCTATTGTTATTATTAATTCATGTTATTATTATCACAATGTCCTTGTCATTGTGATAATGATAATAATAAAATAAAAATAATAAAAACACAAAATGATTTGAAGAGTAGAAAGGTTTATGTGAATGCAAGAAGTGTTATTTTTTAAAGGTGGATTTCAATCCCACAAAGTTTCTATTATGTTTCTTTTTTTCTTGAACTGAAATCACCACTTACCTTCACCAAGGCAGTGTGATAAGGTGGAAAGAGAACTCTATTTAGATCTAGTCAGTGGACACCTGGATTTGAATCCTGCCTCTGATAATAGCCATGTGACCACTGTGAAGTCGTTGGGTCTCTGACCTTTGGCTTCCTCATTTGTCAAGTATGGATGATAAGGTCGTGTAGCCTCTCACAAGGCTGCCATGGGGACCAGATGAGAAAATGGATGTATGTACAGGGGTTTAGAGGTCTTAAAACACTATATAAAAGGCAGCTACCACTATTCTTGAAGCCTTCTTTATTTTTTAATAACACCTATCCTTCCTTCCTCTTTTCAAAGAGGGAGGCTATATGGCCTAATGGAAATTGGTTAATCTTTTCTTCTTTCTCCTGCAAAAGCTGTACAGTCAGATTTTTGTAAATTAACAAGAAGGAAATTCATTCTAAACTGGTTGCTGACAATGAGGTGTAGAAGAGACTTCTCTTTTCAGTAAAAACAGACCAGTAGAAGAGTTTTCTCTAAGGTGGCCTGTCTGAACCAGTCTAATCTAGGAAGTGATTGCATGTAGATTGATTCCTTCCGTGGATGAATTTATTAGAAGTTTGTCAATGATGATTTATATTGACATAGTACAGTTAATGTTCTTCTGGTTTGAAGGCAGGAGCATTTTGAATTGAAAGTCATCTTGGAAATCATAAGATTGTTTATTTACAACTGGAAGGAACATTGGAGGCCATGCATTCCAACCCCCTCATTTTTCAGATAAGGAAACTGAGGCCCAGAAATGCAAAGTGACTTGACTGAGGTGGGGAAAAGGGAAGGAGGGAAGGAAGAGGAAACTATCTAGTCTGGTTGCTTCATTTTGCCCAAGAGGAAACTGAGCCCAAAGAGGATTTGCCCAAGGTCATATACAGGTTATACATAACTAACTGTAAATCCAAAGAATGTTTTTCTGCTCAGACACACTGGACAAGAAGTTTTGTCCATCTAAGTAGTAGAAAACCTATGACTTCTTGGGTGGGAAAAGGAGGGAGTTGTGGGGAAGGGGCAGGGTGGGAGGAAGAGCAAGGATTCCCTAGCTATTTCTAAGGCTGCCTGAGTTTGAGGCATATTGTCATTTAAGTGAAACCAGAATTATAAACAAAATTTGATCATTTACTGACATCTCTCGACTACCCAACACACACACACACACACACACAACAACAACAACAACAACAACCTGGGCCTTAAAACCTAAACTTGTAATAAGATCCTCTTATTTGCCCTCTGCAGCGCTTTTACTTTTCAGGCAGGAGAAATCTTTTAGTATCAATTTGAGAGTTAACAGAAACAGGAGAAAGGAATCCCATTAACCCTTAATCTTAGCTGATTGGCTTTTTTACTCAATCATTTCCCCAGGCACATATTCCACCATCAAATGAATATCCTTTTCCTTTGGTTGCATCCTGGGTTGGCTGGAGCCTGAATTCTGGGATGTCAGTTTTAGAAGGCAGACTTGTCTGTTGTTTCTGTGTCTGTCTGTACCTTTGTCTCTCCTCTCTTCTCCCCTTCCCTCCCCTCCCCTCCCCCTTTTTCTCTTCCTCCCTCCCTTCATCTTTGTCTTTGTCTCTCTGTGCTTCTCTGTCTCTGTCTCCCTCCCTTCCTCTCTGTTTCTGTCTCTCTGTCTGTCTCTGTCTCTCTCTCTACCTCTCTATCTCTGTTTCTCTGTCTCTCCTCCCTCTCTATTTCTTTCTCAAAGCAGGCTTCCCTGGTGAATAACTGTTGTACTTTGGCAGCTCTGCTTCAAATTCATGAAAAAAGCTCTGAACTTCAGTAAGATGCATGCTACTTGGGGCCCAATGGCTCTGAGCACAAGAGGACTGAGGCTGGCAGCAGAGATGAGGAGACTCGGGGCTGCCAAGGCTGGGCTCGTAGGAGCCTATAGCAGGGGAGCTGTTGACCTTGGCCTCAAACAGTTCTGCTTCCTGCCCACATTTTCTTGCTTGTGTGCATAACCCCAAGGACCATACAACACCCAGAGAAGCAGTTTAGAAAATATTTGAGGAAATAAAATGTCACTGGCCAAGCAGGACTTGTTCACATAAACTGTTCCCTGTCTGTGTGAGGGTGGAGGGAGGGGGGGAGCAGCAGAAATGTCTTTGGGATTTATAAGAACTGCTATTTCTTCCCACTCATTCCCCACCATCAGAGAGCTGAGCTGGTCTGTCGATGAGTTAGGAGGCGGTGGTGATGGTGTTTGGTGGGGGAGAACAGAATGGGTTGATCTGTGGGTGGGAGGAGGACAGGGATGGGTAATGGGTGGGTGGGAGGAGGACAGAGATGGAGTGATGTTCAGGTGGAGGAGGAGAGAACAGGGGTTTGGATGAAGAGGTGTGAAGGGAAGGGGAGGGGAAGGCAGGGGCTTGGAGGAGGGGAAGCATATGGCCTGAGTTTTCCTTGTGACTAATGAGTATAGTCAAAGTTAGCACAGATCCTGGAAAGGGGGGCCAAAGATGAAGAGCTAGAAGAGACTTCAGAAATATTGTTGGAGGGGTTTCTTAAAGTTGGGTCAATGGAACAATCTCATAGAGTCTGTGAATTTGCATTTTACTGTTTTGACAACAGCATTTCGATGTAATTGGTTTTCTTTGTAATCCTATATACTTTATTTTATGCATTTAAAAAATTATCCTGAGAAAGTGTAGACTGTCAATAGGGGTCTGTGATACTAAAAAGATTGATTTTTAGTCCAACCTTCTCATTTTGCATATGTGGAAACTGAAGAGGTTACCCATAAAGAGGGGTTGGGATTGCTCTGGAAACCCCAAAATACCAAGACACCAGGTCCTGCGGAATGAATTCGACTCAAGTCTTCTCAGCCAAAGAAAAGTAAAGTTTATTAAAAGTTTGCTTGTATTGGACACAGAGTAAGCCTGTGCTAGGTCATTCTATGGAGCTCTCACACATGGAGGGAAAATGGGATTCTATATATAGAAAGGTTGTCAGAGGAATCTAGAGGTGGTCTAGAGGAGGAGTTTGGGGAGGGTCTTCAGGAGTTAGATGAGGTCAGACTCCAGTAATGAGTTTGGGGAGGGTCATCTGGAGGAGTCAATGAGGTCAGACTCCAGTAATGAGTGATTAAGAGTGGGAAGTTGCTGGAGGCTACCTGGAGACTACAGACAATGGTGGGCTAGGCCATTTCTAGGGTGGATTGATATTTTGATAGGCTCAAGGGCAGGAAGTCTAGTAACAGAGGTTTGGGCCCAGCCACAGTGTAAGGCTTATGGCCTTATGTAAATGCCTCATAAGATTTAATCAGAGTACTAGGGGGCTCCCAGAACCTGAACCTCAAAGATTCAAGGAGAGCTCAAGGGTGTTCCCAGAGCCCATACCTAATCGGAAACTAAGGCCCAAATAAATGAAAGAATGCACAAATATACAGTGTCCCAATCATCTGTGATGGGACGCTCAAGAATCTTCTGACTTTGTGTCCTGTAGACCAGAAAATGGTTCATAAATTAGAATACTCTGAGGCTTTCTCCCCTCCCCTTCCCCCTTCATCCCCTCCCCCCCTCCTCTATCCTCTCTTCCATCCCCCCTCCCAAAATGAAAGGGAGGAGGGAAGAATTGGAGCTTATCTCCAGAAATTAGGTTTGCATTCAGAAGTTGTTGGTGTTTGTCCTTTGTTCTTGAAGAGGACCTTGATATCAGAGAGGTGAAGGCATAACATGCAAGTGAATTGGATTTCAGTGAGGGAGGGCTGTGCAGTCACCAGCCTCACTTTCTGCTCCAGAGCCATCTAAGTGCCGTGGCCAGATATAGATCAGGATGACTGGAGATAGCCCAGCTACACACAGAAGACAAGGAGGCTATAGAGAAAAAATGGCCCTTGGAATCAGGAAGAGTTGGTTTCGAATCCTGCCTCAGACTTTTGCAAGTTGTGTGATCACGGGCCAGTCACATTCTATGGATTTTATTTTATGCATATGACCTCCCTAAGTTTCCATTTTTTCATCATAAAGTAAGAATGATAATATCTATAGTACTGACCTCAGAGGATTCCTGTGAAGTTCAAAAATAGCTAATGTACAGCATATCCCAAAGGTCTTAGAGCAGTTTTAATTTTTAATAGTTTAAAACTATTTAAGCTTTAAAAGTTTAAAACTGCACTACGACTCTTGGGATACCCTGTGACTCTAAAGGTGTGATAGAAATCCCAGATGCCGCTGCTGAAACTCCTGCTGCTACTGCTATTACTACCACCACAATTACTGTAACAGCAGCTCCTACTACTACAACTCCTCTTCCTCCTCCTTCTCTTCCTCCTCCTCCTCCTACGACTACATCATTTTAGGAGCCAGAACATAAACTCACAGCAAGGTCACATTCCACTCCTAGGAGTACTCTAAGCTTACTAAGAGGATTTTGAGCCTAGCTTTTCTTCACACTTTTCAGGGATGAAATTTGTCTGAATTTTAAGTAGGGATAGTTTCATGATTAAAATCAACCCCAAATTTTCAGCTGAACCCTTTAAGATCCTCCATGATCATTGAATCAACTTAGAACATTAGTGGAGGGGACCACTCCAATAACTCTATTATACAGATGAGAAAACCAAGAGACAGAGAGAAAATGACTTGCCAATGGTCACATCACTAGTGTGTCAGAGTCAGGCACCATGATTTAGCCCAGTCTTTCTTACCTTCTCTCTCATTGTTCTCCCAAGTACTTCATACTCCAGCCAGATGAGACTAACCCTTAATCTTGTCTTATGTTTGAAAATGATGGGCAAAGGAGCTTGATTTCAATACTGGAATATTTTATTAAATGGATGGTTTGTAAGCATTTGCAAAGGAAAGTGGTGATGACAAAGAGCCAGCATTGCTTTACCAGGAGCAGCTCACAAAAGAATAACTTATTTTCTCTATTCCCTGGACTGGGATGGTAGATCAAAGGAATATCATAGACCCGGTTCTTACTAAAGCTATCTTTCCACTCTCCTTTTTGACTGGATGGAGAGGTATAGGCCAGGATAGATGACAGCAGAATTAGGTGGAGCAGGAGCCAGGCCCGGAAAATCAAATATCTCAAGATTCTCTCTGCATAGCCTAGGGCTAATTGTCAGTGAAGACAAGTGAACTCATTATGTAATTCTCACTAAAGTGGAAAGGGCATAATGTCCAATTTTTCTTGGGACCTTTTCCTCTTTCTTTTTTGCTTTACCTTTCCAATTAAATCCTTACTCACATTTTCCACATTAAAATGAACATTACCTTTTATTGTTATTTATTGTTATTTTTGGTGATGTCTTTTCTTTTTCTATCACCTACATTTCTGGTATATTCCTTCTAATAGAAAGCCATCCTTTACAACAAAGGATTAAGAAGAAATAAAAGGGGAGAAGGGAGGAAGGCAGTTAATCAAAACTAATCAACAAATTAACAAATTGACAGTGTTGTGCAATTGTTTCATGTCCATAGACCTCCATTTCTGCAAAGTCAGCAGGGAGGCATAATTTCTCCTTTCATCTTAAAGACCAAGCAATCATTATTATTATTATACAATGTTTAGTTTCACTTCATTTTGTTTGTTTTCATTACTATTGTTATTTTCTAGAGAGCTAGGTAGTATAGTGGATAGAGTGCCAGACTCAGAGTTAGGGAGATCTGAGTTGAAATCCTATCTTGGCCCATACTAGCTGTGTGACCCTGGGCAAGTCACTTAACATCTCCGTGCCTCCGTTTTCTCTGTTGAGATAACCATGTGATTTCTGCTGGCTTTGTTATTAATGTGGTCAATTATTCTGATAGTTTTCCTAATATTGAACCAGCCCTGCATTCCTGGTATAAATACTACCTGACCATAGTGTATGATCCTTGTGATGTGTTGCAGTATTCTCTTTGCTAGTATTTTATTTAAAATTTTTGCATCAGTATTCAATAGGGAAATTGGTCTATAATTTTCTTTCTCTGTTTTGGCTCTTCCTGGTTTAATTATTGACACAACATTTGTGTTGCAAAAATAATTTGGTAGGACTCCTTCTTTGCCTCTTTTTTCAAATAGTTTATGTAGTGCAAGAATTAATTGTTCTTTAAATGTTAAAATTTCACGAATCCACCTGGTTCTCAGAATTTTTTCTTAGGAAATTCATTGATGGCTTGTCCCCTCCCCCCCCCGCCAAGATTGGGTATTTAAGTGTTTTATTTCTTCTTCTGTTAATATGAGAAATCAAGGGGCGGCTAGGTCGCACAGTGAGTAAGAGTGCCAGCCCCAGAGTGGGGAGGACCCAGGATCAGTTCTGGCCTCAGATGCTTAACATCCACACAAAAAAACTGGCCATGTAACCTTGAGCAAGTTACTTAGCCCCAATTGCTTAAAAAAATATATGAATAATTTACATTATTGTAGTAATTTATATTTCATACATTTCATTTACATTGTCTAATTTATTGGCATGTAATTGGCAAAATATCTCTAACAATTGTCTTAATTTCCTCTTCATTGGTGATTAATTCACACCTTTCATTTTTGATACTAGTAATTTGGTGTCCTTCTTTCCTTTTTATAAAATTGAATTAACCAATGGTTTATCTATTTTATTAGCTTTTTCATAAAATGAGCATCTAGTTTTATTTATTATTTCAGTGGATCTTACTTTCAATTTTATTAATCCCTCCTTTGATTTTCAGGGTTTCCAATTTGGTGTTTGTTTAATTGGGTATCTTTAACTTGTTCTTTTTCATTTCTTTTAGTTGTATCTCCAAATTCATTGATCTGTTTTTTCTCTATTTTATTTATATAAGCACTCAGTGATATAAATTTTCCCCTATGTACCACTTTGGCTGCATCCCATAAATTCTGGTATGTGTTCTCACTGTTATTTTCCTTAATGAAATTATTGGCTGTTTCTTTGATTTGTTCTTTTATTTTTTAGGATTAGATTATTCAATTTCCGATTAAGTTTTAATCTCTTTCCATTGTCCATTACTGAATGTAATTTTTATCGCACTGTGATCTGAAAAGGATGTGTTTACCATTTCTGCTTTTCTGCATTTGGTTGTGAAGTTTTTAATGTCCTAATACATGGTCACTTTTTGTGTAGGTGCTAGGTACTGCTGAGAAAAACATATAATTCCTTCATTCTCACATTTAATTTTCTCCAGAGATCTATCATACATAACTTTTCCAGAATTTTATTCACCTCCTTAACTTCTTTCTTGTTTGTTTGTTGGTTAAATTTATCTAGTTCAGAGATAGTAAGTTGAGATCCACACTAGTATAATTTTATTATCTATTTCCTCCTGTAACTCATTCAACTTCTTCAAAAATTTAGATGCTGGGGGGGGGGGGTGGGGGGGGGAAGGGGGAGTCAAGATGGTGGAGTATAAACAGGACTTCCTTGTGGCTCCGGCTTCAACCTTCCCCAATTCATGTAAAAGGGGACTCTGAACAAACTTTGGAGATATAGAACCCAAAAAAAGACACAGAGAAGCTAACCTCCTGCTGAGGACAGCCCGGCAGGCAGGCAGGAATAGGCCAGCACAGCACTCTGGGAGTCAAGCCCAGGCCTGTGTGAGACAAAGGTTTTAGCCCCAGGGCTGGCCTAACCAATGACTGGCTGGAGGGACTCCAGATCACCAGCAGTTGTGGCTGTTTCCAGAAGAATCAACACATAGATGCAAAGGACAAAGTGAGAGGTCAGTGCAGTGCAGACTTTTGTGGGAGTAGTTGGGAGTGCATCGGCTTTTGCTCCCAGTTTGAGAAGCCGCTGAAACACCTCAATGCAGCCAGTGCCACATTGCAGCTTCTGCTCTTGGTCTGCAGACCGTAGGGGGATCAAGCGACCAGTCTGAGGGGTCATCGCTCTTGCTTTCACCTGCTTGGATCTGAATTGCAGTCTAGGGTGGAGGTCCTGGGGTGTGTGACCAGCTTACCAGAGCATGTAGAGGCTTCAGAGAGGGCACCCAACTAATACCTACAGCAGCTAAGAAAACCCCAGCGTTTGGGACAGAAGCTCCCTTGTCTGATGGCAGAGTCCTACTGTGGAAAAAGCCAAAAAGTCAAGTAATTGAGTGGCAACAGGACCAGGCAAAGGAAGCAAAACAAACAGAAGAATCCAAAATTAGACTACTATTTTGGGGACAAAAAGGAGCAAAGCATGGAACAGGAGAAAGACAGTGAA
Source organism: Petaurus breviceps papuanus (assembly GCF_028583685.1). Lineage (NCBI taxonomy): Eukaryota > Metazoa > Chordata > Mammalia > Diprotodontia > Petauridae > Petaurus > Petaurus breviceps. The sequence goes on along the minus strand of NW_027185754.1, from coordinate 13,385,780 downwards.
GTCAGAACTCCTGCACCAAAAGGTTCAAAGGAAAAAATGAGTTGGTTACGGGCCATAGAAGACCTTAAGAAGCAGGTAAGAGAAGTGGAGGAAAAATTGGGAAGAAAAATGAGAACAATGCAAGAAAATTATGAAATGAGAGTCAACAGCCTGACTGAGGAAAATAACACCTTAAAAAATAGACTAACTCAAATGGCAAAAGAGGTTCAAAAAGACAATGAGAATAGGAATGCCTTAAAAAGCTCAATTTGCCAGATGGAAAAAAGAATCCCAAAAGCTCAGGGAGGAAAATCATTCCTTCAGATTTAGAATGGAACAAAGGGAAGCTAGTGACTTTAGGAGAAATCATGATACTGTTAAACAGATCGAAACAAATGAAAGGATAGAAGGCAATGTGAAATATATCATGGGAAAAACCACTGACCTGGAAAATAGATCCAGGAGAGATAATTTTAAAATTATTGGACTACCTGAAAGCCATGATGAAAGAAAGAACCTAGAAATTATCCTCCAAGAAATTCTCAAGGAAAACTGCCCTGATGTTTTAGAAACAGAAGGCAAAATGGAGGTTGAAAGAATCAACTGATCACTTCCTGAAAAAGATCCCAAAATGAAAACTCCTAGGAATATTATAGCCAGGTTCTGGAGTTCCCAGATCAAGGAGAGAATATTACAAGAAGCCAGGAGGGAACAATTTGAATATTGTGGAAACACAATCAGGATGACACAGGATCTGGCAGCTTCTCCACTGAGGGATCGAAGGGTCTGGAATATGATATTCCAGAGGTCAAAGGAGCTGAGATTAAAGCCAAGAATCACCTACATAGTAAAACTAAGTATCATGTTTCAGGGGAAAATATGGTCATTCAGGGGAATAGAGGTCTTTCTTTAATAATAATAATAATAATAATAATTATATATATGTGTGTGTGTGTATATATATATATATATATATATATATATATATATATATAAACATTTGATTTTAAAACTTTTAATTCCAGACCATTCCCTTCCTCCCTTGTCACCCACCCTTACTGGGAAGATGAGCAGTCCAGTATAGGTTGTACATGTGTAGCTAATGCAAAACATTAACATAGTAGATATATTGTAAAACACGGTCTATATTTCCCTCCCTCCTATCCCAACTTCTACTTGTTCTATTCTCTACTTTGATCCTGTACCTTTTCAAAAGTGTGTGCTTCCAACTTCCCTCCCCCCCAGCCTGCCCTCACTTCCATCATTCCCCCTCTCATCCCCTTCCCTCCTACTCTCTTGTAGGGTGAGATACCCTATTTAGTGTGTATTTCATTCCCTCCCCTAGCCAAATTCAATGAGAATAATGTTGACCCATTCCTTTTTGCCTTCCTATTCTTCCCCTCCATTGTAACCATTTTCCCTTGCCCCTTATATATGAGAAAGTTTACTCCATTCTGTCTCTCCCCATCTCCTCTCATTATGTTCCTCTCTCACCTCTTAATTTCACTTTTTAAGTATCATCCCTTCCTGTTAAATTGGTCCTATGCCCTCTATCTATGTATACCTGTAAACATATACACACACATTCACATATGTATTCATATACCCATATACCCTCATATATAGACTATATATATATATATATATATATATATATTCCCTTCAACTACTGAGAAAAATTTCATTAGTTACAATTATTGTTTTTCCATGTAGCAATGTTAATAGCTCAACTTTGATAAGTTCCTTATTATTTCTTTTCCCTGTTTACCTTTTCATTCTTCTCTTGCTTCTTGTATCTGAATGTCAAATTTTCTATTCAACTCTTGTTTTTTCATCAAGAATGATTGAAAGTCTTCTATTCCACTGAATGACAATATTTTCCCCTGAAACATGATACTCAATTTTGCTGGGTAGGTGATTCTTGGTTTTAATCCCAGCTTCTTTGACTTCTAGAATATCACTTTTCAAGCCCTTTGATCCCTCAGTGTAGAAGCTGCCAGATCCTGTGTTATCCTGATTGTGTTTCCACAATATTAAAATTGTTTCTTCCTGGTTGCTTGTAATATTCTCTCCTTGATCTGGGAATTTCAGGACCTGGCTATAATATTCCTAGTAGTTTTCTTTTGGGGATCTTTTTCAGGAAGTGATTGGTGGATTATTTCAACCTCTATTTTGCCTTCTGATTCTAACACATCAGGGCAGTTTTTCTTGAGGATTTCTTGGAGGATGATTTCTAGGTTCTTTCTTTCATCATGGCTTTCAGGTAGTCCAATATTTTAAAATTATCTTCCCTGGATCTATTTTCCAGGTCAGTGGTTTTTCCTATGAGATATTTCATATTGCCTTCTATTCCCTCATTTGTTTGGATCTGTTGAACAGCATCTTGAGTTCTCATAACGTCATTAGCTTCCATTTGTTCCAATCGAATTCTGAAGGAATGATTCTCCTCACTGGGCTTTTGAGATTCTTTTTCCATCTGGCAAATTTGGCTTTTTAAGGCATTCTTCTCCTCATTGCCTTTTTGAGCCTCTTTTGCCATTTGAATTAGTCTATTTTTTAAGGTGTTATTTTCCTCAGTCAGGCTGTTGACTCTCATTTCATAATTTTCTTGCATCATTCTCATTTCTCTTCCCAATTTTTCCTCCACTTCTCTTATCTGCTTCTCAAGGTCCTCTATGGCCTGTAATCAGCTTGTATTTTCCTTTGAAGCTTTTGGTGCAGGTGTTCTGACTGCACTGTCTTCCTCCTGTTCCATGTTTTGCTCCTTTTTGTCCCCAAAATAGGAATCTAATGTTGGGTTCCTCTTTTTGCCTTGTTTTCTTTGTCTGGTCATGTTGCCACTCAATTACTTGACTTTTGGGCTTTTTGCCACAGTAGGACTCTGCTACCAGACAGGGGAGCTTTGTACCAAACGCTGGGGTTTTCTCAACTGCTGGAGGCATTAGTTGTTTGCCCTTGCTGAAGCCTCCATACTCTCTGGCAAGCTGGACACACACCCCAAGACCTCCACCCTCGACCTCAATCCAGATACAAGCAGGTTAAAGCAAGAGCGATTAACCCTCACACTGGTCGCTTGGTCCACCTACACTATGTAGTCCAGGACTGAAGCTGCCACATGGGGTCATGGGGGCGGATGCACAGCTGTGGCTCCTCAGTGGCTTATCACTCTGGGGGCAACAGCCTATGCACTCCCAACTACTGCGTCCCTAAGTCCGCACTTCACTGACCTCTCACTTTGTCCTTTGCATCTATGTGTTGATACTTCTGGAAATGGCCACAGCTGCTGGTGATCTAGAGTCCCTCTGGCCAGGGGCTTGTCAGGCCTACCCTAGGGCTAACACCTCCAGCTCACCCGGACCTGGGTTCTGCTTCCAGAGCGCTGCGCTGGCCAATTCCTGCTGGCTTGCCGGGCTGTCCTCAGTGGGAGGTTAGCTTCTCTGTGTCATTTTGTGGGTTCTGTAGCTCCAAAGTTTGTTCAGAGTTCCCTTTTACATGAATTGGGGAAGGTGGAAGCCAGAGCTGTGTGGAGGACCTGCTTCTACTCTGCCATCTTGACCATTCTCAGAATAGAGGTCTTTCAAGTATTCTTGAAGAAAAAAACAGAGTTGAATAGAAAATTTAACATTCAGATACAAGAAGCAAGAGAAGCATGAAAAGGTAAACAGGGAAAAGAAATCATAAGGAACTTATCAAAATTGAACTATTTACATTCCTACATGGAAAAATGATCATTGTAACTGATGAAACTTTGCTCAGTATGAAAATAATTGAAGGGAATAGAAATATATATATCGTCTTTATCACAGGGCATATAGGTGTATGAATACATATGTGAATGTGTGTGTGTGTGTATATATATATATATATATATATATATATATATATATATATATATATATATTTACAGGTATACCTAGATAGAGAGCACAGGACCAATTTAATAGGAAGGGATGATACTTAAAAGGTAAAATTAAGAGGTGAGAGAAGAATATAATGAGAGGACATGGGGAGAGACAGAATAGGTTAAACTATCTCATATAGAAGAGGCAAGGGAAAATGGTCACAATGGAGGGGAAGAACAGGAAGGCACAAGGGAATGGGTCAACCTTATACTCATTGAATTTGGCTCAGGGAGGGAATGAAATACACACTAAATAGGGTATCTCATCCTACAGGAGAGTGGGGGGAAGGGGATAAGGGTGGGATGATGGAAGTGAGGGCAGGCTGTGGGGGGAGGGAAGTTGGAAGCACACACTTTTGAAAAGGTACAGGATCAAAGTAGAGAATAGATCAAGTGGCAGATAGGAGGGAGGGAAATATAATCAGTCTTCTACAATATATCTACTATGTTAATGTTTTGCATTAGTTACACATGTACAACCTATATTGAATTGCTTATCTTTCCAGTAAGGGTGGGTGACAAGGGAGGAAGGAATTGAATCTGGAATTCAAAGTTTCAAAACCAATGTTTAAATATATATATATATATATATATATATATATATATATATATATATATA
>NW_027185754.1:13297911-13381271 GCF_028583685.1 Petaurus breviceps papuanus | reverse complement strand
ATATATATATATATATATATATATATATATATATATATATATATATACTATTATTAATACTATTTTACATGTAATTGGGAAATAAGAGGAGGGGATATCCTGGGGGACCACTATTTTGGGAAGGTGGGTATGGGAAAAATGGGGAGAAAATTTGTAACCCAAAATCTGGTGGAAATGAATGAAGTACACTAGAAGTTAATAAAGCATTTGGAAAAAAAAAAAAGAAAAAGAAAAAATTTAGATGCTATACCATTTGGTGCATATATGTTTAGGAAGGACATAACTTCATTGTCTATGGTACCTTTCAACAAGATATAGTCTCCTTCCTTGTCTCTTTTAATTAGGTCTGTTTTTGCTTTTGCTTTATCTGAGATCATGATTGTTACCCCTGTTTTCTCTGCTTCCGCTAAAGTATAATAAATTCTGTTCCAATTCCTTACCTTTACCCTTTGTGTATCTCTCTTCTTCAGATGTGTTTCTTGTAAACACTATATTAGGATTCTGGTTTTTTATCTATTCTGCTATTCCATTTTTGGGATGAGTTCATCCCATTCACATAGTTATGATAACTTTGTTTTTTTGCGGGGGAGTACCATCCCATCAAAGTCACCTTATAGCCATACCCTCTGTCTATATATACTCCTTCTAATTGCTCTTAAAGTAATAAAGCTTTTTAAGAATTACAAATATCTTCGTGTCATATGGAAATATAAGCATGTTACCCTTATTGGATTTCTTATATTTTCTCTTTCTTGTTTATTTTTTACCTTTTTATGTTTCCCTTGAATCTAGTATTTGGAGGCCAAATTTTTTATTCAGTTCTGGTCTTTTAATTTGGAATGCTTGAAAAGCATCTATTTTGTTAAATTTCCCCCCTGAAAGATTATATTCAGTTCTGCTTGGTTGTAATCTTAACTCCTTTGTCTTACAATATATCATATTCCAAGCTTCTTGATAATTTCTTGAAAAATATTGTCCAATTTTTTTTTTTTTAATCACGGCTTTCAGGTAGTCCAATAATTCTTATATTATCTCTCCTGGACCTATTTTCTAGGTCAGTTGTTTTTCAAATGAGAAATTTCACCATTTTCTTCTGTTTTTTTTTTTTTTTACTTGTTTACTTTTGTTTTATCGTACCTTGATGTCTCATTGAGTCATTAGCTTCCACTTGATCAATTCTAATTTTTAAGGACTTATTTTCTTTAGTGACCTTTTGTACTTCCTTTTCCAGTTGACCAATTCTATTTTTTAGGGAGTTATTTTTCTTCACAAATTTTGATTATCTTTTTCCATGCTATTGACTTTTTTTTCATTATTCTCTTGCATTACTTCTATTTCTTTTCCTAATTTTTCATCTATTTCTCTAATTTTCTTTGTAAAATTCTTTTTAACCTCTTCCAGGCATTCTTTCTGGGCCTAAGACAAAATTATAGTTGTTGGGTTTTTTTTTTTTTGAGCCTTCACATGTAGCTATTTTGACACTATTGTCCTCTTCTAAGTTTATGCCTTGATCTTCCCTGTCACTATAGTAACTTTCTATAACCAAGATCTTTTTAATATTTTGCTCATTTTTTCTGCCTTTTTTTGTGACTTGGTGTTTTTATGTGAGAATTGGACTCTGGTCCTCCACTGTCCCAAGCTTTTTGTGTTGGAGCTCAGGGTCTTACTGCTGACTTTTATTGGACTTTAGGGTTTAACTGCTTACTTTCACTAGAGGGTAGTACCTTTCTGGTTTGTACTATGGGATGCAGCCTCCTTGTTGGTATGCCCTGGGTGTGGGGGAGCTGCTGGACTGCCCTGGGGTGGGGCCCTTTCTCTGGGTTGCTATTGTGAGAGTCTTTCTGGTGGCTGGTCCTGGGGTAATAATCTTGTTGCTGGTTTGCTCCAGGGGTGGGGCCCTGCTGCTGGGTTGCTAGGGTCTCACTGTTGGTCAGCCCTGGGGTAGAGCTTCGTTACTGGTCAGCGATGGGATCAATGTCTCACTGGTGGTTTGTGCTGTGGGTAGGGTCACTGGTGTGGCTCACTTGCCCAGGGGGCTGCTCATTTGCAGGAGGGGGGGTACTCACTGATGGATTACCCCAGGCTTGGAGCCTTGTTGCTGTGAGGCTGGCTGCTGCTGCTTTTGGGTCTTGCACCTCTTCTGTGCTAAGGAGACCAACCTTTCCTGCTGGGTTGGTAAGATGCTTCCCTGCTCCTAGACCAATTCTGAGGCCATAATTTTAGTTGTTAGGAGGGGTATTTGGGAGGGCTTCAGAGGGTTCCTTTCTCTCTTCACCAGAAGCTCACAGTCTAATGGAGGGAGACAACATGGAAATAACCATGAAATAAAAACTATATGCAGAAAAATTGGAGAAACTCAGTAAAGGAAGGTACTAGCATTAAGGGAAATAAGGAAAAACATCCTGTTGAACGTGGAACTTGAAGGAAGACAGGGTAGCCAGCACGTCAAGATAAGGAAGGAACGAATTCCAGGCTTGGGGGATAGCTGGGAAAATGCCCAGAGTCAGGAGATGGACTTTTAAAAAGTCATATACTAGATACCTCATAAATATCTGGGAAGTGTTTTTCCTGCTCATCCTGCATGAGTTACAAAGGTAGGAAAAGGCCACCAATGGTCTTCATTATTTTTTATGTGACACAAAGAAACCATTTTCTCCTGCTTCAACATCCTCCCTAAACCTACTGCTGTGAATTTGTTTTTGTTTTTGTTTTGTTTTGTTTTTTTAATGCTGAGAGACAAGTCTCTCAAACATCCCTTCCCATGGCTGTAATCAGAGATCTTAAAACAGGTCTATGCATAGCGCTGGTCCTTGGAACAACATAACCTTTCAATTAAAATTTCTCCTTTACTATTCTCTCTTTTTGTCTCTTCAGTGTGACTAAGGACAATGTGTTACAATAGACTTTTTTTTCTTTTTGGAGGGGGGAAAGCAGGGCAGTTGGGGTTAGGTGACTTGTCCAGGGTCACTCGGCTCGTAAGTGTTGAGTGTCTGAAGCTGCATGTGAACTTAGGTCCTCCTGACTCCAGGGCTGCTGCTCTATTCACGGCACCACCCAGCTGCCTCAAGATGTTTCTTTTTCTAGTTAACTGATTGTTGATCATAGAATAACAATGATGAGTGACCTTCACACATACCCCTCCCCCACTTCCCAAATCATTTCACTGGCTCTAGTTGTCAGAGCCCTGGAAAGTCTAGAAGCAAATATGAATGTTGGGTTTGAGTTGAGCAGGCTGTGAGCTCTGATATTTTATTTCAAAAAAGATATCAGAAGCCCTGGTGCCATTAAAGGAGATGCCTCTAACACATGACTTTACGATTGCCTCAGAGGAAACCTGACTAAGATACACAAGGAAGCTAGCCTCCTGCTGCTTTCTGGGCTTCAAAAGTATGCAGCTGAACTGGGAATAAAATCAGGATAATGAAGGTTCAGGAAACCCTAAGTGTGAGATCTGTAGCCCTAGTCTAAGACCCAGGCCTAGAGGCCAGGTCTTTGAATTCCTCATTTTCTTTATTTTGGGGCTGGGGAATTGGAATTATACAACATTTATTTTTGGTCCAAATGTATGCCATTATTTTCTCTTTTTTTCTTTTATAGTATTTTATTTTTTTTCCAAATTACATGCAATTACATTTTTAGCATTCATTTTTACAAAGTTTTAAGTTCCAAATTTTTCTCCCTCCCTCCCTCCTCTCCCCTCTTCCTAAAATAATGGTAAGTAATTTGATATTGGTTATATATGTGCGATCATATACAACATATTTCCATATTAGTCACTGTTATGGAAGAAGAAACAGATCAAAAGGAAAAAAAACACAAAAAAGAATTAAGAAAGTGAAAAAAGTATGCTTTGATTTGTATTCAGCATCCATTAGTTCTTTATCAGGATGTGGATAGCATTTTCCTTGGTGGGGAAGAAATGACCTGATGTAACTATCAACCCTGGATATTTGCATCCTGTGAAATTACTTGTCTAAGGTGGAACATCTAGCTAGAGCAGGATATGAACCCAGATCTTAACTCATTCAGGTAATGAGATTTAATTTATTAAGAGTATACTATGTGTGAGGTACTATGCTAAGTATTAAGAGTTACAAAGGCAAAAAAATAATAATAGTAATGATGATGATGATGATGATAAAAACAGTTTATACTCTCAAATAGTTTACATTCCAAGTCTAGCACACAGGCTGCTTTACTGTGTCTAGCAGTGAACATTGCTCACATTTCTTTTTTCTTTCTTTGTAATTTTATTTATTTATTTTTAGTTTTCAACATTCATTTCCACAAGATTTAGAGTTACAAATTTTCTCCCCATCTTACCCCTACCCCCACCCCAAGATGGCAAGCCTACTGAATAGCCCTTCCTCCAATTTGTTCTCTCTTATAACCTCCCCCATATCCCCTCTAACTTTCTAGTAGGGCAAGATGAATTTCTATATCCCAGTGCCTGTATATCTTATTTCCTGTTTGCATGTTAAAAACCAATTTTTTTTATTTGTTTTTAAAATTTTGATTTCCAGGGGTGGAGTCAAGATGGCAGAATAGAAACAGGACTTTCGCGGGGCTCCAGCTCCCACCTCCTCCAATTGATGTAAAAGGTGACTCTGAACAAACTTTGGAGCTACAGAACCCACAAAATGACACAGAGAAGCTAACCTCCTGCTGAGGACAGCCAAGCAGGCCTGCAGGGAGTGGCCAGCTCAGTGCTCTGGGAGCTGACCCCAGCCCCACTCCAGCCAGAGGTTTTATCCTCAGGACAGGCCTGACCAGCAGCCGGCTAGAGGAACTTCAGATCAACAGCAGCTGTGGAAGTTTCCAGAATTATCAACCCATACATGCTAAGGACAAAGTGAGAGATCACTGTAGTGTGGAGTTTGGGATCCCATAGATTGGGAGTATAGTCGGCCTTTGCCCCTGGGGCAAGAAGATGCTGAGGTGCCAAGGCTATGCAGCCGATGCCCATGGAAGCTTCAGCTCCTGGCCTGCAGATTGCAGGAGGACTAAGTCACCAGTCTCAGGGGTAATTGCTCTTGCTTTAACCTGCTTGGATCTGGATCACTGTCTAGGGTGGAGGTCCTGGGGTATGCAACCAGCTTGCCAGAGCATGTAGAGGCTTTAGAGAGGGCACTCAAATAATACCTTCAGCAGCTGAGAAAACCCTAGCATTAGGGACGAAGTTCCCCTGTCTGATGGCAGAATCCTACTGTGGCAAAAAGCCCAAAAGTCAAGTAATTGAGTGGCAACATGAGCAGGCAAAGGAAGCAAAGCAAACAGAGCAACCCAACTTTACACTCCTATTTTGGGGGGGAAAGGATCAAAGCATGGAACAGGAGGAAGACAGTGAAGTCAGAACTCCTGAACCAAAAGCTTCCAAGAAAAATATGAGCTGGTTACAGGCCACAGAAGACCTTAAGAAGGATTTTGAAAACCAAATAAGAGAAGTGGAGGAAAAATTGTAAAGAGAAATGAGAATGATGCAAGAAAATTATGAAATGAGAATCAACAACCTGACTGAAGAAAATAACGCCTTAAAAAATAGACTAACTCAAATGGCAAAAGAGGCTCAAAAAGGCAATGAGTAGAAGAATGCTTTAAAAAACTGAATTTGCCAGATGGAAAAAGAATCTCAAAAGGTCAGTGAAGAGAATCATTCCTTCAGAATTAGATTGGAGCAAATGGAAGCTAATGACGTTATGAGAAATCAAGATACTATTAAACAGATCAAAACAAATGAAAAAAAAAATAGAAGACAATGTGAAATATCTCATTGGGAAAACCACTGACCTGGAAAATAGATCCAGGAGAAATAATTTAAAAATTATTGGACTACCTGAAAACCATGATCAATAAAAGAACCTAGAAATCATCCTTCAAGAAAGTCTCAAGTAAAATTGCTCTGATGTTGTAGAACCAGAGGGCAAAATAGAGGTTGAAAGAATCCACTGATCACCTCCTCAAAAAGATCCTAAAAAGAAAACTCCTAGGAATATTATAGCCAGGTTCTGGAATTCCCAGATCAAGGAGAAAATATTACAAGCAGCCAAGAAGAAATAATTTGAATATTGTGGAAACACAATCAGGATAACACAAGATCTGGCAGCTTCTACCCGGAGGGAGTGAAGGGCTTGGAATATGATATTCTGGAGGTCAAAGGAGCTGAGATTAAAGCCAAGAATCACCTACCCAGAAAAACTGAGTATCATATTTCAGGGAAAATATAGTCATTCAATGGAATAGAAGACTTTCAAGTGTTCTTTCTGAAAAAAACCATAGTTGAATAGAAAATTTGACATTTAGATATAAGAAGCAAGAAAAGCATGAAAAGGTAAACAGGGAAAAGAAATCATAAGGAACTTATCAAAGTTGAACTATTTACATCCCTAAATGGAAAAAAAATGATAATTGTAACTTATGAAACTGTTCTCAGTATGAGAATAGTTGAAGGGAATAGAATAAATATACATATATATATACATATACATGAGGGTATATGGACATATGAATACATATGTGAATGTGTGTATATATGTGTACAGGTATACATAGATAGAGGGCACAGGACCAATTTAATAGGAAGGGATGATACTTAAAAGGTAAAATTAAGAGGTGAGAGAGGAATATAATGAGAGGAAATGGGGAGAGAACAGAATGGGTTAAGTTATCTCATATAGAAGAGGCAAGGGAAAATGGTCACAATGGAGGGCAACAACAGGAAGGCAAAAGGGAATGGGTCAACCTTATTCTCATTGAATTTGGGTAGGGGAGGGAATAACATGCACACTAAATAAGGTATCTCACCCTACAGGAGAGTGGGGAGGAAGGGAATGAGAGGGGGGATGATAGAAAGGAGGGCAGGCTTGGAGGGAGGGCAGTTGGAATCACCCAGTTTTGAAAAGGGCCAGGATCAAAGTAGAGAACAGAACAAGTGGGAGGTGGGATAGAAGGGAGGGAAATATCATCAGTCTTTTACAATATATCCACTATCTAAATGTTTTGCATAGCTACACATGTACAACCTATTTTGAACTGCTTATCTTCCCAGTAAGGGTGGGTGACAAGAGAGGAGGGGGATGAATCTGGAATTCAAAGCTTTAAAATCAAATGTTTAAAAAATATATATATGTATATGTATATACATATATATGTATACTATTATTAATATTATCTTACATGTAAATGGGAAATAAGATATACAGAAATCCACCATGCCCTACTGGAAAGTCAGAGGGGGTATGGGAGAAGATATGCAAGAGAGCAGATTGGAAGAGAGGATATCCAGTGGGATCACTATTTTGGGGTGTTGGGTAGGGGGACAAAAGGGAGAAAATTTGTAACTCAAAATCTTGCGGAAATGAATGCTGTAAACTAGAAGTTGATAAAGCATTTGGTAAAAAAAATAATAATAAAGTAAAATTTTGATTTCCAGATTCCTTCCCTTCTTCCCTCCTCAAGCACCCCCACTGGGAAGATCAGCAATTCAATATAAATTGTTCATGCGTAGTTAAGAAAAATGTTTCCATAGTAGGCATATTGTGAAAGACTAACAATATTTCCCTCCATTGTATCCTGCCCTCCACTTATCTATTTTCTACTTTGACCCTATCCCTTTTCAAAAGTGTTTGCTTCTAACTACCCTCTCCCCCAATCTGACCTCCTTTCTATCATCCCCCCTCTTATTTCCTTCCCCCCGTACTTTTCTGTAGGATAAGATAACCAAATGAGTTTGTATGTTATTCCCTCCTTAAGCCAAATTTGATGAGAATAAGTTTGACCCAATCCCTTTCACCTTGGTTCTCTTCCCCTACATTGTAACAGTTTTCTCTTGCCTCTTTTACATGAGATAATTTCCTCTATTCTATCTCTTCCTTTCTCCTTCTCTCATTATATTCCTCTTTCAACTCTTAATTTTATTGTTTAGATATTATCCCTTCCTATTCAACTGGTCCTGTGCTCTCTATGTATACATGTATGCACATATACACACACTGACATATATATTTATACACACATATACCCTCCTATACATGCATATATGTTTACACAAACACACACACACACACACACACACACATATATATTCCTTTTAACTATTTTCTTACTGAGAAAAGTTTCATCAGTTACAATTATTGTTTTTCCATGTAGGAATGCTAATGGTTCAACTCTGATAAGTTCCTTATGGTTTCTTTTTCCTGTTTACCTTCTCATGCTTCTCTTGCTTCTTGTATTTGAAAGTCAAGTTTTCTGGTCAGCTCTGGTTTTTTCATTAAGAAAACTTCAAACTCCTCTATTTCGTTGAATGACCATATTTTTCCCTGAATCATTATACTCAGTTTTGCTGGGTAGGTGATTCTTGGTTTTAATCCTAGCTCCTTTGACCTCCAGAATATCACATTCCAAGCCCTTCGATCACTTAGTGTAGAAGCTGCTAGGTCTTGTGTTGTCCTGATTGTGTTTCCACAATATTCAAATTGTTTCTTCCTGACTGCTTGCAGTGTTTTCTCCTTTACCTGGGAACTCTGGAATTTGGCTATAATATTCCTAGGAGTTTTCTTTTTGGCATCTTTTTCAGGAGGTGATTGGTGGATTCTTTCAACCTCTATTTTGCCCTCTGGTTCTAGAATATCAGGGAAATTTTCCTTGAGAATTTCGTGAAGGATGATTTTTAGTCTCTTTTTTTGATCATGGCTTTCAGGTAGTCCAATAATATTAAATTTATCTCTCCTGGATCTATTTTCCAGGTCAGTGGTTTTTCCAATGAGATATTTCACATTTCCTTCTATTTTTTTCATTTGTTTGGATCTGTTTCATAGTATCTTGATTTCACATAAAGTCATTAGCTTTCATTTGCTCCAATCTAATTTTTAAGGAATTATTCTCTTCTGTTTCTGAAATTCCTTTTCCATCTCGCAAATTCAGTTTTTTAAGGCATTCTTCTCCTCATTTGCTTTTTGGGTCTCTTTTGCCCTTTAAGTTAGTCTATTTTTTTAAGGTGTTATTTTCTTCAGTATTTTTTTTGGGTCTCCTTTAGCAGGCTGTTGACTTGCTTTTCATGATTTTCTTGCATCATTCTCATTTCTCTTCCCAATTTTTCCTCCATTTCTCTTACTTGATTTTCAAAATCCTTCTTGAGTTCTTCCATGGCCTGTAACTATTTCATATTTTTCTTGGAAGCTTTTGATGCAGGAGTTTTAACTTCATTGACTTCTTCTAGTTCCATATTTTGTTTCTTTTTGTCCCCCAAAAAGGATTCTATGGTCTGATTGTGCTTCCTCTCTTTGCTCCTCTTGCCATACAATTACTTGACTTTTGAGCTCTTTGCCATGGTAAAACTCAGCTTCCAGAGTGGAGAGCTGTGTCCTTAATCACTGGGGTTTTTGCAAATGTTCTCAGAGCTATGAGGAGGGCACCTTCTCTACAGACACCCCACACTCTGGCACACTGGCCTCACACCCAAGGTCCACCACCCAAGAGATCCAAGGAGGTCAAAGAAAGTGATTATCCTCTGAATGGTTGCTTGGTGCCCCTACAATCTGCAGGCCAGGAGTTCTGGAGGCAGCCACGTGGGTGGGTCTCCTCCACCTTTCCCCCAGGGGCACCCAGTTCCAACAGAGTTCCCTACTGAAATTTTTCTTTCTCTTTAGTATTTATAGGTTGAGAAGTCTGGAAACTGCCACAGCTGCTCGTGATCCACTCTCCTGAAATCTGCTCTGGCTGATCTAGACCACTAGTCAGGGTCACCCTGGGACCCCATGGCTCACATGGGAATGTGCTTGGCTCCCAGTCTGGTGCAATAGAGCCTTTCTGGTGGTTTGCCAGGCTGCCTTCAGTGGGAGATTTGTTTCTCTCTGTCACTTTGTGGGTTCTGCAGCTCTAAAATTTGTTTGGAGTCATTTTTTACTGGTATTGGAGGTGGTTGGAGAAGGAGCAAAGCCAAGTTCCTGCTTTTACTCTGCCATCTTGGCTCCACCCCGCCCTTCCTTCCATCGCTCACATTTCTCACATTTATCTAGACCACACTTTAAATTAAAAAAAAAAACTTTCCTAAAAATATTCCAAAGAGGTATGTTTTGTAAGAATTATCATTGCCATTTTATAGATGAGGAAACTGAGGTTTGTTGAGTTTAACTAACTTTCCCATGATTTTATAACTTGTTCTCCAGCTTAATGAGTTTCTTTGGATACCTAAAGGATCAGGGAAGGGAAGGGAAGAAATCATTATGGATGAGAGGCTCTCAAGAAGGCTTTGTAAAAGAAGGAAAAGAATCATAGAATGTTATAAAACAAAGAATGTTCTCAAGATAGTATATCAATAAACGAACATTTATTGAGAACCTACTCTATGTCAGGAATCTTGCTAGATGCTAAGGATTCAGAGACAAAAATGAAACATTCCCATACTTTCAAGGATCTTAGAGTCTATCAATTCAGAATTCTGCTTGGCACTGGTCTTATTTAATGTATCATTATGATTATTCCTCCTCCACCAAAGTTCTCCAATGTTTGATCGTAATCTGTGCTGACCTGAAATTTTGTAGGTTATGCCAGAAGGGTTCAAGTTTTGGCAGGTTCCTAGCAAGTTGAAAAGATTTCCAATATAATCCATCCATAGATGATATGTCTCTTGCCTGAGAACCACACTGGATCACATGTCAAACCTGGATTTGACTCCTGGTTTTGTCACTTGCTTCATCACTCCATCTGGTTAAAAAAAGGGCATAGGGGAGGGTATTACAAAGACACCTGTCTCATTGGGCCCATAAAGGAGTTCTAAAAATCAAATAAGATAATGGATGCAAAACACACTTTGCAAACTGAAACATTACATAAATGTATGGATTAGCTGCACTCAGGGATGTTCCAGTTGGCTCAATAACTTGGGCCAGGCTTTAGTCCCAAGATATTTCTTTTTTTTCAATTATACTTACCTCTTTCCAATTCACTATTTAACATCGACCATGTTCCTTTCCCCACCAGGGCCTCAGTTTCTTCATCTGTAAAGTGAGGGGATTGGATTCAATGATCTATAAGGTTCCTTTCAGGCCTGATGGCATATGGTTCTCCATCAACTTTTCCTGGGTCCCCAAGCCTCACTATGTTACTTGGTTATTTTACACTGGTTTTTAATCTGAGTTCTTTTCTGGCTCTGCTCTTCTTCTCTACATGACCTTGGGTCAGTCATGTCAATCCCTCCTAGATCTCAGTTTCCTCACCTGTAAAATGAAAAATTGAACTGGAAAAATCTCTCAGGCTTCTTCCAGTTCTGTAACAGTATGTGGTTCTGTATAAAATTTTCCCAATTCTCCAAGCTCCACTGTGTTTCATGGCTCTTTTATTTTTTTTCTAATTTTTTAATATTTTTTAATTTTTTAAAAAGCTTTATTAACTTCTGATTTACATCATTCGTTTCCGCCAGATTTTGAGTTATGAATTTTCTCCCCATTTTTCCCCCACCCATCCCCCCAAAACAGCAGTCCCACAGTATAACCCCACCTCCAATCTGCTCTCTCCCATATTTTCTCCCATACCCGTTTCGACTTTTCCATTGGATCTCTATGCCTCAGTGCCTGTATATCTTATTTCTTAATTACATGTGAGATGGTAGTAATAATAGTATATATATATATATATATGTATATGTATATACATACACACACACACACACACACACACACATATATATATATGTATATTTGAATATTTGATTTTAAAACTTTCAATTCCAGATTCATTCCCTTCCCCCCCTGCCACCCACCTCCACTGGGAAGACAAGCAGTTCAGTATAGGTTGTACATGTGCGGCTAATTCAAAACAATAACGTAGTAGATATATTGTAAAAGACTGACTATATTTCCCTCCCTCCTATCCCACCTCCCACTTGTTCTATTCTCTACTTTGATCCTGTCCCTTTTCAAAAGTGGGTGCTTCCAACTTCCCTCCCCCCCAGCCTGCCCTCCCTTCCATCATCCCCCCTCTCATCCCCTTCCCCCCCTATTCTCCTGGAGGGTGAGATCCCCTATTTAGTGTGTATTTCACTCCCTCCTCAAGCCAGATTCAATGGGAATAAGATTGACCCATTCCCTTTTGCCATCCTATTCTTCCCCTCCATTGTAACCATTTTCCCTTGCCTCTTCTGTATGAGATAGTTTGCCCCAATCTGTCTCTCCCCATCTCCTCTCATTATATTCCTCTCTCACCTCTTAATTTCACCTTTTAAGTATCATCCCTTCCTGTTAAATTGGTCCTGTGCCCTCTACCTATGTATACCTGTAAACATATATACACACATTCACATATGTATTCATATGTGCATATACCCTCATATATAGACATATATATATTTCTAATCCCTTCGACTACTGAGAAAAGTTTCATAAATTACAATTATTTTTTTCCATGTAGGAATGTTAATAGTTCGACTTTGATAAGTTCCTTATGATTTCTTTTCCCTGTTTACCTTCTCATGCTTCTCTTGCTTCTTGTATCTGAATGTCAAATTTTCTATTCAACTCTGGTTTTTTCAGCAAGAATGCTTGAAAGTCCTCTATTCCACTGAATGACCAAATTTTCCCCTGAAACATGATACTCAGTTTTGCTGGGTAGGTGATGCTTGGTTTTAGTCCCAGCTCCCTTGACCTCCAGAATATCACATTTCAAGCCCTTCTATCCCTCAGTGTAGAAGCTGCCAGATCCTGGGTTATTCTGATTGTGTTTCCAAAATATTCAAATTGTTTCTTCCTGGCTGCTTGTAATATTCTCTCCTTAATCTGGGAATTCTGGAACCTGGCTATAATATTCCTAGGAGTTTTCTTTTTGGGATCTTTTTCAGGAGGTGATTGGTGGATTCTTTCAACCTCTATTTTGCCCTCTGGTACTAAAACATCAGGGCAGTTTTCTTTGAGAAATTCCTGGAGGATGATTTCTAGGTTCTTACTTTGGTCGTGGCTTTCAGGTAGTCCAATAATTTTTAAGTTATCTCTCCTGGATCTATTTTCCAGGTCAGTGGTTTTTCCCATGAGATATTTCACATTGCCTTCTATTCTTTCATTTGTTTGGATGTTTAACAGTATCTTTATTTCTCATAAAGTCATTAGCTTCCATTTGCTCCAATCTAATTCTGAAGCAATGATTCTCCTCATTGAGCTTGTGAGATTCTTTTTCCATCTGGCAAATTCGACTTTTTAAGGCATTCTTCTCCTCATTGCCTTTTTGAGCCTCCTTTGCCATTTCAGTCAGTCTGTTTTTTAAGGTATTATTTTCTTCAGTCAGGCTGTTGACTCTCATTTCATAATTTTCTCTCATTGTTCTCATTTCTCTCCCCAATTTTTCCTCCACTTCGCTTATCTGCTTCTTAAGGTCCTCTATGGCCTGTAACCAGCTTGTATTTTCCTTTGAAGCTTTTGGTGCAGGAGTTCCGACTTCACTGTTTTCCTCCTGTTCCATGCCTTGCTCCTTCTTGTCCCCAAAATAGGAGTGTAACGTTGGAATCTTCTGTCTGCTTTGCTTCCTTTGCCTGCTCATTTTGCCACTCAATTATTTGAGTTTTGGGCTTTTTGCCACAGTAGGACTCTGCCACCAGGCAGGGGAGTTTTCGTCCCAAACGCTGGGGTTTTCTCAGTTGCTGGAGGTATTAGATGGGTGCCCTCTCTGAGGTCTCCACATGCTCTGGCAAGCTGGACACACACCCGAGGACCTCTACCCTAGACTGCAATCCAGATCCAAGCAGGTTAAAGCAAGAGCGATTACCCCTCAGACTGGTGCTTGGTCCCCCCACACTCTGCAGGCCAGGAGCTGAAGCTGCCACGTGGAGCTGGCCGGCTGTGCTGGCCTCTCAGCGGTTTCTAGCCCTGGGGGTAGAAGCCATGTACTCCCACTTACTGGGTCCCAAAGTCCAGAGTGCACTGGCCTCTCACCTTGTCCTTCGCATCTATGTATTGATAAATCTTGAAAAGGCCACAGCTGCTGCTGATCTGGAGTCCCTCTGGACAGGCTGGTCAGGCCCGCCCTGGGACTAAAGCCTCGGCATGGGGCTGGGCTCGGCTCCCAGAGCACTGTGCTGGCCGATTCGTGCCGGCCTGCCAGGCTGTCCTCAGCTGGAGGTTAGCTGCTCTGTGTCATTTTGTGGGTTCTGTAGCTCCAAAGTTTGTTTAAGAGTCCCCTTTTTACATGGATTGGGGAAGGTGGAAGCCGGAGCCACAGGAAGGTCATGCTTCTACTCTGCCATCTTGGCTCCTCCCCTTCATGGCTCTTTTAAACAGAGATGTATTTCATGGTTTCTATAGTTGGAGGAAGTATCCTTATTTTTTTTAAAAAGGAAGAACATATTAGATAGTGGGTAAAAGCATCCTGAGCCTTGATATTGGACAAGTGATTTATAGACACGCATTCTGAATAGCCTTGGTCTTATTGACTAAAAGGCAAGGCACACTGGTCTGGTTTCCTTCCCCCCTGCAACTTGACATTGCTAATTAAGCTATTATTGAAGGCTTACAGGAAGCCACCTATGTACTGCAATCTCAATATTTGTAATTTATGGTCCATTTCATGCTTCTTTGAGTAGGTGGTACAGTAGTTAAAGCACTGAGCCTACAGTCAGAAAGATCTGAGTTCAAATCTAGCCTCAAACACTATATGATCCAGCTGAATGACCCTAGGCTAGTCATTTAAACTCTCTAAGCCTTGGTTATGATGATGATACCACTCTGATGGCAAAAATTGAAGAGGAATTAAGAAGTCTCTTGATGAAGGTGATAGAAGAAAATGTAAAAGCTGGCTTGAAGTTAAACATCAAAAAAAAAAAAAACCCAACCCTAAGATCTTGGCAATTGGTCCCATCAGTACCTGACAAATAGGAGGAGAAAAAATATTTTATAGATTTTATATTCTTTGGCTCAAAGACCACTATATATGGTAACCGTGTCCATGAAATTAAAAAACACTTGCTCCTTGGAAAGGAAGCTATGGCAAATCTGGACAGCTTTTGCTTTATAGAGCAAAGACATCAGCTTGTTGACAAAGGTCCATATAGTAAAAGCTGTGGTTTTTCCTGTAGCAATATATGGCTATGAGAGTGGACTATAAGGAAAGCTGAGTGCCATAGAAGTGATGCTTTTGAATTGCAATGCTGGAGAACACTTGGAGTCCCTTGGACTGCAAGCAGATCAAATCAGTCAATACTTAAAGAAATTAATTCAGGCTTTTCACTTGAAGGTCAAATACTGAAGCTGAAGCTTAAATACACTGGTCACATAATGAGAAGACAGAATTCATTGGGGAAGGCTCTGATGTTGGGAAATATTGAAGGGAAAAGGGGATGGCAGAAGATAAGATGAATAGATAGTGTCATGGAAACAACAAACATGAACTTGGACAGACTTCAAGGGATAGTGGAGAATAGAAGGTTCGTGGGATCATGAAAAGTCAGACATGACTGAATGCCTGAACAACAAGCCTCAGTTTCCTCAATTGTAAAATGGGGGTTAACTTCTATGGTTGTTGTGAAGATCAAATGAAATTATATTTGTAAAGCACTTAGCACATAGCATATAAAATATAGCAATACTATATAAAAGCTTATTCCCATCCTCTTCCTCATTTACCAGAAGGAGAGCATAGAGACACCATTTTTATGGACCCTAAACATCACTTTGGCCTTTTTCAGCACGCAGTCATTCACAGAGGTGCTCACAAAATGCACTAACTCACATTGGATTTCCACCTTTTTCTCTTTTTTTTGCCTGCTTTCTACTGGGGATGGAAAATAAGGGAGGTAGATATAATAGTAGATTTTGAACCAGAACACCTATGTTGAAATCTTGACTCTGATATTTAATTCCTCTGTGACCTCAGATAGGTTACTTCTCCTCTTGCTGGCCTCAGTGTCCTTATTTGTAAAATGAGGGGATTGGCCCTCAAAGGTATCAAACACTAGGCCCAGATCACACTTGATCAGCAATACTCCTAAGTGTATTCTAAATCAGATTAAAATATATACATATATAACAAAAATCAATAAAAGTACAATAAAACATAGATAACAATTCGTTTTAAAATTAAGTCAAAATATAGTCTGCAGGGATTCTTATATATAGATTAGTGGCCCATTTCTATTTGAGTTTTACACCACTTGACTAGATGGTATTTAAGGTTTCTTCCAACCTTGAATCCTATTATTGAAGACATAGTCTGAGGATGTATAATGAAAGGTGAGAATGGAAGCAGTAAAACTCAATAATCTACATCCTAGGAACTAGGATACATACTTGTAGCCTTTACATGCTATAAAATGTGAACTTTTAAAAATTAATTCCTCAAGCTTCTGACTTCTGAAGTCCCTTTCAAAGGAGAGGGCACAAGGAGCCACACTGTTTAAACTAGAAAGGAAGAAGACTCTCTTACAGGAAGAAATTGTGGGATTGCAAAATACCTCACCCTAAGTAAGAATGCTAGTGTTTGATATTAGAGGCAGCCTGGTATCATGGGTGGAGAGAAGGCCTAGAAGTCAGGAAGAACTGGTTTCAAGTCAAGCCTCTTGCATATGACTATGTGACCTGGGAAGGTCACAGTGCTCTTTGTGATTTCCTAGAATTATAAATTGCAAGACAAGTTCAGATTTTCATTGGTAGAAAGAGTTTTCTCACTGGAAATTCCCTAAACCAACTAAATCATATCTAAGAAAAAACCTTTATATTAATGTAAATATGAACAATTCATTGTTAGAAATAATTTTTCACTTCCACTGTCATTTGATTTCCAAAATAACACTGTAGTGAATAGCTTAGTTCTTGCTTAGATGGATCCATGTCTTCATTCATGTATTTGCCATTCAGTTTGCAAGCCCCTCCTTCCATGCCCTTCCATGCATGGGACTCTTGCACAGGTCATCCTGCAAGTTTGGCACAGGAAGTCCCTCCAATGTGCTTCCTCATGTTCTCTTGAATTGGAGAAGATAACAATGGAGTTTATGAGCTGTCATAATGCCTCTCTTCTTTTTCCTTCATGCTTCTGCAATGGTGTCTTTTATTTTGCTTCTTCTACATATGTCCTTGTTTATAACGTATTGCATTATAGGACAGGCATTCCTCCCAATTTTACAGATAAGAAAACTGAGACCAAAATTGGGGAGATGACTTATTGAAAGACATACAGCTTGAAAGCAGTGGAGTTTGGGCTACTAGAGTCCTGGTCTTCCAATATCAACTTCCAATATCTTAGACTGCAGTGCAAAGGACTTGACATAAATCTCAATTCAAGGGAGTCAGGGAGGGATAGTGGTTTGAGCACTGAACCAGGAGTAAGGAAGACCTGGCTATAATCCTACTTCAGACATTTACTATCCTTGTGATCTGGGGCAAATCACTTAGCCTCCTCGCTCCTCCATTTCTTCATCTGTGAAATAAGGGGATTGACCTTACTGACCTCAAAAAAGATTACTTTCAGCTCTAAATCTTTAATCTGAACTATGTGGTATGTGATGTGTGCTTGACCCTACACTAGGCACTAATTGAGGTAGAGAGAAGCATAAGAAATGGGTCTAGTCCTTCAGGAGGTCACAGTCTTATTGGGGAAATGAGATTGAACCATAAAGAACAACAGAAGAGAAGCGTGAAATGGAGGCTTCTATAGAGAAGGCAGCAGGTCAATCAGGACTGGTTTTGTCAGGGCAGGATTCAGGAGGAGATGGATCTCCTCAAAGGCATAATGTACTCCTTACATCTGCACTTGATATCTGGAGTGCTGAAGAGTTGAGTTGGCATTACTTATCCTAACTGTGGTCCCCTGTGGTTTCTAGATTTAAAGTTAAATGCCCCTTCAGAGAAGGTGTCTCATTTCAGGACATTATTGAATGTGAGCTTTCATGGCTACATCCAAACCTTCCTGAGTCTACTTGGCTGTGATTTGGGATTTCAGGACTCATACCCAATTTACTACAGCCATAGAGTTTGTGTTTGAAAAGATTTCATAGACCATTTGGGCCAATTGGATCCCTACCCAAAAATCTTCACTCAGAGACTCCAAGTGAGGGAAAATATACATTTCTTGAAGCAACTCATAAATCTTCCATGACACTGTATGACTATCTGAAAGATATGCAAGCTCTTGTACTTGGCTATCAGGGTAGTCTGGCTTTCTTTTTAGTTCCCATCTTATCCATCCAGCTTTTCTTTTTTTTCCCTCAATATTCCTGTTTCACAAGACTTTGCTCAAAACAAATCAGTCTCATCCTCCTCAGCCTGCCTTTCCTCTGTGTGGTATGCTCATTCCTACCTGGAATATCATCCATCCTTCAAGGCCAAATCTAAACCATACATTCTTTTATGAAAACTTCATCGACTCTTCTTACCCAACCCCTATAAATGATCTCTTCCTTCTTTGAATTCCAATCATTTATAGCTAATGCAATGCAATTTAGCATGCAATTATTCTGTTTAATGTATATTAGCTTTAGCTATAATAAAGTCTTGGGCGGGGGGGCGACTAGGTGGTGCAGTGAGTAGAGTGCCTGCCCTGGAGTCAGAAGGACCTAAGTTTGGATCTGGCCTCAGATACTTAACACACACACAACTAGCTGTGTGACCTTGGGCAAGTTACTTAACCCCAATTACCCTCCAAAAAAGCAAAAAAAAAAAAAAAGCTATAATAAGGTCCTTGAGGGTAAGTTTGATGGTGACTTAATGGTGGTGACTTGATGGTGGTGACTTGAATTCTTCTTACAACCCAAAGTAGTGATAGAAGCAGTTCCAGAAGACCTTCACAAAACAAAAGAACCCAGCAACTGAAGTGTCTTTCAGGGCAGCCACCTGAAAGAAGTAGACAGAAGGGGTCTTTGTTTTCACCCACAGGGGTATAAGGGACAGGTGCTGTCATGTCTGGTGGAGAGCAACCCACAGGAAACCAAAAACACAAGATTTTGTGTCAGAGACAAGTGGAAATTGGGGGATTAGAAGCTTTGGGCTTTAAACACACTTTGAAAAGTTAAAATTAAGTCCCCTTCATATTACTTATATTCCCTTTGGGCTTGACTTTTGCTAGTTGAAAAAAAAATTATCCCACAAGCTGAGATGTTAGTTGAATATCTGACTCATTCATTTTGTTGGGTAATTATAAAATGTCTCATTATTTTACTATTCTGAGAGATAAGGGACAGTCACAAGTAGTGACTAAGCAATAGACCACGAGTCAGGACACCTGCATTTAAGTATCAGGTTCACCAAATACACGGAAGCATCACACCCATTTCTAGGGGACACATTTTACAAAACATGTTGACAAGCTTGAGCTCCTACTAAGAGACCAAAGTGATATACTATGGATTGATTTAAAATAGGAATCATAGGTCTCCCTCAGCAATTCACTGTTTTTTCAGTCCAAATATCTATAATCCCCTCAAATATTTGAATGATTGTCATATTGAAAAAATAATTTGATTAATTCAATAAAACTTCAGAAGACTGAACTAAGATGAATGTATGGCAGATATAGCATGTTCCACAAATCTTTAAGCTTCAATATTAAATTTAAATGTTAATTTAATATTAAAGATTTTTATAGCTTTAATAGCTTTAAACTGAACTAACATTTAAATGATTAAAGCTTAAAACTGCCCTAGACCTTTCGGAACAACCCAAATTGGGAGGGGTTTTTTGTTCTATTCTGTCAAATATGACAAGAATTTTTATTCATTCATTCATTTTTGCTTTATGGAGGGGGGAAGGCAGGGCAATCAGGGTTAAGTGACTCGACCAAGGTCACGTGGTTAGTAAGTGGTAAGTGTCTGAGCCTGGATTTGAACTCAGGTCCTCCTGACTCTAGGGTTGGTGCTCTGTTCACTGTGCCATCTAGCCACCCCGACAAGAAATTTCTTAAAAATCAGAGCTACCCCACAAAAGCTGCCTTGGAAGATATTGTGCTCTTCAACACTGGAGGTCTTCAGTTGGAGACTAGATGACCACTTGTTAGGGGACACAATAGAGGTGATTGTGTTTTAAATAACGACTACACTCAATTAACAATGAAATCCCTTCCAATACTAAGATGATATGATCCATATTTTCTCTGATGAAAATTAGCTATGTGAGCATGGGCACATACATTAACACTCAACCTGTTAATGCCATGGGCAACTCTGTTCTAAATGAACATCTAGAACTCCAGAAATGCTTTCTCATGTAAGAGCCTCTGCCAACATCCCCTAAACAATACTCACCCACTCAAATTTGCACACCCCATTACAAGTTGGAAGGAATTTTTCCCTCATCTCATTAACTGTCTTTTCACTCAGATTTAATTTAGATTAACAAGAAGAAAAGGTATTTAAATGCCTGTCAGATAGCCCAATTAGTACTTTTAATAATTTAATTGGCCTGTTCATTTTCGAGGAGACTTAGCAAGAATATTTGAAGGAGAGAGGAGAGAGTAAGTGTTGCAGTGTTATCTACTGGGACTTTTTTAGGATTGAAGAATAGGGAAAGAAATTTCCTACATTGCACAAGTAGTAGTAGTAGTAGTAGTAGTAGTGATAGTAGTAGTAGTAGTGAGAAGTTCATGGGGTCATAGATCTAGAGCTAGGATAGAACTGAGAGATCATCAGGACCAATCTCCTCATTTTACAGATAAGGAAATTAAGGCCAAGAGAGGGAAAATGTCAACACCAAAAGGATTATGGACTGATAGGCACACTAATATATTGTTGGTGGACCTGTGGAATGGCACAACCATTTTGAAAAGTGATTTGGAAACGTCCATACTTTTTTGAATCAGAGACTCTATTACTGTGCTTATTTCCCTAACAAATCCATTGATAACAAGAAAGTCCCTATGTACTCCACAATATTTATAGCAAAACTTTGGGTGATAGCAAAGAATCAGAAACAAAGCAAATGTCCATCAATTAGAGAATGGCTAAATGATTTGTGGTGCATGAACGGAATGGAATATTGCTGTGCTGTAAGAAATGTGTGTGATGAAAACAGAGAGGCACAGTAAGTTCTACATGAACTGATGCAGAGTGAAGTAAGCAGAGTCAGGAAAGCAATAAACACAACTGCTACAACAACATACATGGAAAACACAACCACATTAAAAAAAAAACAAAATTCAGTGCAACAAAATTGTAAAGATCAATCAGGACTCAAATGACAAGATATGAGAGGATACTCTCAACTTACTCCTTATGGAGGTGGGAGGTCCACAGGTGTTAAATATTGCACATGTTTTTGGACTTTTTCAATGTCTCAATCAGTTGTGCTGGGTTCTTTTTCTTCTTCCAAAAATACTATTTGTTATATGGGACAGCTCTCTGGGAGGGGAAGGAGAAGGATATTGGGAATAACTATCATGATATAAGAAACAGAAGACATCAATGAAAATTTATTTTTGAGAAACAGAGACAAAGAGAGAGAGTGAGAGGAGAAGAGAGACAGAGAGAGACAGAGAGAGAGACAGAGAGGTGTCCAAGGTCACACAGATAATAAGTATCAGATGTAGATCTTGAATCCAGGACCTCTGAATCCTTCCCCACTCTCCCAAATCTCTTCAAGTACAGATTTTTTAATGTTTGAGTACTTGATGACAGAATATATGGCATAATTTAAATGAAATAAAATTTATTAGGGAATCAATGTAAAATCAGGCACTGAAGCTTCAAAAATAAATTTTTACCTCTAGGAAATGTATGGTTAGATAGTAGTTGGTCTGAAAAGTTTGGGGGATTTTAGTGGGCTAGAAGGTCATTATGAGTCAACATTGAGGCATGATAGTCAAGCAAACAAACTAAATGTATGGGATTTTGGTTCTTCCACTTCCTACATGTGTGACTTTAGTTCTGTCAATTCACCTCTCTAGGGCCTTAGTTTCCCCATATGTAAAATGATCAGTATGGACTAGGTGATCCTTAAAATCCCTTTGAATTCTATATTCATGATCGTATGTTATTGGGTTGCCTTAAGAGAGCCATTGTTTCCTGGACAAGGGAGGAAATCACTCTGCTCTGTCCCATGATTATGTAAGTCTCAGCTCTGTGTCACATTTTTTGAAAGACATCAGCAAGGTGGAAGATGCTTAGAAGAGGAGAACCAGAATGATGAGATGACTCAAGAATATACCATATGAGGATGGATTGATTGAAGGAACTGGAGAGTTTACCCTGCTGAAGAGAAGACCAAGGGGAACAGGAGAGCTTTCTTCAAATATCTGAAGGGCAGTCATGTGGAAGTCATTGTCTGTAGAAGTGGTAATGAAGGGGCGGCCAGGTGGCACAGTGAGTAAGAGCGCCGGCCCTGGCGTCGGGAGAAATGGGATCAGTTCCAGCCTCAGATACTCAGCACCACACCCAGAAATAACTGGCCGTGTAACCTTGAGCAAGTTACTTAACCCCGATTGCTTTTAAAAAAAAAGAAGTAGTAATGAAAAGAAGTTTTGGGGAGTCATAATTAGTCTGCATTGATGTAAATGTGTAGAGACACATCTTTCAGTGTCGTAACAGCACAAAAGTTAGGGGGTGGTGTTGATATATACACATAAACATATACATGCACACAGGTGTGTATACACATGCATATACATGTGTGTATACACACATAAACACACATGCATACATATTTCATAAAGGCAAGGATATGGGCAAAAAGGGTAGAGAACAGTGATCTTGACTTCTTCATTTAGCTTTTGATCTAATTTCATTTCATTTTCACGACAAGTGATGAAAGATCTTGAGAGTGAACTCAAGGAACTTTGTAGTAAGGTTCCTCTATGTGTTTAAGTGTGTGTGTGTGTGTGTGTGTGTGTGTGTGTTGCAAAGTCCTTGAAATGTGTTTTGGAGAACATAGGATCTTGATTGGGGTCAAAAAGTCATTGAAAGGGATTTTTTTTAACCCTAAGTCACATATTTGCCTGAGACCAGAGACTTTGAATCAGCATCAGACCCAGACAGTCAAAAGAATAGACTTAGTTTTAGCCTAGTTCACTTTAAATAGTTTTGTCTGCTGTCCTATACACTTTTAGCTAGGTGTGTTGGCTCACAGCTTTGGTTATGAACTGAAGAAGGGCTTTTAGCCTGCTCTTGACTAGACTTGGCTTTCTAGTCTCTACACCTTAGCACATGAGAGTAAAAAACCTAGCGCATGGGTCTGAAGATCTGAAGTTCAGAGGGTGGTGGCATAGAGAGGCTCAATAGCCCACCAAACCAGAAGAGACATGTTGTAACTATGACCTGTCCTTGGAGAACTGAGGCATGACACTTATATGAGAGTGGCATAAGGACTTCACTTGAGAAAGCTGTCAGCCCTTCAGCATTAGAGATGTGAGTTACCATAACCATGTGTATACTTTGGCCACATGCGTACTCTGTATACTCCCTGGGTGCCCTATGTGTGTGACTTCAGCTACTGGGAGTATCACAATATGTAGGCCATGCCCATTCAGTGAATAGGTGTAATGTAATGCCAAGGAAAGGCAACTTCCCAAGGTTCAAAATACCAGCATAGGTGCTCTCCATTTTATTCAGTGACCAACCAAGAACAGAGAAGATCAAAACATGACATCATTCAAAATACAGCATTTACTAAGTGTGATTAAATAATCTCCAAGTACTACCCCACCCCAGGACCTTCCAATCATTCAATCAATTACAAAGTCCCAGTTCTAAATACTCACCCCTAGGCTGTACCTTCATTTAGTCCACCACAAAGCCCCTCTTCTCAAATGGAGATTAGTTTCCAAACATAAGTAAAGTACATTCATTTGCCCAACCATAGAACACAAAAGGTCAAAAGTTCCCCACCCCTGGATCACAATTGAATCCACCCCAGAGTTACATCAAGTTTAAGCACAGCACTTAATACCCAAATGGAGGTCTTTTCTTCATCTTGACAAGAGGCAAGTTCTCAGCAATCTTAGTTCCTGGGGAGATAAGGCTTAGCAAGGCCACAAGATACATTGCCAGTCCCTTCATTAATTCATCCTCTGTCTGTAGAACAGTCCTAGAACCCCTGAAAACATTAGCAAAACCCTCTCCCAGGATTTCTCTAAACATACAACAAGAAAATCCTTCTTCAGGGCTTCTAAACCAACAGAAAGGTTCCCAGACCCCTGCAACAACAGCACTGCCCTTCACCAGTGGACAGTATTCACTCTGTCTGCAGGACAGTCTCCAGACCCCTTGCAACAACAGTACTGTCCTTCACCAGTGGACAGTATTCACTCTCTGTCTGCAGGACAGTCTCAGGGCTTCTTAACCAAAAGCCAGGTTCCAGGACTTCTTCAACAGGACAGTCTTTCACCAGTGGACAAATCTGGCAAAACAACATCAAAACAGACAGACAAAGTACCAGCAAAACAGCCATGTCTCCTCAGTCCTTGGCAGCTCAGGGGGCAGGTCTCAAAAGTCCAGGGCAATTCAAAGTGGCCCCCAGCAATCCTTCTCAGTCTCTCTCTCTGCCTCCACGAGGTGCTGCTTCCAAAAAGTTCTTCTGCCTCTCTCTTGTCTCTCCAAATCTATGTCACCAGCTCCTACCAGTTCAGGACTCTCTTTTCACATCAACAAGTCCATCCCACAGGTGGGATTAACAAGCTCTGGGTTTTAACGCAATCAATTTGAAAACCAAGCCAATACAGGGGAATCTTTAAATGCCATTACTATCACAATAGGTCTCTTTAAGAAGTGAGTCAAGGGATCCCCTCAAATTGGGAGGGAAAGACCCTCAGGGTTGCTGGCCAAAAGAGAAGCAGTTACTATTTACATTCACTCTGAGCCAAAAAATAACCATTAAATGGTGCTTGGGCAGGGACCTATTGTGGTCAACTGCAAGAGACCCAGAGTGAATTGGGTTTAAGGCTTAGTCTTTGAGGAAGAAATCCAGACAGCAAATCTCAAGTTAAGTAGGTAGGTTTTAGCCATCAAAGTTTACCTTCCTTGGGGTATGTAGTGTTAATGGAATAGGAAGATCTTCCCTGTCCATTAATAGGCCTATGTGACCACATGTGTCCCTTTTCCCCTTGGAATTGGAGCTGTGTTCCCAGGTCTAAAGGTATACAGGTATTTGTAATGGTAATGTAATTTTGAATTTGCAGATCCCTTTGTGTTGACAAAAGTAGCAGGTACTTAGCACTCAGTAACTGGTCAAGCCTCTGTTGGGGAAACAGAAGGTATGAACTCTTGTCTCCTGTTACTGATGTAACAGGAAGGGGTTGGTTGAAACACGAAGCTAATGCTGTGTGTATATAAGAAAAGCCCCAGAAAGGCACAGTCAGAATTTTCTTGAGACCAGGATATGGTGGCAGAGTAGCTACAGAAGAGAGAATGGAGAACTGAGCCAGAATTTCCTGAGAACTTGTGGTGGTGGAGCTTCTTCTGAACAGGATCCCAGGAGCCAGGAGCCCGGAGCCCAGGAGCCCAGAGCCAGGAGCCTGGAACCCAGGAGCCCAGGAGCCAGGAGCCCAGGTGACTGAGAAAGCATGACCGGGATGCTGAGACTTTGTTTGTTTGAGGCTTGGTTGAGCCTTGAATTCCTTGGAACAAAAATGGTGAAGGATCTGACATGGACCAGACCCTGTGAACTTCAGGGTGAAGCAGGACCTACCCAGAGAGCTGGTCAAGGAACTGGGAGCTGTCTGACATTGAACCCAGGTGACAGTCTGGTGAATCCAGGTAGAATCTGGGACCATGGAAGGGGATCCAGGGAATCTGAGAACCACCCCCAAGTCAAGATGAAAAGATCTCTCTTGGTACTGAGTAATGATGAAATTGTAGTTTACTAGTGACCTAAGGGTGGAGGGTTTTGTATATGATACTTAGTAATTGATTGCTGAATAAGTGACCGATTGAGTTAATCAAGACTTTGCCCCAAGAGTGGAAGACTTTGACTATTGTACTTTGAGACTATGTTGTAAATATTATATTGTGATTTTCTGTGATAAGTTGTAATATTGTGAATGCTGCACCTTGATTTTCTGTGAGAGTTTTGCTTTGGTTTGTTATGGAATAAATAGAGTGATCACTATACTGTGTAATCAGAAACTTAAAAGCTGTTCACAGTAGCAGTCCTCTGGAAAGCTGCTTGTGCATGGCATTACAGTATTTCAATCACACATGTCTTGCTGCTTTGAACTCTGGCACAGCTGTGATACATCCGGAGTCACATCCCATTGAGGGAGGAACTTGTCTAAGGAAGAGTTTGCTTACTGGGAGACTTGCTTGTAGGAAGGCTTCCATGCCTTTTGGTACTAAGGTAATTAGGCACTGAGTCATGAGGGTTGTGATGCCTTCTGGATCTGAGCCTATTAGCCAAAAGTGTACATATACTCTGAGGTGTGATTTTGCTTTGGTGGTTCGCCTATGAGAAGGATCTTTTGATTCCCTGGACAGGACTCTGAGTAGTCGTTTGTTAAGGGCCGCCTGACTACTCAGATATTGTTTGTGCTCCCCCGTTCTTGTGGTGTATACAGGTGGTTGTATTACTTTGTTCAGACAGTTGGAGCCCTGTCTATTAGTCTTTGTGCTAATTTCTTTGTTTGTATTTTCTCCACATTCAGGGTGCTTACTTTTCCCCTGAACTAGTGAATGTAATTAAAAGTAGGAGTGTTAACCCCCTTTTCAGCAGTCTTTCCTTTAAAAGCAGATAAAAGAATCTGTCCTAGCAGGCCATCCTGGGTGTACCAGGATGCTTGCTAATAGAGATCAGAACACCTGGAGGACAGGAGAGGAGGGGAGGGGAGTAAAGGAGGGGAAAAGAGGGAAAGGAAGGGGAGGGGAGGACAAGAGAGGAGGGGAGGGGAGAGGAAAGAAGGGGAAAGCAGGGGAGAAGGAAGGCCTAACTGGAATTGGCCAGCTGGGGTCCCAGTAGGACAGCTCAGACTACTTACAGGTTGTGGTTTGTCCTTCATTGTCAAAGAGGGTCATGACAGCAGGTAGATGGTGACATGACTTGCAATGGAATTTTATTTGAGTGAGGGAGGGCTGTGCAAAGTCACCAGCCTCACTTTCTCCTCCAGAGCCATCTGGGTTGAGTGGCCAGAAAATCATCAGGATAACTAGAGATGGCCCATTCACTGAATGGGCATTACCTCATTTAAAGTAAGAACTTGGAAAGACCTTAGCTTAAAAAGGCCAAGGTCTCCCACTGCATCCTGGGCCATCTCCAGTTGTCCTGATCTATATCTGACTTTTGGATCCAGATGGCTCTGGAGGAAAAAGTGAAGCTCATGACTTTGTTCAGCCCTCCCTCACTCAAATCAAATTCAATTGCAAATCATGTCATCATCTCCCTGATGTCATGGTTCCCTTCCAGAATGAAGGACAAACCACAGCCACAACGTGGGAGAGACATAATATCCCATGGGTGCTTGGGTACAGTGGAGAGAGGCAATCTTATCTTATTGTACTTCCTATGCTATTTAAATAAAAGTCATTTGTTTTGAACTAATGGGCAGTCTGACTGGCAAAAGTACATATATAGGGGAGAATAATGGTTTTAAGTGAGTGCTGATACAATGATTTTTGGGGGAGGGAAGCACATATGAGAAAGAGGGACCTCAGATGCTACACAAAGTAATTGGGGCTATCTCAAAAGTGGAATGGGCTGGAGCTCTTCAAGCAGATGTTGGATAAGGCCATCTTAATCACTGGATGGGCATTGCCTCAGTCAAACTGAGACCTGGGAAAGACCTTAGCTTAAAAAGGTCAACGTCTCCCACTGCATCCAGGGACATCTCCAGTTGTCCTGATCTATGTCTTTCCACTAGATCCAGATGACTCTGGAGGAGAAAGTGAGGCTGGTGACTTTGCACAGCTCTCCCTCACTTAAATCCAAGTCACTTGCAAGTCATGGCATCATCTCTCTGTTCCCATGGTCCTATTGGAGAACAAAGGACAAACAACAACGAAAAAAGGACCTATTGGTGATATTGTGGAGGGGACTCTTGGATGGCTATAGATTGTAATTAATGTAATTAATGATTAACATAATTATGGTATCTTTCAGTTAGTT
The DNA here is from genome assembly GCF_028583685.1 of Petaurus breviceps papuanus. Lineage (NCBI taxonomy): Eukaryota > Metazoa > Chordata > Mammalia > Diprotodontia > Petauridae > Petaurus > Petaurus breviceps. The sequence continues at coordinate 13,353,288 of NW_027185754.1, read as the reverse complement.
GCCATTCAAATTTGTTTTCAAGTATTGAATCTGACTGGTCCCTTCATTATAGTTCTGCCATATAATATGTGAAAGAGGAAAAGTTAGGACCCAGAATACAATACAGCTCTTCCCTCTTGCCCTTCATACCCACTGAGCTTGCAAACAACAGTCTCAATGCTGATTGTCTGGCACAACACATAATGATTGTCTCATACAAACCACCAGGGTTCCAGGCTCCTGATCCTTCACACACACTGATTCATGTGAACACACTCTACTTCTCTCAAATTTTTGTTGAAGCCTAGCACTAACATTTCTATCAACTTATGTGACAAGTCTCCTTCCACAAACTCTGGAAGTTGATTTCTTTTTCTTAATTTTTTTTTCTCCAAAATACCTAATTCCATTGCTGAGGGTAAATACATCTTAAATAGACCCATGAAAGCACAAGTTGCTGTATCCCATTGCAGCTTCCAAGACAGCTATTCTACCTATTGGTAATTCCCAGACTCCAATTTTTCCCTTTCTATGCCTTTTTTACCCCATCCAGGTTAATCAATCAGGGCTCAAAATAAATATACTAATCTCACTAACCCCCATAGTATGAAGCTAAATCCTTGTGCCTTCTGTTCTCTATATCCAGTATCTTAGAATTAGGAGAGAGAGAAAGAAAAAACTTCTGGGGAATCAAAACCTTTCTGATCCCTGAAAGTCCATTCATTCATCAGCTATTTATAAAATAAATAAATATACATTGAGAGATCCATGATCTCTCTGACTTGGGTAATCGCTGAACCAGAGTAGATCACAATTTCTTCATGACTTCTCATGCTTTGAAATTTTCATCCTTGTCTTTTTCCTTTTTTAAAAAAAATTCTTTTTTATTATGAATTTAATTGACATCAATAACTAACATCCAAAACTAACTTTTTTCAACAGACTTTTTATATTGTATGTGAACTTTTATTATTTGCAGTCGTTTTTTGTTTTGCTTTGTTTTTTTTTAGTACTGTGTGATAGTAACCAAACTGCCCTGCTTGTCTGTGACCCAGTATGTTTTTCCTTCTGCTTTCTTTTATGTCTTTTTTTTTTTTTTAAAGCAATCGGGGTTAAGTAACTTGCTCAAGGTTACACGGCCAGTTATTTCTGGATGTGGTGCTGAGTATCTGAGCCCGGATTTGATCCAGGTCATCCCGACACTGGAGCCGATGCTCTTACTCGCTGAGCCACCTGACCGCCCCTAAGCAATTGGGGTTAAGTAACTTGCTCAAGGTTACATGGCCAGGTGTTTCTGGGTGGGTGCTAAGTGTCTGAGCCCAGGATTCAATCTCCAGGTCTTCTCAACACTGGAGCCGGTGCTTTTACTCGCTGTGCTACCTGGCCGCCCCTCTTTTATGTCTTTTTAAAAATATTTCACTAATTATTATTTTCTTAAACATGCTTTCTTTTATGTCTTTTTTTTTTTTAATATTTCACTAATGATTTTTTTTAAACATTACTCTCATTAGCCACACAAATAAAAATCTCCACTTGGGACCAATAACTATAGATAAGCAAAACAAATAAACATAATGGTTTTTACTGTACATTCCATTCAGCACCTCTCATCCATTACCTCTCTGTCAAAAGGAGGGAAGTTTGGTTCATCATCAATATTCTTAAATTATGATTGGTCATGGCATCGATTCGGACTCAAGTCTTGCCAAGTTGTTTTTCTTCATATTATTGTTGGCATAATGTAAATAGTTCTGGTTCTGCTCATTTCATTCTGCCTCATTTAATCCAAGTCTTCTCAGGTTTCTTGGGATCTGTCATAATTGTAATTTCTTAGAGTGCACTTATATTCCAGTATACTCTTACACCACAATTTGTCCTTGTCTTCTTCCTGAAAATCCTCCATAGAACATATTCCTAACAAGCTGTAGGCCTTCTTGAGAGGCTTTTTATATTTTTTTGAACACTAATGCAATGAATCACTCAATCAACAAACATTTACTAAGTGCTTTACTATGTATTGGACACTATGCTAGGTTCTTCAGATAAGACTTTCTGTCATCCTATGCTTTTGTTACAAGATTGATTGATATCTTTTTCCAGTCATAGATGTCATTAATATATTTTACACCACTTTTATCTTGCATATATTACTGACAATATATCACATCTGTTAGTAATAAAATGCCCACTATTGCTCTTTGGATCACCCACAGTTTTGACTTTTCAGAGGTCCCATTACTTCCAGTCATGTATGTAACATCATGAGAATAATATCATTATTGAAAAGATGGACTTTTGCATCTGCATGAAATTTATGATCATTTAAAGAGTTGCACAATTTTCCAAATGCAACCCAAACTGCTGTTCTTCTATTCAACTCTGGGATCAAATCATAGTCCATGCTTAATAGCTGTCAAAGGTATATATACTAGTGAACTAACCCAACAGACAGGCCATAAACTGGGTAATATGCATTGTCTGTCTACATAGATAGATAGATAGATAGATAGATAGATAGATAGATAGATAGATAGATAGATAGATAGATAGATAGATATGGTTCTGCACAAGACTTCCTCCATGACAGTGGTAAACAATGTTGAAGAGATTGTGTCTTTCTATGTTATGTCTTGACCTGGATAATCAGAGGAAAACTGAACTAAATGATCTCTATGGCAACTGCATGATCTTAGCGTATGCATGAAGACATGTCTTGGGAAAAGTGCCTTTATTTTGGATTACTGAATGAAGCTTGTAATCAATAAACATAGCTGGATCTTATATTCTTTATTCTTCTCAATCAATTGTGTAGGCTATGAAGATGTGGAATGCTAGAGAATTACCTGGGGAGGAGGATGTATACCTCTTCCCTTTTTATATTTTCATAAAGTACACCTTTAATGGACATGTAGGCCATTCTTCTAAAGATTTTTTTTAGAAATAAGAAGATAGTTATTGATGCTTTCTCCATCTCCTTTTGAGGATTTATTATATTAATCAGGAACTTCTCCAAACTTTTTGAACCAACTCAGTTGACTTACTATGTATAAAGTATGTTACTACGCATTGGAAATACAAAGACAGAAATGAAATAATGTCTGCCCTCAAGGAGCATGCATTTTACTATGGAAAACAATATGTATATATAAAAGTAAATACAAAATATACAAACATACTTGTATATTTTGCATTACATATTATATACACACACATATATAATCAATTCAAAGAGGAGAAACATTATAATTGGGGTTATTGATAAATGCCTCAAGCATTTATCAAGAGATCAATTACTTGGTATAGGCATATGTAACAGCAAGCAAAGTAGGATTTTTTAATGGGTTGGGTTTTTTTAGAATTTGGTTTCCCAGCCTCAGGTTTACATGCCTTTCTGCTCTAGCCAATCATATACACAGATGTGGGCTCTAGTCAATCAGATGCCAAGTAGACCTGTATATAGATAGATATATCTCTATCTCTATTTATATATAGGGAGAGAGAGAGAGAGCTGTTGAGAAAGCAGGCATCAAGGGAGCCAGCACTGAGAGGGCAAGTCAGTGTTGAGAAGAGAATGAAGACAAGAGACCTCTGAGAGACAGGAGGAGACCTCTGAGAACTGGGAGAGGAGACCTGTGATGACAGAGACTTGCTGAAGGAGTCTCTGAACTTTGAAAGTGAATAGAGCTATAGGGCAGAAACCTGCCCATGGGAAGGAGGCTTAGCTTAAGCCCCTTTTAAGAGCTTTGAAAGTGAACTGAGCTGTTAATATAGAGACTCTAGACTTTGGAGGTAAATTGAGATGATGGTGTTAGTGGTATGTGTCAGTATTGTTGTTGTCCTGTTAAATTTTATTTTCCCAGAGGCAGAAGTTGTGAGCAGGAGCTCCTGGAGCCTGCTGTCCAACAGAAGCAGGGAGAGCTTGGAGTGGGGCAGTCCCTGTGAGCTGAGACATGGAGCAGGAGTGGGGCTGCCTATGTGTGAAAACAGGCAAGAGTCAGGAGTGATCAGCCCACAGAAGATGAGCCATGGGACTAGGAAGTCAGCCTCAAGTTAAGATGAAAGAGGACTTGGCCACGTTTTATTGATTAAGGAGATTGTAATTTACTGTGACCTAGGGGTAAATAGTGTGTTTGTGCTTTCTACAACCCCTTAAGGATGTGCTATGCTGGGAATACCATGGCATGGGACCCCCTGATTTTGGGGATGCAATGATATATATTGTGTGCTATGACATTTTGTTATGCTTTAGTTTATAAATAAGTATTTTCGGAAATGTTATGTTATATATTGACTGCAATGTTATATGTTACGAGACCTCAGGAATAAGTTGTTATGAATATTATGCTTTAATTTCTTGAATAAAGTTTCATTCTGAATAAAGTGTTCATTATACCTTGCAATTAAACCCTTAAAATTATTCATAGCAGCAGCCCTCAGGTGTGCTGTCATTATTGGTGTTACAGCATACCTCAGAGACATCATGGGATCAGTTCCAGACCACCACAGTAAAGTGAATATTGCAATATATTGTCACATGATTTTTTTTTGGTTTGCCAGTGTATAGAAAAGTTATGTCTGCAGTATACTGTAGTCTATTAAGTATGTAATAGTATTATAGCTAAAAAAAATTTCACATACCTTAATTTTAAAATACTTTATTGTTAGAAAAAAATGCTAACCATTATCTAAGCCTTCAGCAAATTGTAATCTTTTTGCTGGTAGAGGATCTTGCCTCAATGTTGATGACTGCTGACTGATTGGGGTGGTGGCTGCTGAAGACTGGGGTGGCTGTGTCAAATTCTTAAAATAGGACAACGATGCAGTTTGCCACATGGCTCTTCTTTTGGCTTGAACATTTGGAGGTCACTGTAGGGTTATTAACTGACCTAATTTCAATATTGTTGTGTTTCAAGAAATAGTAAGGCCAAGGAGAGGGAGAGAAACAGGAGACTGTGGGTCAATGGAGCAGTCAATACACATACAAAATTTATGAATGAAGTTTGCTGTCTTATGTGGGCATGGTTCTTGACTCACAATAGTAACATAAAAGAAAACCATAACAGATATAATAATAATGAAAAAGGTTGAAATATTATGAGAAGTCTCAACATGTGTTACAGAGATATGATGTGAACATGTACTGTCGGGAAAAATGATGCCAATAGACTTGCTTGAGACAGGATTGCTACAAACTTTCAATTTGTTAAAAAAAAAAAGAAAAGAAAAGAATACAATATCTGTAAAGCTCAATAAAACAAAGTACAATGAAATGAGATATACCTGTACCTCTAAAATTGTGTTGCTTGCAACACAGATTGTGTGTGTGTGTGTGTGTGTGTACATACCTGGTGAAATCCATACACTTTTCCAGAATATAGCTTCCTAAATACCATTTCACTTTCTCAGTTCACTCATTTTGATAATAAAATAGATCAGTAGATAAAGCAAGTCAACTCAACAAGCATTTATTAAGAACTTACTACCGAAAATTCTCTCAATTGAGAGGAACAGGACTTCTTCAGAGAAGAATACCCATCATCTGGAACTCATTGACTGTGGGTCAAAGATAAGAAGCCAAATTGAAAGCAAAGCAATTTATTAGCATGCTAAGGAAGGTGACTCTCGTTGAATAACAGCTTCTCAGTTTTTGTAACCTTTAAGGTCTGCTAAGAGTACACAGCCAATCAACAACATTCTGAGGCAACTTAGGATAGATAAGTAAAGCATTTCTAAGCAAAGGGAAGAGTGTAGGGGAATAAGCCAAGGTAGGAAAGGGGGCAGGAGAGTATTTGGAATGCAACTGACAGAATTTATTATCAGAATAAGAAAGCATTCCCTGTTAGAAGAAAGGAGACAAGGAGAAGTGACCAAAGACTTTTACCATTGTGAGAGAAGTCTTTTCAGATAAAACTTCAGGGTCTCTTATCCAAGGATGGCAGTAGTTGTTACAGCAGTAGATGCAACCATTTATTTTACCGTGTCCTTACAAATAATTTGGGGGCTTCTTAATATACAACCACTCCATCAAGACATTGCAAAGTGATTGTAGTCACCCATTTGTGATGAAAAATCTCATCCAAAATTTAATCAAGAACACAGAGATCTCTTAGGGGAAGAACAGGAATTATTCTCATCCCCCAGAGAAGAGGGTGTTCTTCCCCATGACTGATCATGAGGAAGAGGCAAGTTACAAAAGGCAGAACAAGAATTTATACCCAAACACAGTCAAACCCCTTCTTCCCCCTCCCCATCCTTTCTCCCATTGGCTGAGAGGTGGGCTCAAGTCTCAGCGTGGAAATCTTCCCCAATGGCAAACAACAGAATAGCCTGCCACTATCCCTCAGTGGCTGAGAGATAGGCTTACAAAGAACAAGGATGCTGATTGACAGCAAGGGAAAGGGGAAAGGGTCCCAAAGGCAATGGGAGAGGAGTGAGCTCAGCCTGACTCTCTGACTCCCACTGGCAGGGAGGAGGGGCCCACAGAGTTGGGAAATCAGAAAGCCTCCTGAAAGGGCTTGCTGCTGATTGACAGCAGAAGTGAAGGGGTGGGGGAGGGGAGAGGTGAAGTAGACAGTCGGAACTGACACCAATTTATAAGATCCATTCTGAGAAGTTTTCAAGTTTTCGCTCTCCAGATACCTCCAATCAGGAAAGGCTTCTTGCAGAAGGTGAGATTTTGACTAAGATCTGAAAGAAGGTAGGGAAGCCAAGAGGAGAGATGAGGAAGGAGTTACATTTTACATTTATTTGTTGTCTTTCCACTTTCATTTACTAATGCTCTTGATCTAAGTGTTATTACAAACTGGTTTTCTACAGGCTTATTTTCTTTTTTAAAATTATTTATTTATTTATTTCTAGTTTCCAACATTCATTTCCACAAAATTTTGAGTTCCAAGTTTTCTCCCCATCTTTTCCCGCCCCCCCACCCTAAGATGGCGGGCATTCTAATTACCCCTTCCCCCAGTCGGCCCTCCCTTTTATCATGCCCCCCTCCTCTTATCTTCCCCCTTATTTTCTTATAGGACAATGTAGATTACTATGCCCCATTGAACAGGCTTATTTTCTAACTCTTTCTTTTCCTGCTGCTCCAGTTTTTGCTGTTATATGAAGCATTACTCTTTTAATTCTTTTATCATTATCTTCCATATTGTTTTGTAAATAAACTTATAATGTAAATCAGTATTAGATATTCTCTCTGCTTGGCAGAGTTAAGAGCCTGGTTAAGGCTGTTTTTGCCTTCTAATTGTGACAACTATTAGGTTATTCTCTGATTAGAAATCATGATATTTGGATTCTATATCTTTATTTCCCATTTTTCATAATCAACTATAATTAACAAAACAGGTTTCATTGGAACCAATGTAAACTATCTTAATAGTATGCTTTTTTCCCCTTTATTAATAATTTTTTTCTTGTAATTTAGTACCAACATGACTTTTATTCTGAACTATTTGATGATACAATGATGTGCAGACTGGGAATTCTGAAATGACTCCCCAATTGTTACCCAGTTATTTCCTGTCTGTTTAAGATAGTAAATTTCCTCCCCCATGCTCTCACTTTTGTCAATGTTGATAGTGACATTGAAGTCATGAGCAATCAAAGTATATGTTGATTTGGTTTGTAGACTTTTGTCAAGTTCTGCATAGAATTTATTTCTTCATTCTCTGTAACAGACATTGGTGCATAAATTACAATTATATTAGAATTGGTTCTTTGAATTGTCCTCATAAGAACCATAAGACAAGATGTTCAAACAAGATGGCCAACTGTTCAATGAACGTTTCTTATTGCCTCTAGTTCACAATGAAATGAATCCAGATTCACAGAATTTGAGACTTAAAAGGGACCTCAGAAGTTTTCTCATAAAAGGAATTACCCTTTTATTCCCATGATATATCCAACAAGTAGTTATTTAGCTTTTGTTTGTAATTCAATCACCATTTTTATTGTTAAGTCATTTTCTCAGTCATTTCTGATGCTTCATGACCCATTTTGGGGTTTTCTTGGCAAAGATACTAGAGTAGTCTGCCATTTCCTTCCCCAGATCATTTTACCAATAGGGAAACTGATGCAAATAGGATTAAGTGACTAGCCCAGGGTCACACAGCTTTTATCTCAGTATCACAGGCTGGATTTGAACTCAGAAAGATGAGTCTTCCTGACTCCAGGCCCAGTACTCTATCCACTACACCAATTAGCTGCTCAAGTCAATCAACCACGGGATCATAAATCTAGAGTTGGAAGGGACCTCAGGACATCTAGTCTTCATTCTTTCATTTTTTAAAATGAGAAAAATGAGACCTAGGCTTGGCTAAGATCAAACAGATGGTAAATATCAGAAGCAAGATTTGAACCGATATTCTCTGACTGTAGGACCAACAATCATTCCAAATCTGGAATGGCAGGGAAAATGACCAGATTGTGAAAGGCCTTGAATGTCAGTCATTTTTTTTTTTGTCAGTCAGTCATATCTTTCTTGATAAATCCCATGACTCTGATTATTGTCTCTTCTTCCTAAGATAAAGCTGGCCCTGGCTGTCAGGACTTCAGAGATAGGTGGACCCTTTCACCTAGGATAATCCCATTCCAAGTTTAGAAGCTCACCTGGAAATAAAGTCAGAAGACCTGAGTTTGTATCCCAGCCCTGTTGTACACTTGTGTGTTACTTAAGGTAAATCCCTTTCCATTCCTCTCTAAACCTCAGTTTCCCCCTCTTAAAATGATAGTGTTTGTCTATCAGGCAATCAAACAACCAATCCTTAAAGTCCCTTCCTGTTCTTACATTCCAGGATTTATGATTTTAAGTTTGGGCCTCTTTCTATTTTCCATGTTGCTTTTCACATTATCTCCCTGAAACCTCAGGGCCAAGAGATAGCTAAACAAGTTTTCCACCTCAATAGATTCCCTGTTAATCTCCTTAGAGGGGCCTGTTGCCAAAGTTCTTGAGGCCCTGGTATCAACCTAGCCTCCCCCTCTTCACTGGCATCTTTCTTCAAGAACAGCAACTAAGCTAAGAGAATGTTCTCCTTCTCCTTCCGGGGAGTTTCTGGAGCTGGACCTAGTAACAGTAGACAAGCTGAAGGTTGTGTTCAGGCAGGTGTAACTTCACTTTTCTGTTTGAAATGCTACTGTGTTTTCGCTCCCATCATGTAACCACCTCCAACTCCCAGATTCAATTTAGATTAGGAAGAACAAAGACAGAGATTGTTTGCAATTGCTGCTCACTTAAAAGTTGCTATAATTCAGTTCTATTCCTCATTCTCTCCAGGGGCTGTGAGGGAGGTTCCCCTTCCACAATGTTTTTCTAGGAAATAGAAAAATGAACAACTTAAGATTTATCTTAGATTGACTAAGTGACCAGCCATGATTCCAAAGGACCAATGCTGAAGAATCAAGGATGCTTCCCACTTCCCAAAAAAGAGATGATGAACTAAATAGAGACTGAGGTATCTGTTTTTAGACATGGTCAATGTGGGAATTTGGCCTATGTATATTTGTTACAGGGGTTTTGCTTTTGTTTCAGATTGGTAGTAGGATGGGGATTGGAGGGAGAAAGAATAAATGCTTGTTAAGTGAAAAAAAAGTTAAAATAAAAATAACAACATCAACATAATGCCAAAAGAAAGCTTACTGAAAAGGGGAGGTCAGGCTTCTCTCCATACTCAGAACACACATTTTTCCCACTGCAAATATTCTCTTGATTCTTCATGGATTGAGGGTTCTGACCGTTCCACGTTTTGAATTATACAGGTGATCCTCATTTTAAGCAAACACAATATTTGACAATCTATATTATCTACTCATTAAGAGAGCTAATTTAATAAGGAAATGTTCTGTTGTTTATTTCTTTACTCCATTTGAGCTTTTATAATTTTTAATAATAAATATCATTATGTCTTTGTGGTTTGCAAAGTACTTATTATTTTACCCTGGTAACAACCTTGAAAGATAGGTGCCATCATTATCCCCATTTAACAGATGAGGAAAGCAAAGCAATGGATTTCTCATCGTCACAAAGTCAGTGTCTGAGGCTGGATTTGATGTCAGATCTTCCTGATACTGAATTCATCCACTCTACCCACTGTACCATCTAGCAGCCTCTATTCAATATGGACATAGAACCACTTATTTAGAAGTGGAAGGGAGCTCAGAAGTCAACTCAACCTTACATTTTACAAATAGGGTCATAGGCCTAGAGAGTTTAAGTGATTTGTCTAAGGTCACACAGATAATGATAAATAATCTACATGGGATTCAGACACACATCCTCTGCCTTCAATTCCAGTGCTCTCTCCACTGCAATCTGTTGACTTTCAAGGTGACTTTTCTTGATGAGTAGGAATATTTTAGCTCACTAAATTCTCAGATGTACTCTGGCCTACTGATTCATCAACTCCCTACCTTCCCAGGGTCTCTACCTTTCACCTAAGCCACATATAAGGATAGTCATACCCTTGACCTGACCATTGATGCTCACTATTTTACCTCTATAATCCCGAATGCTGAAATTCCTCCATCTAACCACAACTTCCCATGTGTCGGTCTCACTCTGACTCAATCCTCCTAAAGTCAGTCTTTGTACCCATGTGTACTCCATTCATTACCTCTACGACTTCTGGTTTCTCTACTCCTTTGTCTTTGAAGACTTTTCTTCCTTCCCATCACAGCATTGACCCCGCAATTGATCAATTCCAACCACTCACTAACACCTACAGGGAAGTCCTGGCCTCACTGTCCTATTGCAAGTCACACCTTGACCCACCTCAACCTTACTGTCTGCCTTCTCTACTCTTACACATGTACTATTGAACCCTGCTAGAGAAAGTCCTGCGACCATGCCCACTACACTCATTACAAATCTCTTATCTAAACCTCAAATGGGTTGTTGACACTGGAAGGATATCTTTTTATCCTTCTCTGATTGACTTTATTACATGCTCCACCATGGCCTATTATAAATTTTATTCTCTCCTCAAAGTTCCTAAATTACCTCTTTCCCACTCCCTCTCAATAGGGGATATAGACTCTTTCTTTACTTAGAAAATTGAAGTCATCTGTTACAAGTTTTTCCTCTATCTCAGTCCAAATCTTGAGACCCCTCTTCATTATTCCCTCTTCTGCCTTTTGCTCTAAACTCTTACTTTCCCACCCAAATTCTTGCCTGGACTTCATAAGCTCTAAAAACCCATCACCCTGCAAGATGATATCAACTCCAGAAACTCATGCCCTTTATATACCCAGCCTTTGTGGCTGCTCCCTCTCTCTGATTGAAGAAGGCAGTGAGGACAGAGGAGAGCGCCTCCCAGATCCTCTACTTAAGGAGGGGGTCCTGGACATATAGTCATCATTAGTCATCTGGCCTCAGGAATTCATTATGTTCCTCCCCCACCCTTTTTATAGCTTCTTTTTATTTGTCTTCCCCCATTAGATTGCAAGCTCCTTGAAGCCAAGGAATGTCTTTTAGCTTTCTTTGAATTCCCAATGCTTGGCACAATTCCTGGCACATAGTTCCTTACCAAGTATTCATTGACTGACTGACTGATTTGATACAGGTTCTCCTCCTTGTCAAGGCCCTTCCATTTATACTCTTCATCTCCTTGAGTTTGCATCCTCTATAATTATCCTTTCTCTCATCTGCAATCTGTTCTATTCATAGATTTGTTCTCCCCACTCTTATAAACGTTTTCAATTCTCCCCTGAACATAAAAGAAAACAAAAAACTTGTTTCTTGATCCTACCATCTCCTCAAGTTACAACCCTCCACTGAAATCCCCCTTTCACAGCCAAACTCCTAGAGAGGGTCATCAACTCTTGTTGCTTCTATTCTGTGTCCCTCATTTACTTCTCTTAGTTTTCTCCCTCCCACTCAGTGTGGGCACCTCCCAAGGCTCTGAGCTGGACCCTTGTCTTTTCTCTCTATTCTCACTTAGAGATCTCATTAACTTCTAAGGATTCAATCATCTCACTGCAGATGACTTGAAAAAAGTGTGTATGTGTATTTGGATGTATGGAATATGTGTGTGTGTGTATAAATCTCACTATGGTAGCCCTATACCACCAGTTCCCTACTCAATGTGTTCACATGAATGTATCATAGACTCCAAACTTCACTTTCCAATATGTTCAGAACTCATTAAACCTCCCCCATGCTGCTTTCAAGCTTCTCTATTACTGGTGAAGGTGTACAAGCATCCTTTTATTCACCCAGCCTTTGCATCCTTGATTTTTCCTTTCTTCTTCATGCTTCATATCTAATTGGTTACTAAATCTTTACAACTCTTATCTTCACAACATAATTCACATCTTTCCCCTTGTCTTTATTCTTGCAGCTTCTATTCTACTGACCTTTAAGATTGATCATAGATCCAGCCCAGTGGGTGGTATATTGGACCTGGATTCGGGAAGATGATCCCAAGTCTGACTTCACACACTTACTAGTTGTGTTGGTTAAGTTACTTAGCCTTTGTCTGCCTCAGTTTCCTCATCTGCAAAATGGAGATAGTAATATCATCTACCTCTCAAGGTTGTTGCAATGATAAAATGAGAAAATATTTGTAAAACACTTTGCAAATCTCAAAGAGCTATATAAATGCTAGCAATTATACTTATTTTAATAATTATAATAACGATTCTTATTATTATTACTTCAGTTCCTCATCATCTTTTGTCTGAACTATTATAAATCCTCTTCGGTGGTCTTGCTGCTTGGAACCTCTCCTCTTTCCAATCCACCATCACAAACTCTGAACCTAAAGCCGAGGTCTGACCATGTGACTCCCTTCCTAAAACAAATCCTTAGGGGTTCCCTATTTCCACTAGAATAAGGTACAAGCCTCAGCCTGGCATTTGAAGCCTTCCACAATATGGTTTCCCCTTACTTTTCCACTCTAATTTCATATATCTTCTCCTTCTTCTTTGTTCCCATCAAAGTGGCCTGGAAACTGCTCCCCAGTCATTTACTTTTCCTTCTCTGTGTATATGTTATATCCCTCCAGTAGAATGAAACCTCTTTGAAGGCAGGTGATTTTTTAAAAGAAATTTGTCTTTGGTAGGCATTTAATAAATGTTAGTTGAATTGGACAGAATTATATCCATGACTTACACTGTTTAAAGAGGTCTACAATCTCTTCTACATTATTAGTTTAATGATTTGTTGGTTGATCTAAGAGATCTTTTGTTGTTCAGTCCTTTTTTGTCCTGTCTGACTTTCCATGATTCCTTTTGGGGTTTCCTTGGCAGAAATACTGGAGTGGTTTGCATTTCCATCTCTAGATCATTTAACAGAATGGGAAATTGAGGCAAACAGGGTTAAGCGACTTGCCCAGGGTCACACAGCTATTGAGTTTCTGAGGTCAGATTTGAACTCAGAAAGAGTTTTTCTGAGTCTAACCCTGGCACTCTATCCATTATACCACCTAACTGTGAAGAGGTATAGGGTTAGTTGTGCAGGTGCTGAGACCCCAAAATACCAACATGCTGGGTCCTGCGGAATGAATTCAACTCAAGTCTTATCTCAGCCAAAGAAAAGCAAAGTTTATTAAAAGTTTACTGGTACACAGCCTACGTCTATGCTAGACAATTCTATGGCGTTCTCACACCACATGGTGTGAGATGAGGTCTTATATACAGCAAGGTTGTGGGAGGAATCTAGGGGTGGTCTAGAGGAGGAGTTTGGGGAGGGTCTTCAGGAGGAGTTAAGGAGGTCAGACTCCAGTAAATGAGTGAAGTTGGAGATGACAGACAATGGTGGGCTAGGCCTGTTCAAGGGCAGATTGAAGTAGATGGACAATGGAGGGCTAGGCTAGTAATAGAGGTCTGGGCCCAGCCACAATGAAAGACTTATGGCCTCATGCTAATGTCTCATCAAATGGGACGATTTAATTAGAGTTCAAGAGGGGTTCCCAGAGCCTATACCTCAAAGATTCAAGGAGAGCTCAAGGGGGTTCCCAGGGCCTGCACCTCATCAACTGCACTTAACACCCTCATTTTTACAGAGAGAATCTGAGATCCAGAGAGTTACGTGATTTGTCCAAAGTCACGCAGCTCATAACATGCCTGGGATTCAAACGCAGGTCCCTTGACTCCCAACCCATTTTCTTTCCTCTGCAACAATTTGGATCACAGGATAGTTGTTTTTTCACCATCCAGAAATATGGAGTCCAATTTCCTTTGGGAACAGAAATGTCTGAACTCTTATTTTAATCTGTTTGATGATTATTAGTCCTTTATACTCTGATCAGTTTGTATCTCATTAACTACTATATTTCCAAGGTTAGCTTGGGAACCCTCTGGTAGGAGGAAATAAGCTTGTCTCAGGGGGAGACCCTGCAGTAGGGGCCAGGCCCATTAAACAGAAAGTTGATAGCACTTCAGTGATGTTTAATAAATGCAGCCTTGCTAACGCTGCAGATTAAAGCAAGGTCCCAACACAGCACATTTCCCTCTTGGGCTATTAAGGATTTTTATGCTTATAAGTATAGAGGAGCAAGGGTTGAAAATCGGGAGGCTTCTAGCTGAACTGCTGGGAAAGCAGTGGGGGTCTTAAGAACTCAGGTAGGCATTTTTTGGTGGGAAATCTGAAGGGGAGTCAGTGTGCTAGAGTGAAATGAGCACTGATTCAAGACCCCCACTGCCCAGCCCAGTCAACTCCTTCCCAGGGGGCTCTGCTAGATTCCCAGGTCTACTCTTGCACCATAAATGTGGGGGAGAAGAAAGGGGAAAGGGGGAACATCACTGCCTTCCTCTCACCCTAGTGGGGTTCTGTCCCCCATAAATGTGGGGGAGAAGAAAGGGGAGAGGGGGGAACATCACCACCTTCCTCTCACCCTAGTGGGGTTCTGTTCCAGGACCTTCTCCATTGCCAGGTTGCACTGAAAGTAAGATTTCTTCCATCTCCTGATCCTCTCTTCCTCCAGAGCCTTTTCCAGGACAATTAAGCCCTGACTTCCCAATCAGGCTACCACCCCTCCTCTTATGCCTGCCTGTTTTGAGGTGAGCTTTCTTGGATCTCACAGGATTTGACATCTTTATCTGTCAGGAAGTGACACCTCAGGGGTAGATCTTGAACTGTATAACCTCATGCCTTCATCATTAGCTTTCTCTCCAACCACTCATAATCTTCTTGGTCTCCCTGCTCAGTGATTAGCATATATACAGTCCGTTATACTTACCCCATTCAGTGACCCTGAACACCCAGCAGTCCATGTAGGCATACCTGCCTCAACTCTATTCTCTTATATCCCACTCTAGGTCTGCCTGCCCCTTCCATTATAGATACGGGAAGTTGTTATTGTTCAGTCATTTCAGTCATGTCTGACTCTTTGTAACCCCTTTTTGGGGTTTTCTTGGCAAAGATACTGGAGTGGTTTACTTCTCCTTCTCTAGTTCATTTTAGGGATAAGGAAGCAGAGGCAAACAGGGTTAAGTGACTTGCCTAAAGCCACACAGCTAGTAAGTGTCAGAGGGCAGATTTGAACTCAGGAAGATGAGTCTTCCTGACTCCAGGCCCTGCACTCTATCCACTGTGCCACCTAGCTGCCCATGTACTGGAATATTTGCTCTAAAATTAACGGACTTCTTTTCACCTTAAATTACCTTCTTCCTCTCACCTTCCATTGTCCATGCCTCAGAGAGACACAGTCCCTTTCACATCTTTTCCAGTACTGGTTACACTTTCTCTTATTCCCCTCAGTTTACCACTCATAGTGTGGGGCTTAGAATACTCTTTGCTTCCCACTGACACTTCTAGACCTTTCCTTGACCTCCTTCACCAAGGTGACCTTTGAGGTTTATGCCATCAAATTTATCACCAAACCCACGTCCTGGTGACTGTTAATGAGAGACCCCCTGCTTCATTACTCAATGATTTCAGGAGCTGACTCATAGTCTTTTTCTCTTTCAGTTAATCAGTAAACATTTATTAAATGCCCTTATCCACCAGGCATTGTGCTAAGCATTGGGCATACAAAAAGAGGCAAAAGAAAGTTCCTGCCCTCAGGAAGCTTACAGTTTATTTGCAGAAGAAAACATGCAAATATATACAAAGTGAGCTAAATACAGGATAAATGGAAAGTAATTAATAGAGGGAAATCATTGGAATTTAGAAGGGCTGGGGAAGGTTTCTTGTAGCAGGTAACATTATACTTGGACCTCAAAAGAAGCCAGGGAGGTCAATAGTCAGATTAGAGGGGGGAGAGCATTCCAAGCATGGGGGTCAGCCAGAGAAAATGCCCAGTCAAAAAATGGAGGATTTTGTTGGTGAAATACTCAAGAGACCAGTGTCACTAGATCAAAAAGTATGTGTCAGGGAATAAGGTGTAAGAAGACGGGAAAGGTAGCAGGAGGCTAGATTATGCAAGGCTTTGACTGTCAAAGAGATCATTTTGTATTTGATTCAGGGGACAATAGGAAGTCACTGGAGTTTATTGAGTAGAAAGGGACTGTGATTGGACCTTTGCATTAGGAAAATCAGTTTAGTGGTTAAATGGAGAGGATGTTTTGGAATGGATAGAGACTGGAAACCAATAGACCCACCATCAGGCTAATGCAATGATTTAAATGTGAGATAATGAGGGCTTGCACTGGAGTGGGGGCAGTGTCAGAGGAGAGAAGGGGGAGCATTTGGGAGATGTTGCAAAGATGAAATTAATTGACAGACCTTGGCAACAGATTGGATATGGGGGGAGGGGTGAAATAGTAAGGAGTACAGATTGACTCCTAGGTTGTGAGTCTAAGGGACTGGGAGGATAGTATGGCCTTTACCATAATAGAGAAGTAAAGGGAGAGGTTTTAGGGGGAGAGATAATGAATTCTATTTTGGACATATTGAATTTAATGCCTCCTGGATATCCAGTTTAAGACATCTAAAAGGTAGTTGAAGATGTGAGACTGGAAGTCAGCAGAGAGATTGGGGCAAGATAGGTAGATATGAGAATCATTAGCATAGAGATGACAATTAAATCCATAGGAGCTGATGAGATCACCAAGTGAAGACAGTATAAAGGTAGTAGAGAAGAGGAGAAGGTCTAGGACTGTACCTTGAGGGACACCTACAGTTAGAGGGTGTGATTTGGAAGAGGATCCAACAAAAGAGACAGAGAAAGCATGTCCAAATAGGTAGGAGAACCAGGAGAGAATGGGGTCCTGAAAACCTAGCAAGAAGAGAGGGTGATCAATAGAATCAAAGACTTAAAAGAGGGCAAGAAGAATGAGAAAAGGAAAAGACCATTAGATTAGGGATCTAAGAGATTATTGGCCATTTTGGAGAGAGCAGTTTCATCTGTCCTCATATAACAGAATTTCAACATGCATATTGATACTCCCTTACATACCTTTTTTTTGCCTTTTGAGGGCAACTGGGGTTAAGTAACTTGCCCAAGGTTATACAACTAGTTTGTGTGTGTGTGTGTGTGTGTGTGTGTGTGTGTGTGTGTATGTGTGTGTGTGTGGGTGGGTGTGGGTGTGAAGTGTCTGAGGCCAGAACCGAACTCGGGTCCTCCTGACTCCAGGGTCTGGCTCTTTACTTACTGCACCACCTAGCCGCCCCTCCCTTACATACCTTAACTTCACAATTGCTCAATCTACTCAGTTCTCATGATCTATTCCTTCAAGTCACCTCAACTATACAGAAATACTTCCTCCCTTGATCTTGCCCATAAGTGTTCCATTTTTATGTTCATGAACTCTGATCATCACCTTTTTTCATTCCATCTTTCCCTAAAACTTAGGACTCAGTCTTGTTTTTCGTCTTCAATATGACTGCCATTCCCTTCACCCCTAAGTTTGTTTATTCTTTTAAAATGAAATTTTATTTTTTTCCCAAAGATTGGCCTTCTCTCCCCATCTCTTTTCTCCCTTTAACCCCAATTGAGAAAGCAAGAAAAGCAAAGCCCTCATTGCAAACACGGTCCTGTTGCTGCTTTCTCGTGGTAGTGAGAACTATGTGTTTTTAGGATCTCAGCAACACTCTGGGAAACTTCAGGCTTTCATGGCTCCCAAAGTGATCTGATCCAGGACAAAGTCTGCAGCTTCTCAGCTAGTCTGATTTCTAAAAGTTCTAGACCTGGGTTTGGGTCTGTGCAAGAGTAGAGCTGTAAGTTCTCCTTTGGTCCAGAATTCTCATCCTGGTCATTCCTCTGCAGGCTAAGTTAAATGCTGACAGTGAGATAATGCTCTGGGTCTGAGCCATGCTATTATTGCTGCGGCTACTGCAGGGGTAGCTCGCGAATTTCCTCCTTTCTCCATACGTAGTCCAGGGCCTTACTCAGGAAGCCACTTTCCTGTGCAGGTCCCCTTCTTAGTCATCTCTCTGGGTGGCACATTTCTGCTTTTAACATCATTCTTACTGTCCACAGACCTCTATCTGTTTCTTTATTCCTAGCTGGGCTGAACAACTGACTTACTGTGACTTTTTCTGGATTTTCCTATCAGGATACATTTTCTAGATCTGTTTGGAGGAGTGGGTGGACTGGAGCTCATTATACTGCTTTCTGTCACTCCACACTCTTAACACTGCCTTTCCTCTCAGTTCTTTTCCAGACTATCTCCCCTGCCCTGACAAAATTCTCCTCCTGTTCCTATCTTAAACCTTTGGTGAATCAATTCAATTCTATACTGTTCTCTATACTTTATTCCCTTGCCTCTTTGTCCTATCAATGATCATACCTTGCAAAGTCCCAACCATGGCTTACTCCCATTACCTGTCACTTTCCTGTAACTCTCAACACATCAGTAGGAAATGAAGAGACTGGGTCTTCCACAGCTTTATGTTATCTAATATCAACCTTCTAATTTATATCTATGTATCTATCTAAACTATACCCTCCTTGAAGCAAGACAAAATTCTATTACTACCTAGTAGATTCACTATTCCACTCTCTATTCCAAATATTCTCATTTCTCCTAGAGTCCCTCATTGCATTCCTTTCCCCACCCTTTCACTTTAGAATCTCACCTCATGTTTCACCTTACATCATTCAGATATCTTCCTCCACTACCTCCTCCTGAATTCTGGTCTCAAAGGAAGAGGTGGCCCTTTTCTTTACCAAAGCATGCCCCTTTATTTACATCCTTGATCTCATCCCTTTTGAGTTGCTCTAATGAACTGCCCCAACTACCATCCCCCTATTTTCAATATCTATCTATCTACTACCTCCTTCATTGCTGCCTATAAATGTGCCCATGTTTCTCTGATACTTTAAAAAAAGAAAAGAAAAGAAAAAAAAACATTATCACTTGATTTGCTCATCCCTGCATTAGCTATTGTCTTATATCTCTCCTCCTGTCTGTGGCTAACCTCCTTGAGAAAGCCATCTATAATTGGTTACTTCATTTCCTCTCCTCTCACTCTCTTCTAAACCATCTGGAATCTGGTTTCCGACCACATCATTCAACTGAAACCATCCTCTGCAAGTTAACAATGATCACTTAATTGCCAGCTCTGATGGCCTTTTCTCAGTCCTGATACATATCTCAGATCTGACCATGTCACTCCCTCTGATGCCCCCATCAAAAAACTCCAGTGCCTCTCAATCATCTCCAGAGACAAATTAAAAACCCTCTCTTTGATATTCAGTCCTTCATAACCTATTCTTCTCCTACCTTTATAGTCTTTTTAAACTTTACTTGCTACCACATATTCTTTACTTTTCTAGAAATAAGATTCTGCACCTCTCAGCATTTT
Organism: Petaurus breviceps papuanus; assembly: GCF_028583685.1. Lineage (NCBI taxonomy): Eukaryota > Metazoa > Chordata > Mammalia > Diprotodontia > Petauridae > Petaurus > Petaurus breviceps. The sequence continues at coordinate 13,333,625 of NW_027185754.1, read as the reverse complement.
TTTTTTTTTGGCAAGGCAATTGGGGTTAAGTGACTTGCCTAGGGTTACATAGCTAGTAAGTGTTAAGTGTCTGAAGCTGGATTTGAACTCAGGTCCTCCTGACTCCAGGGCTGGTGCTCTATCCACTGTGCCAGCTAGCCACCCCTACTCTAGACATTTTTCTAGTTGTACCCCATGGCTGGAATGTTCTCCTTCTACATCTCTGCCTACGTTCCCTTTACTTTACCAAGTAAAATTATACCTATAGGAAGCCTTCCCTAACTTCTAGTACCTTCCTTCTGTTAATTATTTCCTCTTTATAGCTCATTTGTACATAACTTGTTTGTGTGCTGTCTAGAGTGTGAGCTCCTTGAGGAAACAGTCTTTTGCCTCTTTTTGTATCTTAGCACTTAGCATAGTGATTGGCACATATACGGCATCTAAATGTTTATTGACTTACTCTCTTCAGTATTTGATACTATCAGTCACTTTTCCTGGATACTCCCCCCCTTTAGGTTTTCATGACTGTTCTGTCTTGTTTCTCCTACTATTTGTTCAACCCCTCATTCTCTGACTCATTCACTTGTTTTTCATTAATGTCACATCCTCTCAGGTGAGGATCTGGGGGTCACCTTCAAGGCTCTAGCCTTGGCCTTCTCATCTTTTTACTATATTATCTCATTTCGTGAACTCATCGGCTTCGTTGGGTTCAATTATCATCTCTATGCAGATGAGTCCTAGATCTATCTTTCTGCTGAGCTATGGTCAGGTATCTCCAACCACTTCTTGGTCATCTCAAACATCCCATCTCTGGCACTTATTATTTGTGTTATCTTGATCCCATAGGCATCTCAAACTCATATGTCCAAAACAGAACTCATTATATTTTCCCAAAAATGTTGCCCCCTTCTGAACTTTCCTATCACTGTTGAGGGCATCACCATCATCTCAGTCATCCAGTATTGTGACCGCAGTGTCATTCTTGACTCCTTACTCTCACTCAACCCATGTATCCAATCCATTGCCAAATCTTGTTACTACAACACAATATCTCACATTTAAGTCATCCTCTCTCCACTCATATAGCCATAATTTTAGTTCAGCCCATCATTGCCTCTTGCCTAGACTACTGAAATAACCTTCTAATTATTCTTCCTGCCTCACATCTCTCTCCCCACTGCAATCCATTTTCCACTCAGCTGCCAAATAGAATTCTCTAAAGCCTAGATTTTTATCTTGTCACCTTTCTTCTTAAGGAACTGCAATGGCTCCTAATTATCTCCAGAAACAAATATAAACTTCTCTGCCTAGCATTTAAAGCTCTTTCTAACCTGAATCCTTGTAGTGCCAACACAATATTCACAGCACCTACAGTGGCTATGAATATGCTGGCATAATTCTGAATCACAAAATATAATAGACTCTCCACATGGAAGACAAAACCAAAATCAAACACCAGAAAGCTAAATCCCAACACCAGAATGTCAAATCTATCACAGCAACAAAGAAATCTCTACACAATAACAATGTAGGGGGCACCACCATCCCCAAGCCTTCTCCCTGCTAGGGTCTTCTTACAAACAAACAATCATGGCTCACTTTCTGCTTCATCTCTCTCCCTCAGCTTAACTGCTCTCACCAACCTCCCCTCAGTTCTCCTCCACTCATCCTGCTCCACCTGCTTGGCAAGCTCCTCCCACTACAGACTCATGTGACTCGGGCTTCCATGTGACTCAAGCAGGTCACATGGACCTATTAATGGATGGGAAAGACCTTCCTATTAAGCAAAAATACATCAACAATACACCCCTCCTCCCTTTTCAACTTCTTTGTACCTTACTCCCTTCCATGTACTCTGCGATCCATCTCTCATTCCTATCCATTTGCGTGTGTTGTACTCCATTCTGCCCCCTCAACTCTACTTAGTTTCTCTGGTTTCTTTTAAGACTTGGCTCAAATCACATTCTATAGGAGACATTTCTTTGGTCCTTCCAGTTGTTAATGACTTCCCATTTCAAATTATCATCATATATTCTGCACATAACTAGTATTTACATGGTATCTCACTCATTGGAATGTCCACTTCTTGAGAACAGGGACTATGCTTTTGTTTTTTGTTTTATTTTAGTTCAATTGTTTTTTCTTTCTTTGTATCCTGAGCAGTTAGCAGTTAGTATTATTTATTAATTTATAAATTAAGAATTTATAAATTAATTTACAAATTAATATTTATTAAATGCTTCTTGATTTTTGAATGACTAGCTGGTTCTTGAATCAGAATATTTTAGTTCAAATCCCCCTCTGGCACTTATCTATATTACCCTGAGCGAACTGTTAACCACCCAGGGCATTAGGTTGTTTATCTATAAAATAAGGGGGTTAAATTAGAAAACTTTTTTTTTCAAATGCTTTATTAACTTCTGATTTACATCATTCATTACCACCAGACTTTGAATTACAAATTTTCTCCCTGTTTTTCCCCTACCCACCACCCCAAAATAGCAGTCCCACAGGATATCCCCTCCTCCAATTTGTTCTCTCCCACATTTTCTCCCATACCCCTTTCGACTTTTCCAGTGGATCTCTATGCCCCAGTGCCTGTGTATCTTATTTCCCAATTACATGTAATATAGTATTAATAATAGTATATATTTGAATATTTGATTTTAAAACTTTGAATTCCAGATTGATTCACTTCCTCCCTTGTCACCCACCCTTATTGGGAAGATAAGCAGTTCAGTATAGGTTGTACATGTGTGGCTAATTCAAGACAATAACATAGTAGATATATTATAAAAGACTGACTATATTTCCCTCCCTCCTATCCCACCTCCCACTTGTTCCATTCTCTACTTTGATCCCGACCCTTTTCAAAAGTGGGTGCTTCCAACTGCCCTCCCCCCCAGCCTACCCTCCCTTCCATCATCCCCCCTCTCATCCCTTCCCCCCCTACTCTCCTGGAGGGTGAGATACCCTATTTAGTGTGAATTTCATTCCCTCCTCAAGCCAAATTCAATGGTGATAAGGTTGACTTCCTATTCTTTCCCTCCATTGTAACCATTTTCCCTTGCCTCTTCTATATGATATAGTTTACCCCATTCTGTCTCTCCCCATCTCCTCTCATTACATTCCTCTCTCACCTCTTAATTTCACCTTTTAAGTATCATCCCTTCCTGTTAAATTGGTCCTATGACCTCTATCTATATATACCTGTAAACATATATACACACATTCACATATGTATTCATATGCCCATATACCCTCATATATATATATATATACATATGTGTGTGTATGTATGTATGTATGTATACATTTCTATTCCCTTCAACTACTGAGAAAAGTTTCATAAGTTACAATTATTGTTTTTCCATGTAGAAATGTTAATAGTTCAACTTCAATAAGTTCCTTATGATTTCTTTTCCCTGTTTACCTTCTCATGCTTCTCTTGCTTCTTGTATCTGAATGTCAAATTTTCTATTCAACTCTGTTTTTTTTTTCCTTCAAGAATACTTGAAAGTCCTCTATTCCACTGAATGACCATATTTTCCCCTGAAACATGATACTCAGTTTTGCTGGGTAGGTGACTCTTGATTTTAATCCCAGCTCCTTGGACCTCTGGAATATCATATTCCAAGCCCTTTGATCCCTCAGTGTAGAAGCTTCCAGATCCTGGGTTATCCTAATTGTGTTTCTACAATATTCAAATTGTTTCTTCCTGGATGCTTGCAGTATTCTATCCTTAATCTGGGAATTCTGGAACCTGGCTATAATATTCCTAGGAGTTTTCTTTTGGGGATCTTTTTCAGGAAGTGATTGGTGGATTCTTTCAACCTCTATTTTGCCTTCTGGTTCTAAAACATCAGGGCAGTTTTCTTTGAGAACTTCCTGTAGAATGATTTCTAGGTTCTTACTTTGATCATGGCTTTCAGGTAGTCCAATAATTTTTAAATTATCTCTCCTGGATCTATTTTACAGGTCAGTGGTTTTTCCCATGAGATACTTCACATTATCTTCTATTCTTTCATTTGTTTGGATTTGTTTAACAGTATCTTGATTTCTCATAAAGTCATTAGCTTCCATTTGCTCCCATCGAATTCTGAAGCAATGATTCTCCTCAGTGAGCTTTTGAGATTCTTTTTCCATCTGGTAAATTTGGATTTTTAAGGCATTCTTCTCCTCATTGCCTTTTTGAGCCTCTTTTGCCATTTGAGTTAGTATGTTTTTTAACCTGTGATTTTCCTCAGTCATGCTGTTGACTCTCATTTCATAATTTTCTCGCATTGTTCTCATTTCTCTTCCCAATTTTTCCTCCACTTCTCTTATCTGCTTCTTAAGGTCTTCTATGGCCTGTAACCAGCTTGTATTTTCCTTTGAAGCATTTGGTGCAGGAGTTTTGACTTCACTGTCTTCCTCCTGTTACATGCTTTGCTCCTTTTTGTCCCCAAAATAGGAGTCTAATGTTGGAATCTTCTGTCTGTTTTGTTTTCTTTGTCTGACCATGTCTCCCCTCAGTCACTTGACCCCTAGGCTTTTTGCTACACTAGGACTCTGCCACAAGACAAGGGAGCTTTTGTCCAAATGCTGGGGTTTTCTCAGCTGCTGGAGGTATTATATGGGTTCCCTCTTTCAGGTCTACACATGCTCTGGCAAGCTGTACACATACCCCAGGACCTCCACCCTAGACTGTAATCCAGATCCAAGCAGGTTAAAGCAAGAGCGATTACCCCTCAGACTGGTACTTGGTCCCCCTACACTCTGCAGGCCAGGAGCTGAAGCTGCCACGTGGTGCTGGCTGCCTGTGCCAAGCAGCTCAGTGGCTTCTCGCCCCAGGGGCAAAAGCCAAGCATTCCCACTTACTGGGTCCCAAAATCCAGACTGCACTGACCTCTCACTTTGACCTTCACATCTATGTGTTGATAAATCTGGAAATGGCCACAGCTGCTGCTGATCTGGAGTGCCCCTGGCTGGTGGCTGTCCAGGCCCGCCCTGGGGCTAAAGCCTTGGTGTGGGGCTGTCTCCCAGAGCACTGTGCTGGCTGATTCCTACCGGCCTGATGGGCTGTCCTCAGCGGGAGGTTAGCTTCTCTGTGTCATTTTGTGGGTTCTGCAGCTCCAAAGTTTGTTTAGAGTCCCCTTTTTACATGGATTGGGGAAGGTGGAAGCCGGAGCAGCGGGGAGGTCCTGCTTCTACTCCTCCACAAAGTTATTTTATGGATTAGAAAACTTTAGATTCCTTCCAGCTCTATATCTATGATCTTATGAATATCGGGGACCAACTGAGATCTCCCTTGAAAGTCAAAGATGGGTGTTGGATTCAGGTATGTTTCCAGGGAGGACAAATTTCGGTGTTTATTTGGGAAGTCTTCAAACAAAGCATTTTTACCAGCTGGTAAGGAAGGACCTTATAAGACATGCATAGTATTGCAGAAAGAAGATTAATAAACTTCAGTTTTAAGACCTGAATTTGAGTCCTGACTTTGCCACTAATTTTGTATGTGACCTTGGGCAAATGATTCACCCCCTCTGATTCCCAGTTTCCAGGTCTATAAAGTGAATGGGTTGAATATAACAATATACACAATTACCATGCTAGTCTAAATACAAAGGACAGTAAACGAAAGCTACCACTCAGTATTTATCCTGACTGATTTTTGTGTTGGACTTGAAACAAGAGCTTTTCCTCTAGCCTGAGAGGTGAAGGATTGCAAAAGCACCATCAGAAACATTCACTGGGACAATTTTTTTTCTTAATTGTTTTTCTTTCTTATAAAGAAAGGGATAAATATTGGATAGAGAGGGAGGAGGAGAGCAGTTAGCATATCTCCAAATGATTATGATTTTAAAATAAAGGGCAAAAAAGGCAAGCAGAAAAAGAAAGTAAAATATATTATTTTAATAAAGAAAAAAAATGAGGGAGTTTGCCTAATGATGTTGAAGGTCCCTTCTAGTTTAATACCATGTTTCTAAATGTGCTTAGGTATATTATCACATGTTTTTGTTTGTTTGTTTTTATCTTTTAAAAGCATTGCATTAATCATTTTCATCTGGCATTGTATTTAATCATTCAATCTGGCAAGTGAAAATGCTTTATACCTTTTGCCTTCCTTTTCTCTTTTCCTAGCCTGGACATCCAGAACTCATGGGGCTAGTCCAGTTGTGGGAAGACTGGAACCCCTGGGATCATTTTTCCCCTTTTCATTCCTTTTATCCTATCCCCCCTCACCCTGGGGCTACAGAATACGTCCCAGTGGCTTGACTGCCCATATGGCCTGGATGAAATGTGAATTACTAATTCTATTCACTCCAATGAGATATAAGATCACCAAGCCTTACCATCTGCCCTGTGACTCTTCCCTAAGGTCTCTAGGCCTTACCATCTGCCCTGTGACTGTCCCCTAAGGTCTCTAGGCCTTACCATCTGCTTTGCCACAATACTCTGCAGACCTTCAGCTCTGTCCTCTGAGCTAAGATGAGGGCCTCTGAGCCTTGCCATCTAACTAGTTACTGATTCCTTAGGAAATCCAGGTCTTTCTAACTAGCATAAATTTCTTTTATGTGTTGACTCCTCCATTTAGAATGTGAGCTCCCTGAAAGTAGACATTTCTTATATTTTCTGCTTATATACTTAGCACTTAGCAGATGTTTTGGAACATAATAACCATTTAATAAATAAATGCTTTTTCATTTATTTGATCATGAATTCAGCCGTGCTAGTTATCTCTGAGGGTAGAACTAGATGCTAATGAGATCAAGGGTTGATCTCCTTATGAACCAGTAAGCTCTGTTCTGTCTCAAAGCCAAGATTCTATCTCTAACCCTTACCAACCATCATATTAAGATGTATTGTTAGTCCCATAAGTCACTGGGCAAAGGCTGACTAAATGCAACTCATCTCTGCTGCTAAGCATCACTCCTTGCCCCGTGCTCTGATGATGGTGGGTTAGCAGGATAGCATAATGCTTGTGTGTATTAAATACCTATTTACCTGTTGAGGTTTCAAGGGAAGGAACAGTGGGAAAAAATGCTTGCTTTGAGTTCAGAGAACATCCTGGGCAATTAATGTTTCTTCTCTGGCCTCAATTTTCTCAATGGAGAAATGAAGGTGTCACCCCAGTTTCAAGCCTGGAGCATTTTGCTATTTTTAAATTTAATTTTAATTCCTCTTGAGATAATAAGGATTGGACTAAAAGATCTCTTAGATATTTTCTAGCTCTAAATTTCTGATCAGAAGCCTGGATAACTGGGAAGATGGTGGTGCCATTAACATAAATTAAAAAAAAAAAAACGAGTGAGAGGATGTGAGTTTCATTCATTTTATTCAAAGTGGGCACTATTAAGGGCTGTTAAAACAAGTTGATTCAGAGACAGAGTCTCTATTCCCTGAAGCAGGGAATGTGAATTCTCCTCTGGCCCTTCATTTCTCTGATAAAAGTAAATGGATATGATAATAATAGCTAGAATATATAGAACACTTTGTGGTTTCAAAAGTACTTCACATGTTATATAATTTGATCTTCACAACAACCCTTGGTGATAAGTGCTATTATTATTATACTCATTTTCAAATGAGTGTCCCACAGCTAGCAAAGGCAGAAGGAAGTTTGGAATTGAAGATTTCCTGACTCCAGATCCGTCACTCTAGCTGCTATAGCACCTCACTGACAAGCAGAACCATCTGGCTCTCTGTGATCAGTGCATGGGTCCAAGCTCCACTGGGTCAGTCGGGAACTACGTATGTCTCTGGTTCTTAGGCTTTCTCACTTTAGGGACCCTAGGACCACAAAAGGAAAATGTTTCCAGAGAACCAAATTTACACTGATGGTTTCATTTTTCCTATCCTGGGTGGGTGGGGGAGGTCTCCTTGGTTTATTGGACAACCTGGATCTATTGTGATGATTTTTACATACTGTATGGACTCATTTCTACATTGTAATGAGATGGACATTGGACACTGAGGAGCCCAGAAATCTGCATGTTGGCTGCTTGACAAGTCTATTTTAGAAAGTAAAAGACCACAGAAGGATGTTTGCTCTCCTCTCCTCCCTCCAAAAAAAAAAAAAAAACCTGATTCTCTTTTCCCCCTGTCCCCCCCTAACACCCCCCCCCCAAAAAAAAACAACTAACCAAAAACACCCTATTAAGCTCAAGGTTCTGATTAAAGGATTGGTCTCTGGGAGAAAATGATGTTGTCATTCCTGCCAGTCTCCATAGGCCTTGTACTCAAACACCCACACGGTGGCCTCTGAACCCCTTTATCCTCAGACTAAGGGAACATTTGCCTAATTGAGCAAAGATTTCAATTGTAAACATCAGCCATTGGCAGAGTGGCATAGGTCTTTGTAGCCTCGGCCTTGGATCTGCTCTGGGCAGTTCCCTGTGGCTGGAACATCTTCCCAGACCTGGATAATTTTTGTCTGTTTTGTTTTTGTTTTTGTCTCCAATAATATTTGAAATCAAAGTGTCAGGGAGCTTCCTCCACTGAATGATGGAGTGTGTTCCTCGTGTCCTCCTAAATTCCCTATCAACAGTTCCTCTGATATACTCCATGACATGACATTCTCTTGCCCTCCTTCCTATGTCCTCTCCTTGCTCTCAGCTTCCAGTTAAGTAATCCCTGCTGAGGTGTCAGCTGCTAACTAAGGCATAAGCTGATAATGGTTTAGGATGATAATTGCTTCCTCCTAGGAGACTGGAAAATCTTTGAATGCAAGACCCCTGCCTTATCTAAATTTTGTTTGAAGAAAAAATATCATCTCACAGTGTCCAGCACTATGTCCTGCACCAATAAAGTACTAGATTTTGAGGGGTGATAGATTTTCATTTTAAGAGGGGCTTCATTCTCAAAGATCCTAAGAAATGAAGTTCTAATGTACTTTCTTTTTTTAAAGTGCATTTTATTGATTTTTTTTGGTTTTTATTCCATTTCCTTGTGTATCCTTCCTTTCTCCCCTTCTCAGAAAGTAATCTCATATAACAAAGAACAAAAAAGAAAGGGGAAAAACAGCTCTGCTAAACCAACCAATATATTGAAAAGAAAATGTACCTATTGACTGCTTCTAATCTCATCTACCCAACGTAGAGAAAAAAAATGAGAAGGTGACTTCTCCTCTCTGTTCTTTAGTTGTTTGATTAGGCCTAAACTTGGTCATCTAACGTACCATTTACAGGTGGCAGGCCCAGACCGTGTTTGGCATCCACACAGACCAAACTAGACCAACTAAACTAAGTATCTCTTGACTCTGTCTACTCATAAGACCCAACCTGTCAACAATTCACACACACACACACACACACATACATACATGCACACATACTTCATTGACATTGGGAACCACAAATGAGGAACTTCTTTCTACAAATGGACGTCACAATCTTCTTTGTAATTTATAATCTTAGAGAAGTATCTGGGCTGCTAACAGATTGTCTTGTCCAAGGTGGCATAATCAGTAATTGTCAAAGATGGGACTTGAATCTTTGCCTTCCTTACTCCTAGAATAGCTAATATTCAGTCCCTTATCCCATTTCTACCAATAATGTGTTATCCATTAAATATAGGAGCTGCTGTTTACTCACTGAATAGCAGGGCTCATGGTATTTAAGAGTTCTACCTTATTTATATGAGGTAGGAATTAAGACAGAAAATTGTTAAGTATGCAAAGGTTTAGAAGAAAGAGGGTTTTGGATGGGTTAGGGAAGCTTTTGTGGAAGAAGTGGCATTTGAACAGAGCCTTGAAGGATGGATAGGATTTTGCCAGACAGAGTTGATAGAAGGTGGGATGAGAAATTTCAGGCACAGGGGACAGTCTGAGAGAGGTCCAGAGCTGGGAATACCATTGGCATGCTTAGGAACTGTCAAGAAATCCGGTTTGACCAGAGCATGGTACATGTTGAAGAGGCAGAAATAGGCTAGATAGGCACTTTGTAACTTTACTAAGGAGTATCTCAGATTCCAGGCTAGAAAGTCTGGACTAGATACAGTAGGCATCAGAAACGATTACTTGGGAGATTGTGGATGGAGGCAAGAGAAAAGCAGAAGCCATAGAGTGTCGGAGGCTGCTGCTGGCGGCAGTACAAGGGCTGACCCCTAAAAGCACCACTACACATTACTGAGAGCCCCTTTGCTCTTTTCCTCCCCCCAGTATGATCTCTTGCAGTGTGTTAAAGTGTCATAAATTTGGGGCTGTGAGTCTCTACAAACCAAACACTGCTGTTAAATTTTATTCTTACTGTCCAATAAAACTCCAGGGCACCATTGACCTGTGTTGCTTTGTTCCAAAGTCGAAATGCATTAGAGGGATGATGGAGAGGGAGCTCTCAGCCATGCCAAAGCTCAGGGCCACAGAGGGGTGGGAGGGATTCTGAGCTGGCTCTCAGCATCAGACCACAGACAACCAAAGCCCAGGGCTTTGGGGGGGGGTGCTGTAACTGTCTGCTTTCTCCCAAACCTTGATGCTCCAGTTTTCTGTCCTTCTCTGTGATGCGGCATCTACATTTAACAGGAAAGTAAATGTGATGGATCGGTCCGATCGAATGCGTGTCTCCATAAAGGTTTTATTTGGCTCAGCAATCAGCCTCTATAATTACCATGTGTTTATTACATTTTAAAGACTGTGTATTGATTGTGTTCAAATGAGTTATGTGGGTGCAGAGTGGGTATGCACAGTTGATGGAGTCTGCCATTGGCAGAAAGACATTTGCTCCTGGGTGGGATGTCTCATTCCCATTCCTGACTAGAGCCCTCCCACTTTGTGTCTTCAGGGGATCAGTTCCCTTAGGCTGGATGCTCTGGACAGGAATACTTCTTACCATAGTCTGTCCTCCTGTTTAGTATTTGTAGTTCAGCTGCAAAGAAGCATCTCAGATATTGGTCCCCTACCTAGAGCAACTGGGCAGAATGCAGCCCCATACAACACAGGACTGGGAGTCAGGAGGCTGGATTCCAGACTCATCTCAGTCATTAACTCACCCAGTGATCCTGGATAATTCAACACCTGGTAGAGTGGAGAGAGTACTAGAACTGGAGGTGAGGAGGATCCAGGAGGATCTGGATTCAATCCCCTGATCTGCTACCTGTGCAAATCATTTAACCCGATATACATTAGTAGTATCTAGGTAGCATAGTGGATAGAATTCTGGGCTTGTAGTCAGGAAGACTCATCTTTCTGAATTCAAATCTGCCTTCAAACACATACTAACTGTGTCACCCTGGGCAAGTCACTTAACCTTGTTTGCCTCAGTTTCCTCATCTGTAAAATGAGTTGGAGAGGGAAATGGCAAACTACTCTAGGCTCCTTGTCAAGAAAACCCCCAAATGAAGTTATGGAGAGTCAGACATGACTGAAGCAACTGATCACCACCACCACCACCACCACCTCAATTTCTTCACCTATAAAAAGGGGATTCTAGCTCCAAATTTACAGTGCTATTAAAGGAGCAATGATGAAGACTGATGAATTTGGAGTGACAAAAACCTAGGTTTCTGAGCCTTGGTTTCCTCATCTGGAAAATGGGGAAAAACATGCTTGCTAATATCTACCTCACAGGGTTGTTGTTGGCAAAACTCTTTGTAGAAGCTGAAGTTCTATATAGCAGTCATTATGGGAACAACATTTATGAGGGGTTTATTGTATGCCCAGTGCTTAGCATGCCTGGTACTGAGGAGTTGCTTAATAAATGTTTATCGATTATTAATGTTTAAGACCCTGTGCTAGGGAGGCAAAGATGAAATGAGGTGATTACTTTCTAATATTTCTAATAGCAAGACAAAGACAAATGAGGAGGAGGATACAAGGTAAAGTGGGATAAAGACAAAAGGGAGACCCAGACAAAATCGTCTTGGGGGTGGGGAACTTGTGGCCTCCAAGTCCCTTTAGCCTATACCATTGCTTGAGGAAAGGACATTGCGAGTTAGTGGGATTAGAGGTTGGACTAGAAGGCCTCCAGCATCCCTTCCAGCTCTAGAGATGTGATCCTTGGGGTGCTTTTTCTAAAGTCTCTTCTACCACTAATAGTGAGTTTCTCTCATTCCTATTCTGCCTCTAGGATTCCTCTGAATAGCTATTTTGTGTAGGATTCAGCAAGAAGTGGATAGAAATTAGGAGAGGTATGGACTGCATCCAGACTTCCAGGAGAAGCTGAAAGCAGATGGGAGCTTGTGATCACTGTGTATTTATTAGGGCTATATATTCAGCCTAAGTCTTTCTCTGGAGCTAGAATCACATAGTCATGTCATACTAGATGTCCCATGTTGTTGTTTAGTCATTTCAATCATGTCCAACTCTTTGTGACCCTATTCAGAAAAGCTAATAGAGTGGTTTGTCATTTTCTTCTCCAGATCATTTGGATAGATGAGGAAACTGAGGCAAACAGGGTTAGGTGACTTGACCAGGGTCACATAGTAAGTGTCTGAGGTCATATTTGAACTCAGGAAGATGGTTCTTCTTTTTTTTTTTTTAAAGCAATCAGGGTTAAGTAACTTGCTCAAGGTTACACGGCCAGTTATTTCTGGATGTGGTGCTAAGTACCTGAGCCCGGATTTGATCCCCAGGTCATCCCGACACTGGAGCCGGTGCTCTTACTCGCTGTGCTACTTGGCTGCCCCAAAGATGGTTCTTCTTCATTCCAAGTGCAGTACCCTATCCACTATGCCACCTTGCTGCCATAAATATGAACTGACTTGTACTAGTTCATATAGGAAGAAAGTAGATGATGAAAGATTTAAAAATAGGTTCTCAGATTCTAAATCCAGACCATCTTTTTGCTATTCTGCACTCCCTCATAATCTGTACTATACCAGTAAGCTTTTGATTATATGCTGTGTATTTCCCACTCTTGTTTTGTGTCTCAAATCACAGCCTGCTAGAACTGGGAGATGTCAGACACCTCCACCACTTCAGTGCCCTTATTTTGTAGACAGGGAAACTGAAATCCAGAGTTATCTATCAATTAATAAACATTTATTAAACACCTACTATGTACCAGGTGCTCTGCTAGGTACTGAGTATACAAGGACAAAAATATTAAACAGCCTTTGCCCTCAAGGAGCATATATTTTGTTGGGAGAGACAACATGTATACAAGTATACAGCTAGGGTTGGATGAGTGGGAATAATGAACCCTGTGAAGTGGTTGCATTATTCGAATTCAAACTGCATGTTTCTGAGGGTTTGGAACCAATTAGAATATTTTATGTAATTATAGCTTTGAATAGTGGGAAATCAAACAACTTCATGGGGCTCATTATTCACACTAATTGGGACCTAACTGTCCACAGAATAAACAAAATAAATACAAGGTAGTTTAAGAAAAGAGGGCATTAGCAGCTGGGAGAACCATGAAGAGCTCCATGGAAAAGGTGATTCTTCATTTGAGTCCTGAAGGAAGTAAGGGATTCTGTGAATCAGAGGTGAAGAGAGACTGTATTCCAGCTATGAGGAATGGTCAGTATAAAACACAGAGCAAGCGGATGGGTGGGGTGCTGTGTATGTGAAGAAGGCCAGTGTGGCCAGGCTACAGTGTGATACAGGGAGTCAGGATGTGATACATAGAGTCAGGAAGACTCATCTTCCTCTGGCCTCAGGTACTTACTAACTGTGACCCTGGGCAAGTCACCTAACCACATGTGCCTCAGTTTCCTCATCTGTCAGATGAGCTGGAGAAGGAAATGGCAAACCGTTCCTGTATCTTTGCCAAGAAAATCCCAAATGGGGTCACAAATAGTCAGACATGTCTGAAAAGGAAGTGAACAATGTACAATGAGGAAGAAAGGAAGGAGAAGACACAAGTATTAATTAAAAAGTAACTTCATGGGGCAACTAGGTGGCGCAGTGAATAGAGCACTGACCCTGAAGTCAGGAGGACCTGAGTTCCATGTGGCCTCAGATATTTAACACTTACTAGCCTTGTGACCTTGAGCAAGTCATTTAATCCCAATTGCCCCTCCCCCCCCAAAAAAGCAAAAAAAAAAAAAAGTAACTTCATTCCAGGCACTATAATAAACACTTTACAAATCCTCACAACAACCTTATGTATCAGCAATGCCATATTCACAATGCCTATGGAGATTACAGATATGCTGATATAATTATCCATCACAAAATACATCATGCTTGCCATATGGGGAAATAAACTAGAAAATTTATTAAGATACCAAAAGACTGAGTCCCAAAACCAGAAAGTCAAAGCCATCAGAGTAGTTATGACATTGGCACAGGTAAAGTAGAAAGCACCCACATTTTCAAGCCTTTAAAACAGAACAGGCTACCTCAGGCAAAGGTCCTCCTCTCCCCACTCACAGCAACCACCCAGCGTCCGGGAAGCGTGCTCCCAGCAGCTCCGGCCCCTGGCAGTCCTCAGCAGGAGTCCATAGCAGAAATTCTGGCTAACTCAAAAAGGGCTTCGCGCTGCCGCTGCCTCTGCTGCTGCCGCCGCCGTCACCGCCACCGCCAGCCACCGCAAGAACTCCAGCTTGGCTTCCGCTTCCTCTTGCCCCGCCCCTTCCTGCTACGTCAGCAAGTCCAATGGGGCATGGAAGATCTTTAAATCCCATAACCCTTACACCTTACAAGGGAGGGGCTATTATTAAAACAGGTTTAGTGGCTTGTTCAGGTCATACAGGTATTAAGTTCCTGAGTCTGGATTTAAACTCTGGTCTTTCTGACTTTAGGCCCAAAGCTTTATCCATTATACCACACAGCTGCCAGCCCCAGAGGCTGGAAAGATAGGTAGAAGCCAGGCTGTGGAGGTCTTTAAAACCAGCCAGAGTTTATAGTCTATCCTGAAGTCAATAGGAGACCACTGGAGTTTATCGAGTAGGGAAGTGACTTGTCTAAGGTCACATGTGGAGATAGTGGTAGAACAGGTCCTAAAATTCCTGATTTCTACGCTAGACATCTTTCTACTACTCCACATGTCACAAGCTTAGCTCTCCAAAGAGACCCATAAGCTCTTTGAGGGCAGGAGTTATTTCTCCTGTTTCTCTTAAAACCCTTGCAGATGATTTTTAGAATTTATCTGTTGATTGTGTGTTAAGATTTTGAACACTTTTTCAAATGCCCAAAGCATCAACCATTTCATCTGTGTGGGTACTCCCTCCACTGATGCAGATGCCAACCCATCCATGCCTTTGTGAGAAGCCCCCCACTTTGTGATTTGCTGTGCTCCTCATCCCCCAATTCATGACCTGGTCAAATGTTTCTTACATTAACATTTAACCAATGGCTCATCTCAGCAGGCATATTCAGCCCGACATCAGGCTTATAACTGAAGCCTTTTCAGATTCCTTGGGTCTGATATTGCCCTCAGTTGTTACTGCTCTAACCTTTGAAAATCTGGAATTGCCTTCAGGCTAACCCGAGGCATGAGAGAAAGACTTTAGATAAGAACTCAAAGAGGGGCCTTAAAGCACTCCAGTTGACACGGCAACCAAAGTGCCTCATTGGACCACTTGAGTTCCAATCTTTGCCAATGGTGGCTTAATATCCCCCCCAATTCATAGATGTGGC
This sequence comes from Petaurus breviceps papuanus, assembly GCF_028583685.1. Classification (NCBI taxonomy): domain Eukaryota; kingdom Metazoa; phylum Chordata; class Mammalia; order Diprotodontia; family Petauridae; genus Petaurus; species Petaurus breviceps. Next base: position 13,318,141 of record NW_027185754.1, on the reverse strand, counting down.
CAGGTGGAGAAACCAAGGCATTGGAAAATTCAATGCCATGTTGTAATGGAAATGCAAATTTAAAGATCTTCCCTGCCCCTAGGCTAAAGTGCACCTGAAGCCTGGGGTGGGAGGCTTGTTTTTCAGTAGATACTTTTTGATTGGCCAGTGGGTCAATAAGGTTGTTACATTCTCTGAGCCAGAAGAAGGCTATATAAGCCCTGATGTGAGGCTTTGTTTTGGGGGCTCACTTTGAGAAGTGTTCTGTGATTTGATCTGTATTCTGGGAAGCCGTTGTCCAGGGCCCCCCCGGCTTTGAAAAACCCAGATGTGGAAACCCAGATGTTGACTGGGTATGGATGTAATGGTTGGACAGTTTGGAAATCTGTCTACTTGATCTGTTTCTGTCTTGATAATTCTGCCTGTAAACTTTGAAGTTTGGGGTGCTGACCTTTTCTCCTGAACAAGGTAAACGATATATGTCTGACTGATTAAAGTAAGCTTGTTAACCCATTTTGAGTTGCTTTCCTTTAACAAAGCAGATCCAAGAACCTGTATGGGCAGACACCCTGGGGAAGCCGGTGTGCTTGCTGCTACACATGTCCATTGCCAGACTGAAAATCAGTGGCTGAGCTGAGGAAAAGGCACTATTTTCCCCCTCAGGTCCTTGGTGCGGTGTTTGCTTCATTAGACACCCTTGGTCCTCTAAACATTGTTTCCACTCAGCTGCCTTCATCCTTTTGAGAAATCTCGAGACCAGTGATAGATTAATGAGTGTGGCTGGTTCAAACACAATTAAATTATTTATAATCTATTCACGATATAACGCAGCATTTTTTCCCCAGCCCCATAAGCTATGTTGGAAGGCCTGGGGAGGATACTATAAATCATGCCAATTTGATGCTACCACCGCTCAATAGTCACAAGGAAGAGTTTATTGCTCAAAAAACATTTAATGGATTGTTGCCGCACGGTTACTTTCAGCATGTTATTTTCGTTGTCAGGTTGCTGGATAGTTTCATAATTTTAATACAGACCCAGGAAGCAATTAATAAGGCAGTCCCAGATCTACAGTGAGTGACAAGCTACAAGCTCTCCCAAAGGGTAAGACCAGCTGATTTTTTTTTTTAAGCAATTGGGGTTAAGTAACTTGCTCAAGGTTACAGGGCCAGTTATTTCTGGGTGTGGTGCTGAGTATCTGAGCCTGGGATTCGATCTCCAGGTCATTCCAACACTGGAGCCGGTTCTCTTACTTGCTGTGCTACCTGGCCGCCCCAAGACCAGCTGATTTTCAGCCCCACTATTCCAGCCCTTACTTCAAAGCTTTGGGAGCTTTCATTTAGCTTTCAGCCATTAATGAAAACCCTTTCCATGTCTTCTCCCCTCCTAGCCTGACCAGAGCCCCATACCTTCACATCTCATTGTCACATGAAATGCAAATACCTGTCATTCCCCAATGGGGAAAAAAATTCAATTGAATTGAATTCAACAAATATTTATAAGGAGCACACCATGTGCCTGGCGCTGAGGGTGCGAAGACAAACAATGAATCAGCCCATGACCTCAAGAAGTTTACTTTCTACCGGGGGGGAACAAGAGGAGGAAGGGAATGAGCATTTATTAAGCTCCTACTGTCAGCCAGGTACTATGCTAAGCTCTTTACAAGTCTGGTCTCATATGATCCTCAAAACAACCCTGTGAGTGAGTGCTATTACAATTCCCATTTCTCAGTTGAGGAAACTGAGGCAGACAGAAGTTAAGTGATTTGCTCAGGGTCACACAATTAGCAAGTGTTTGCAGATGGATTTGAACTCAAATCTTCCTGACTCTAGGCCCAATTCTCTGTCCACTGTGCCAGCTATTTAGTCATTTCAATTGCGTCTGACTCTTAGTGACCCCATTTGGGGTTTTCTTACCAAAGATATAGGAGTGGTTTGCCATTTTCTTTTCCAGCTCATTTTACAGATGAGGAAACTGAGACAAACAGGGTAAAGTGACTTGCCTAGGGTCACACAGTTAGCAAGTGTCTGAGGCCAGATTTGAACTCATGAAGATGAGTCTTCCTGACTCCAGACCTGTCATTGGTAGGAGTTAATTATTGAAGAATTTCATTGCCTAAGGGTTTTAATAGGGGGCTTTAATTCATTTTATCACATAAATGGAGACAATAGCAGGGCTTGAGACAGAAGAATGGTGTAGTTAGAAACTCTGAGATTGGAGGTAGCATAGGAAGGAAGAAGGGATGGAGGGAGGAAAAGAGCTATTCTCTTAATAAATTCAAAGCAATAGTTGCTAGTGGGTGTACTAGCCCAGGCTTAATTTGCATAAATAAGTAAACATGTACCATTACACTTAGGAAATTATACAGTGTTTATAAATTCCATCTCTTAGGTCTGCTAAATCCAGCTGCTTCCAGTATGTCTGTCGCCTTTGATAAGGGACCCATGCCATTTGTGTTCTTTAGAATGGGAACATTCTCATGACAGAGGAAATGCCACGGAGTATCTTTCTAAAATTTCATTAATGTTCCCTCCCCTAATGCAGTCATTTAGTCGGTGATCTCCTTATATAGCCATTAGGCTAACATAAAAGTGGCTGCTGAAAAGCCCATTAGTTAATTATAAAGTAATTGAGACCAAACTAAAAGGAACTTGTATTTAATTTACTCTAATTGTTTAGAAATTCTCTGCTTTTCCAGACTCAGCTTCAGAGAGCAGCTCATACTGACTAAGACATTTTGGTGCCCAAGAGGAAAGATTTCCTAAATGAAACTATGGGTTCCCTGACCTTAGAGACAAAATGGTAGGGTCCTGATGGTGGTGGAACCTGTGTCAATGTAGTTATAGATTCACTAATGGCCCATGAGGAGAAGAATCCTAGCGTCTGTTTTCAGATGCAGCATCTGCCTTTGGTGGAGCTGGAGTTATGGGTATGTGTTGAGAGGTGGAGTTGGGGGAAAGAGGGGGAAGGAGGAAAAGGGGGGAAAGTTGTTGCTACCTGCTCTGCAAAGAGCACACTCAACTGTGGATGGCACCCTACAGAGAATCTTGCCTTCTGCATTTGCTTATACTGTTGATTCTTAGTAGGAGAGTGGAGAACAGTGAGGGGGATGGTGAATGGAGGGAGCAGGCATTTGGTACTGCTCACAAGAAATGTAAGTTGTATGTTGCAATTCTGCCCCCCTCCCTTTCCCCCAATGACACAGGCACTCCAATTATAGTGATTGACAGCCTTCTTCCAGGGTGTAAGCTCTCTTATGGCAAATACGTTGTTTTAGACACTTTGATAAGGCTAAAAATGGGGGAAGTGAAATTCCACACACCAGAAACCTCTCTTGCATGTGCCCACCTGTATCCCTAGCTAGTATCCCCAGCTTTACTGAGCATCTGTTTCTCACTGAAATGTTAGGAATATTTTCAGTCATTTCTCCACACTTTTCTCTTCTGGGCTATGTCTGCACCTGCTAAGTAAGTGGAGTGAAGGAATAAGGCAATTATCCAGCTAATTTGAGACTCTCAATACACCTTTGCCTAACCTACCCCATCCTGTGTCAGGATATTGTAGATAAAAGTATTTCTCTCTCTCTCTCTCTCTCTCTCTCTCTCTCTCTCTCTCTCTCTCTTTCTCTCTCTCTCTTTTTCTCTCTCTCTCTCTCCCAGTTTCCATTGGTCCAGGTGAGACCAGCTTCCGCAACTGTCAATCAGGTTTGCTTTCCCCATACTGTCGCTATCTCTGCATCTGCTCACTAAATAAACTTCATTAGAGGGAAGAGAGAACCAGCCTTCATGCTCTGTACCCAGAATATCTTTAGCTCCCAGTAATCGAAGCACTGAAATAGGCTGGCATATTAAGCGTTTGTTCGCAGCCAGACTGGTCTAAAAGTAGGCATTTTTCCTTGAACAGAAGCCTTTGTGCTGAGAGATTCATGGAGACCACAGCCAGCCTATAGCAGCACAACAGCCAGACTATGAAAATGAATTCTTCTCGTCACCCCAAGTCTAACCTGATGACTTTTCCACTGCTGAGGGAGGAAAGGGTAACTTTCTAATAAAAGAATCTTACCACTTTTTTCTTTTATGAATTGTTACTTGAGAGATATGAAGATAAAGAACAGGGCTTTGAGGAATAGGTATGTTTCAGGAAAGTGAGCTGTGAATGAAATCCTCTTTTCCCTTTGACTTCCATTATATAATCAAAGTTACGTTTCCTGGAAGCATATCTGTTGACTCTCAACTTTCACTCATTCTCCCTACCTCATCCCTCACCAAGCCCTATTTATTTGCTTCTTCCTCAACTAACTTTCCATTTCCAACTCTTCCTCTCTGAAACAGAACTCCAAAATCATATAAGGTAGAAGCTCAGCTCCATGTCCATGGGACCATGCAGCTGCCTCTCCACTTCACTTGGCCATTTGCTACCTTGTCGTCACATTTACCCTCTGTTTTCTTCTACCTTTTGCTCTGAAAACTAATGAAATCACAACTAGTTGCTTCTGAAAAGGGTTTGTCCACTGGCCCCACTCCACATCTTGATGACTTCCAGCCATAAATCCCTTTCCTAACTAACCATAACTCTCCTATATGTGCTTTCTGTCCCATTAGAATATAAGCTCCTTGAAGTCAGGGACTGCCTTGCTTTTGTATTAATATCCCTCACTGAGCACCATGCTTTGCATCATGGTAATTACTTACGAGGGGTAAGTAGATGGCTCAGTGGATAGAGTACCAGGCCTGGAGTCAGAAAGACCTGAATTCAAATGCGACCCCACACACTTACTAGCTGTGTGACCCTGGGCAAGTCACTTCACCCTATTTACCTCAGTTTTCTCATTTGTAAAATGAGCTGGAGAAGGAAATGGTAAAGCATTCCAGTATCTTTGCTAAGAAAACCCAAAATGGGTTCAGGAAGAGTCAGACACAACTGAAATCTGTCCTCAGGAGCTCACTAGCTATGTGAGCCTGGGCAAGTCATTTAATCTCTATTTGCCTTAATCTACTGGAGAAAGAAATAGCAAACCATTCCAGTACCTCTGCAAAGAAAACTCCTGGACAGTCTGGTCCACAGGGTCACAAAGAGTTGGCAAGACTACAGTGAGCATTTAGAGACTTCTCAATCATTCAGTCAAACATTTCACCAGACCTTTCTTTTTCTTTCCTGCCACCACTTCCCTAATTCAAGTCCCCATCATCTCATGTCTTGAATATTGACCCCAAATGCTTTTCTGTTTTCAGTCTTACCTCTTCTCATCTTTTATTTATTTGCTGCATAAAACAGGATCCAGAAAATGTCTGAATTTTCAGGTTTTATCCCTAAAAAAATGTCACTTACTTTTCCAATAAGTCAAAGTAACATAGGATTATAGAAAGTGCATGGAACACTAGACAGAAAACCAAAAGACCCATGTTGTAGGCCTGCAAACTTAAGAGTTCGAAGTATAGATTTTGTAATCCAACACTTTCTTTTTATGACTGAGGAAGTAGAGACCCACAGCGTAAAATGACATATAGAATCACATATTCAGAATCGGAAGGAACTTGAGGTGTCACTTAGTCCAATTTCCTTATTTTAGAGACTAGGAAATAGACTTGGAGAGGTGAAGTGGTGAGTGGCAGTCAAGATTTAAATACAGTGTCTCTGGTCAGAACTTCAGCTGGGGTGGGATGAGTGGGGCTGTCTCCAGGACACCAAAATTAAAATGTTACAAAAATTTTAAACAATGTGCAATTTAAAAATTGTACCTATTGCACTTACATTTTACATTTCTTGCACTCCTTCAACAGTGTTGAAACCAATTAGCAAGAATAATTAGTTAAACTGGAAATCTACCATATGTCATCCTTTTCCCCTACCCTTCCACACACCAGGTGAGCTCCTTTCCAGGTGGTACCCGTGCAGCTACATAGCCTCTTGGCATTACAGCATCTCTCTCTCACACTCTCCCTCTACCTGTCTCTCCTTTCCCCTCTCCTCTCCCCTTCTCCCTTCTCCTCTCTCTCTCTCTCTCTCTCTCTCTCTCTCTCTCTCTCTCTCTCTCTCTCTCTCTCTCTCCACATGGTGTCTCTCTCTCCCTCCCTTCCCCCGCACTCCCCCCTCCCCTTTTTCAGTCCCCTCCCCTCCCCTCCCATCCTGTTCTTCTCCTCTCCTGTCCTCATCTCTTTTCTCCTCTCCTCCCCTTCCCTCTTCCTCTTTTCTCTTTTCTCTTCTCTCCCTCTCTTCTCTCCCTCCATCCCCCTCCATCTCTCTCTTTTTCATGCCCCCAATTCCCTCCACCCCAGTTGATTTTCAGGGTATGTTTCATTGAGCTTTCCTTGGGTGCAGTAATTACTAGCTAGGAATCCACCTCTGGCTCTAAATCTGGATCTCTATCCACCACACCACTTGCCTCAGGTCTCACAGTTCGTGTATAGCACTGATGGTATTTAAGACCAGATCCTTTGACTGCAAATCCAGTTCTTTTTCTACTATGTCACACTGCCACCTCTTTGTTACTCTCTGGATTCATTTGTACTGGCCCTTTCCTAGAAATCTTTTTTTTCAATTCTACTCCCTCTCATTCCTTATTTTAATTTTTAATTCCTACCTCATATAAATAAGGTAGAACTCTTAAATACCATGAGCCCTGCTATTCAGTGAGTAAACAGCAGCTCCTATATTTAATGGATAACACATTATTGGTAGAAATGGGATAAGGGACTGAATATTAGCTATTCTAGGAGTAAGGAAGGCAAAGATTCAAGTCCCATCTTTGACAATTACTGATTATGCCACCTTGGACAAGACAATCTGTTAGCAGCCCAGATACTTCTCTAAGATTATAAATTTTTTCCCTGGGATACTCTAGAATCTATTTCCAGGAATGGGAATTTAATATTCCAAGGACAATCAATCAGAATGACCTAAGATTAATCTTGGTTTAACAAAGAAAAAGATGAAAAGACATTCCAAATAGCAAAGATCATTTGGCATCCTGAAATGACATCCTGCAAAGATGGGCCTATGCATTGAAGAAAATAACTGGAAATTTAGCAAAAGAGAAGATTTAAGTTAAAAGTTAAAAGAATCCAGATATGAGTAGGGTTTTCAATATGTAAAATTACCAGAATGAAGAAAGTTGCATTCTTTCAGATTGCAATGAAATTGAATGTTTGTTTTCATGTATCTAGGGTTAGACAAGGTCATAAATATGTCAGGAGAAATTTTTTTGTGTGTGTGTATTTTATTTTCTTTAAGAAAAGGAAAGAAACTTTCATATTTTCTGGGAGATTTTGAAAATACAAAGAGTATCAGTAGCATAAAGAAGGAAGCTTGGCAGGTGGACAAGTGGACAGGTAGGGTCTATCACACCTGGATAGAAGCTGAGCGAAGTCTAGCTTGAGCTATGGGGTTCCAGTCCCAGGGCAGCTCTGACCAGTGGCTACCGGAACAGACTTCAGGAAAGTGAATCATCAGTAGCTGTGGCGGTCTCCAGACTTCTTAACACCTAAATACCAAAGACAAAGTAAAAGGTCAATGAAGAACTCTCTTGGAACAGGGGGGAACTGAAGAGTGTGGTCTGGCCCCTGCCCCTGGAGTGAGAAGAAGCCAGAGGTGCAGCTGCCTCTGCAAGGCTGCTTCCAGAACTCCTGGCCTACAGATCATATGGGGACAAAGTAACCATTCAGAGGGTAATTGCTCTTGCTTTAACCAGCTTGGATCTGGATCGCAGTCTTGGGTGGTGGTCCTGGGGTGTGTAACCAGTTAGAGAGAGCTTGTGGGGGCTGCAGAGAGGGAACTCTCCTAATAGCTCTGGCAGCTACAAAAAAACCCAGTGATTTGGGACATAGTTCTCTCCATTCTGGAAGCAGAGTTCTACCATGGCAAAGAGCTCAAAAGTCAAGTAATTTGCTGGCAATATGAGCAAGCAACAGAAGCACAAAAAGACCATCAAATCCTTTTTTGGAGGACAAAAAGCATCAAGGCATGGAGTGGGAGGAAGACAGCAAAGTGGAAAAAAGCCTGCAAGAAAAATATGAATTGGTTACAGGCCATGGAGGAGCTCAAGAAGGATTTTGTAAATCAAGTAAGAGAAGTGGAGGAAAAATTGGAAAGAGAAATGAAAATGATGCAAGAAAATCATGAAAAGCAAGTCAACAGCTTGCTAAAAGAGACCCAAAATACACTGAACAAAATAACACCATAAAAAATAGACTAACTCAAATGGCAAAAGAGGCCCAAAAAGCCAATGAGGAGAAGAATGATTTAAAAACCTGAATTTGCCAGATGGAAAAGGAATTTCAAAAACTTGCTGAAGAGAATAACTCCTTAAAAATTAGATTGGAACAATTGGAAGCTAATGACTTTATGAGAAATTAAGATACCATAAAACAGATCCAAACAAATGAAAAAAATAGAAAGAAATATGAAATATATCATTGGGAAAACCACTGACCTAGAAAATAGATCCAGGAGAGATAAATTTAAAATTATTGGACTACCTGAAAGCCATGATCAAAAAAAGAGCCTAGACACCATCTTTCAAGAAATTATCAAGCAAAATTGCCCTGATATTCTAGAACCAGAGGGCAAAATAGAAATTGAAAGAATTTACCAATAGCCTCTTGAAAAAGATCCCAAAAAGAAAACTCCTAGCAATATTATGGCCAAATTCCAGAGTTCCCAGGTCAAGGAGAAAATACTGCAAGCAGTCAGGAAGAAACAATTTTAGTATTGTGGAAACACAATCAGGATAACACAAGACCTAGAAGCTTCTACCTTAAGAGATCAAAGGGCTTGGAATATGATATTCCTTAGGTCAAAGGAGCTAGAACTAAAACAAAGAATCACCTACCCAGCAAAATTGAGTATAATGCTTCAGAGGAAAATATGGTCATTCAATGAAATAGAGGATTTTCAATCATTCTTGATGAAAAAAACAGAGTTGAACAGAAAATTTTACTTTCAAATATAAGAAGCAAGAGAAGCATGAGAAGGCAAACAAGAAAAAGAAATCATAAGGGACTTATTAAAGTTGAACCATTTACATTCCAACATGGAAAAAACAGTAATTGTAACTTATAAGACTTTTCTCAGTATGAGGACAGTTGAAAGGAAAATATATGTGTGTGTGTGTGTGTGTGTGTGTGTATATATGGACAGATACATATATAGGAGGGTGTATGTTTATATAAATATGCATGTGAGTGTGGGCATATGTATGTTCATATGTACATAGGCAGAGGGCACAGAATGAGTTGTATATGAAGGGATGATATCTAAAAAATAAAATTAAGAGGTGAGAAAGGAATTAATTGGGACAAGGAGAAAGGGAGAGATAGATTTGGGTAAATTATCTCATATAAAAGAGGTAAGAGAAAACTGTTACAATGGAGGGGAAGAGCAGGAAGGTGAAAGGGAATGGTACAACCTGATTCTCATTGAATTTGGCTTAAGCAGGGAATAAAATACACACTCAATTGGGTATCTTACCCTACAGGAAAATAGGGGCAGTAGGGGATAAGAGGGGTGATGATAGAAGGGAGGGCAGATTAGGGGAGAGGGTAGCTAGAAGCAAACATTTTTGAAAAGGGATAGGGTCAAAGGAGGAAATAGAATAAGTAAGGGGCGGGATAGGATGGAGGGAAATATAGTCAGTCTTTCACAATATAACTACTATGAAAATAACTTGGCTAACTACACATGTACAACCAATGTTGAATTGCTTACCTTCCCAATGGGGGTGGGTCAGGAGGGAAGAAGAGAAAAAAGCTGGAATTCAAAATTTTAAAAACAAATATTTAAAAATTCATTTTTTTTACATTGAACTGGGAAATAAGATATACAGGTACTGGGGTATAGAAACCCATCTTTCCCTAATACAAAGGGGGGTGATGGGGGAGGATATAAGAGAGAACAGATTGGGGGAAAGGGTATTCAGTAGGCTTGCTATTTTGTGGTGGGGGTAGGGGAAAGACAGGGAGAAAAAATTATAACTCAAAATCCTATGGAAATGAATGTTGAAAATTAAAAATAAATAAATAAAATAAAATAAAATAAAAAGAATCTTAGCAGTAAAAGGTCTAAGGGAGAAAATCAGGAGAGTGGGAAGAAAAAGTAAATTAGTATCATAGGAACATAACTTTTCATTCTCTCAATAATCAATATTACTGGCAACTGGTAATATAGAAGAATTCCTTTCAGCTAGGGAGAAATAAGGATGGGATAAAAATATACTGTTCAAGACTCAAGAGAAGAGGTATCTGAAAGCTTTCTGTTTCTTTCCCTGCATTTGTGGTGGTGGAAGAATCTGAATAAACTTGAAGGGGTAATAGAGTGAGAAGTGAGGCTTGGATCATGCCAGCATAAAGGAAACAATCTGGTGTCGTCAGGAAACATTCCCACAGAAGTAGGAAGAATTGAAACAGGTCTTAAAACAAATTCTGTTGGAATAGTAGGCATGGACACTTCAGGGGGAAAATGAAAACAAATTAAAAAAACCCCAGTTCCAAGTTAGTTTCTTGCTTCTCAATATAAACTCCCACCAGAGGAGAGGAAGTGGTTGGGATCTCTGTTGTGGGGGGGAGTGCGGGGCGGGGGTGTGTGAAAGACAACTCAAAGGATGGCATGACATCAAAGGAAAGAATAACTATTAGTTTGAGAAAAGTCAGAGAACAGGATTTGCCTTCTGAATTTAGGTTACAAAGCATTTCTGCCCTATGCTGCAGCTTCCATCAAAAATGAACATTCCTGGAAATAGATTTGCACTAAGAAGATCTGGTCTTAAATGCCATCAATGCTGTATACTAACTGTGAAACCTGAGTGAGTGGTGTGATAGATAAGAGATCCAAATTTGGAGTCAGAGGCAAAGTCCTAACTAGCAATTTCTGTAAAACATTTGAAAGTTTGATGATGATGTTTTTTGGAGAATTAAGCTTAGAGTTTCTTTCTCTTGATTTTCTGTGAAATCTCTTGATCTCTTGTAGCAGAATGGGAATTTGCCGATGTTTACTTATGCAAAGAAAGGGTGAACAAAAAGGTCTCTTCAGATCTCAAATATGAAATAACCTCTGCCTAGACCCAGTCACTGGAATTCATTAATTTGCCATTCTATGTTGTATAATACCCAAGTGGTAAATCACTGGGCAATACCTGTTGTACCAAGTCCGATTGTTGAGCCAGTTTCCAGACAAAGAACTCAATTTCACATAAAAAGTATTATTCTGGATTAGCTTATTGAGAGTCTCATCCAGATCAGGCCCATGATGCTGGAGTTGCCCATATAGCCAGTTGTTCAAAAGAGATATTATTAAGTTTCCTCCCTGCCCCTACCCCCATTAGAAGCATTTGCTCATTCTCACTTATCTTTTCTATTAGTTTGATAAAATTACTTTTGCAACTATGTTGTAACTCTCATTCCTTAGTATTCAACACACTAAGTACCCTATATGGTCAATAATTGTACTTTGACATTTGCTGCAAACATTTCTGGGAAATTACCTGATTTCCTGAGATGTAATATTCAGGCTTTTTGAAAAAATATATACTTTTATGAAAGAATAAATGAAAAATACTTATTAGTTGCTTATACACACACACACACATACACACACAGTACTGTACTAAGCATTAGGCATACAAAAAGAAAGGCAATAAATTCTCTACTCTAAAAAAGTTCACATTCTAATGGAGGAGACATCACATTTGGAAGATTTCAGCTATGAGTCAGATGGAAAGGTGCTATGGTACTCAGGGTACAACAACAAAGTAGATGGCAATGTGTTTTCTTTAATGTCGTATCTACTTATAAAATCATCTCTGTATTTGATTTTGAACCATTTGACAGTGCCAAGGACTCTGGTGGCAAGAATATTCTTCTTTGGATCTTCATTGGCATTGACTGTAGCACTTACAGGAACTGTGACCAGGCTGTAGCTCTACAGGGTTGCTTCCTTGGATGATGGCTGAAGGCACTGGGCTAGAAGCGCTTGCTAATCCTGAGGCTCTTTGGTTTAGGTCTCTGTTATGGTCTGAAGGAGATTATCAATATTGTGGTTTTACTTGCCTCTTGTCTCTCCTTTAGCATCTCCTGGTAGGCTGCCTTGCCTACGCTATGGGTGGAAGATGATTGGCAGTTGGTGGGTATGACTGCTTCCTCTCCATAGAAATAACTTCCATGGTTAATGTCTGTGAAGTCTGGAGGTGGAGTATGTGGGAGTGTGTGGGGCTGCTACTCCTGGGCTATTGTGACCATCTACTTGATGGCAGCAATCTGTAACTGTTGTATTCAGTAATAAAGAAGGTGGACCTATTCTGCACAATGATTGCCACCACCACCACCCCACCACCACGCCCCCCCCCCCCAATCCAGGATGGCTGCAGATTTGAAGCAGATGTGATAGTTTGGGGAGGGGGCACTGACATTCACAAAAATCTTGGGTTCAGAGCATTGGGCTTTCTCCATTGGGGTCTGACAGGAAAAGTCGGTTAAGGTGGTAATACTTGACTTGCCTGACACATGCTTCCTCTAATCTCTCCCTCAGTATGCCCTTCTGCTTCAGTAGGATGAAAACCTACAATCCTTCAATTACCTATTTGTATTCTGTCTTTGACTTACATATCTTGTTCTGTTGAGCTCTCATTTATGCTTCCAATTTTATTTTGTTGAATTAATTTTCTTTCTGCATTTGCACTTTTGTCGTACTTTCAAAAAATCACAGAGTCTACTATTTTGGAGAGTATGTTTTTTTTCTAAATTATCTAATCCTTTGTTAGCCTTGCTAATTTCTTCCTTAAAAGTCTTAAATTTGTTCCTTCTTATTTGTTCATATTTGTTCTCCTATGTGTAGAATGGGAATTTCTCGACAGTTGAGATGATCTCCCATTTCTATTAGAATCTCCAGAACCCAGGGTTCTGTGCTTAGTGCTCAGTGCTCAGTGCTTACCAAACAGTAAATCCTTAATACGTGCTTTAATTAATTCAAGTGCTATTTTCACTTAATTCCTTGATTTCTTCTTAGATGTGTTCTGGAGGTTCTTGATATTTAAGGGAGTATGTTAGAACTTCTTGTAATACTTTCACCTTCCCCAAGAGATTTTTAACTCAGTTTCCTTTGGTGTGAAATACTTGTTCATTGGGGTGACTTTTCTTCTTCTGCTGTTGTTTTAGTTTCTCCTTTTCCTTCTTTGTCTTTCTTCATAATTGCTATTTTGTCTGTCTTATTCTTGCTGTAAGAACGCTTCTTGCCATCAGAACTTTCCCTTTTGTAGGTTCAGTCTTTGTTCTCCAGGCCTTGCTGCCTGTTCTACTTTCTCTTAGATGATGAATCTGTTGGAAGAGACCTGTGGCCTTCAGTGCTTTAAGGGAATTAGTTAGTCTTTCATCCTGGGGGGTAGGGGGTATTGAGTGGCCATTGTGGTTGGATCTCTTCTCCATCTTCTCCAGTCCCACTCTTCTGGGCTGTATCCGCCTTTCTGCAACTGACTTTCTTCAGTCACCAGGCTGAGGGGGGAAGAGGATAAGTCATGAAGAAGGAGGGGAAAGGTTCCCCTCCTCAGTGCTAAAGCAAATCCAGAGAAATCTTTACTATTCATTCTCATCTCTACAATTCTCACATTTCTTTTGCTACCTGCTTGTTTCCTGCTCTATGACATTAAATACTCACAGCAAACTCCTCACTCCTGGGCCACTCTTTCTTGGATGATCTTCAGCCATGGGATTCACACTCCTCTAAAGACCCTTCCCTCAGCATTGGTCTGATTCATGGAACTTAACCTATCCAGGAAATAAAGGTTCTTTCCCTCCTCTACTGCCAAGGGGCTAACTTCAAAGTCAATGCTTAAAATGAGTGCTGTCACAACATATGCTGGGAGGTCCTGAGTCAGTTTGTTGGCTGAGGGAAGGGAGAGTCAAGGGAGGAAACAAAGGGCTGGTGAGATGGTTTTAATTAATTTTTCTGGAAGAATTATTCTGTGGTGGTTTATTTTCAATTTTCCTTTTCCCATCATTGATTTTATTGCTCCATTTTGTGGGGGCATTTTTCTTGTTTATTTGGGGCTTGATGGGCACTGGGGGCTGTTTCTTTGGCTGCTTTTCATTCATCATCTAACCCCACCACAGGTATTTATGAACTTTTGGTGTGCCCTGTACCCTTTTGTCAATGTGGTGAAGCCTAGGGACCCCTTCCCAGAAGAATGTTGTTAAATACATAAACTGGAACACATAGAATGACCGAGGAAACCAATTATATTGGAATACAAAGGGCAGTGAGGTGGCACAGTGGGTAGAGTGCCAGGCCTGAAGTCAGGAAGTTCAAATGTGGCTCAGACCCTTATTGGCTGTGATCCTGAGCAAATCACTTAACTGTGTTTGCCTCAGTTTCTTCATATGTAAAATGAGCTGGAGAAGGAAATAGCAAACCACTCCAGCATCTTTGAAAAGAAAACCCCAAATGGGGACATGAAGAGTTGGGACACAACTGAAATGACGGAACAACAATTATCAAAATATTTTTTAAAAATAGGTCACAAATACCAGGTTAAGAATACCTTGAAAAGGAGAAAAGATGATGGGAATCAATAGAAAACTGGGTTTGAATCCCACCTTAATATTGATTGCCTGTGTCACCGTAGGAAAATAATTTAATCTCTAAATCTCATTTTCATCATCCATAAAATGGGCATAATGTCTGTAGTAGCTATGCCACTGAGTTGCTATGAGATTTAAATCATACAATGTATGTGAAGCTATGGCACTAAATGAATGTCAGTTGTAGTTATTATTGTAGCCCTCACTATGGGATATTCATACAATTGTTACTAGTGCTTTTGAGTCGGGTCCCCTGAGAGTAGTTGCTATTTTCAGGTTCTAGGTATATCGTGTAGGTCTATGAGTCTAAACTATAACCCATAATCCTCAACTTTTGAGTTTACATTTAATAGTCACAATAAACTCAAATCAAAGTAATTTTCCTAAGACGGCCATAGTAATAATTGGAGTGCCTTTGAAATCCCGGAGTACATTCCACAACAAAAGCATACACTTTTAACATAGCAAATGTTAATGTTCCTTTAACATAGCAAATGTGGGAGGTATGAGTACAATATACTTAGAACATACTGGAGTAGTGAGAAACACATGTAGGTAATATGTGTCTAAGAAAAGTCATGCCACAGGTATTAACCACACCTTTCCATCCTCATGTAGTGCACACACTCCTCCCCTCCCTCTATTGGAATAAGATACTCAGCTGGGCTCACAGACTCTGTTTCTCTCCATGTTTCCACTGTCAGTTGCCAAAGCTAGTTTTCTCTTGGGTCCATAGGCATCTCTCTCCTTGGCTGCCAGAGGTCCCTCTCTTTGCAGCTACTCTCTGTGTACATGTCTCTCTGGAGACTGTGCGCTTGGTCCCTGCTGGCACCAGTTGGTGTCTTGAGCTTGGCAAGTAGCTCCACTGCCATGTCTGATGGGGTAGGGGAGGGGTGGAAAGGAAGGAAATCCTTCCTCTCCTCCAACTCTAGTTGGAAGCTTAGGTTGGTATATATAAATCTCTATAAGTTGCTTCTGGCTTCATCTGATTAAAGAATTTAGTAAGCTAGCTTTTTAAAGTTGGCCTCATGTCTGAGAGACAGATGGGCCAGAAATAAAGGTGGGAGCTGTGTCACATGAATAGATCATCATGTGCGCAAAGCTTACTAGCTCCTATGGAAATAAGACTTGTGACTTTAACCTCCTAGAACCATCTTCTAAGATTCCTAGGCTAAACAGCCAGTGGACTTCATTTCCTGCATGTGAACCAAGACCCAAAGGCTCCATCTGTTGAGGACAACTATGTCGAAAAGCAAAAGGGTCACTCTCTGGGAGTGCCATCATGCAGGCAAGAAGGTATCTTTAGCCATTCAGAGAGCAGAGAAGCAGGAAAGACAGTCACTTAATATCTTTTATGTGTGTTCTTTCCTTTGTCTCCTGGCATCCTGGGAATAAATGCCAGAGGGCCAAAGGTTCAGGTCATGAGTGAACCTCTATCAGTAAAAGAAACTTGGGGAAGGTGAAAAGTATGGATATGTGGACTGCTGAGGCTGATTTTTATCTCCTCTTTTTTATTGAATGTAGCTTTAGGTAGAGGATGGGGGTAATTATTTCCTTATGACTGTTTGTAGATATAATTGTGTCCTCGCTGCTTGTGAATTTATATTTGGAAAATAATTGCTATTGGATTAACTGCATTGACAATCTTTTAATTCCACTATCACTGCTGTTTGCATTTAAGCTCAGCTGCCTCTCAGCCAATCTGACGGGTCTGGTGCATGTGCTCTTCAACTCAATTAGTGTCTTGCTAACAATCAAATTATCTTTAATATGATATAATTACTTTTTTATTAAGCTAAACTGGGGATCCTGAGCTGGGAAAGTCTGCTCCAGCTCTGAGAAGTGATTTATAGAAACACATAGAGGCATAATACACAAATGGAGCGTGTGCTTTTCTAAGGAGTAGAGAGTACCTTTGGAAAGGTTAGAAAAACCCAAATTAGTCCATACAAAGCTTCCAATACCACCAGATCTGGGTCTAAGCTCTTCAACTACTGGAAGACTTCCTTGATTAATTCCACTTGACTAGACTCCTACAACCTTCCCTTCCCCCCACATCCCAGCCATGCACACAATAAATCCATGGTATATCATTGCATATTTGCTAACTTTTTATAGTCCCCAAGATACTCTATAGCAAGATTTCTTAATGGGTTCTATGAATTTTAATAGACAGATGGATAGATAAGTGTATTTATAATTTCTTTGTAATCCTAAATATTTTGCTTTATACATAGATTATACCAGTATGGCAGAAAGGCCTATGACACACACAAAAAATTAAGAAATACTGTTTTATAGCTTGTTGTCAGTATTCCCAGCTGGATTGTGAACTCCAAGAGGATGGGGCCATGCTTTCTGTTTCTAGGACCTTTGTCGCTCACATAGGGCTAGACAACATAATAAGTGCTTGTAAGAGTTTCGTATTGCCCCAAAGAAAGCCACCTAGCATGTGTCCATGAGTCAGCCTATCACAGCAAGAACACATGCCTGGCTGTATGTATGGCAATGAATTATATATTTGGGGATCTGAGATATCCATGAGGGGACATTTTATTCATTATCTTAAATCTGGAGATTTTTTTGTCCATAAAACCCAGAAGCTAAGTGTCTGCCTCTGAGATGGTCTGATCCTGAATGTTTCTCACTCATAATGATCTCTACTCAAGAGTCAGGAGATCTAGGTTCTAATCCTAACCTAGATGTGAGATATTGGACAAGTCTTCATCCCTCTTTGGATCTCTGATTCCCCATTTGTATGATGAGGATATGAGTTAGACATTCCTTAAGGTCCCTGCCAGCTATGATGTTCTATTTTTTTCTAATTTCTTTTGCACTGGTAATTTTTAAAAATTTGTGTGTTTCATAAATCATAGTCTTCTGTCTTCTCTCATCCAGTACTGTGAAATGTCTCATGTACTCAACCAGACCAAAATCCTTTTGAGGTCAGGAATTATGTTGATGTCTTTATAACATACTTCACCTAACTAGGCACAGCAACAGTAGGCACTCATTAAATAGCTGTTAGAAAACTGAGTCTCATCATGTCTAATCACAATTATGGACAATTAAATAATAATAAAAGGGGTACCTTTTGTTATCTTATATTCCCATCATTTCCCAACACCAATCCCTCCAGAACCTTCCCTTGCAACAAAGTAAAATGGTTAAACAGAGACAAATATTGTCAGACAGCGTATGTAGCATTCCACTGATAATGGAATATTGCCATATTTCCTCTAGAATCAAGATCAGTCACTGCCATTGTTGTTGTAGTTGTTTTTCAGTCATGTCCAACTCTTTGTGACCCCACTGGGAATCTTCTTTTATTTATTAAGCAATTGGGGCTAAGTAACTTGCTCAAGATTACACGGCCAGGTGTTTCTGGGTGGGTGCTAAGTGTCTGAGCCCGGGATTCGATCTCCAGGTCATCCCAACACTGGAGCTGGTGCTCTTACTTGCTGAGCCACCTGGCTGCCCCTGGGAATCTTCTTGATAAAGATACTGGAGTGGTTTGTAATTTCCTTCCCTAGATCATTTTACAGATGAAGAAATTGAGACAAATGGGATTAAGTGACTTGCCCAGGGTCACACAGCTAGTAAATGTCTGAAGCCAGATTTGAAAAGGAGTATTCCTGACTCCAGGTTCAGCACCCTATCCACTGTGCCACTTGGTTGCCCCAAGGTCAGTCACTATATTAATTCTCAGGCCTCATAGTATTTTCTTTTAAGGCTTTTAACCTACAAAGAGTAACCTGAGTGTTAACTCTCTCTGTGACTTGCCTTGTCCTACTCTATATAATAAAGGAACAGAAACACTTTTTTTGTGGGAGTCAAAAGCTCCCTTTGACATTGTTACCTGAAGCAGACATGCACAGAACACTGGATTTGGAGACAAGAAGCCTGGGTTCAAGCCCCAGTCCTACTATTTACTCACTGAATGATCATCAACAAGTCAGTAGCTGTCTCATGTGGAAAGTGAGTGGGCCAGACAACTCTAAGCTGTCCTGGAACTCTAAAGCTTATTGACTCTCTTTTTCGTCTAAGAAGATAGTTTGTTCAGCAACAATTAGGAAGGTGTGCTGCAGGGGCCTTGAGTCATTCTTGTTAGTTAATGTTGGGCCCTCCCACCAGTTTGTGGTCCCCATAAAGAAGTTCCCCTTATCCATGCTTCATCCAAACCTGGTATTAATAAGGGACCCCAAGAATTTTTCTACTTTATCTGGGTCTTAGTAGGAGTACCTCTTTGTACATCTGGCACCAGTCACCAGTTCTCAATCAAGCCCATTTTGGGGGTAAATCATTTTGCCACCTGAACCCCAGCTTTGAGCGCGTTCCCTCTCTAATACTTCTCCTTCACCCTCAAGCTAGGAGAGAGTTTCTTTCACAAGGGGACAAAGCTCTGTCTGTTTCTATTGCCATAATTTGTATTCATAAATTTTATTTACCTGCTGGTTGTTCTGAATAACAATAAAGCTTGTGATTGTATCATTGCCCTGAGCACCAAATTTCTGGAAACTCTGAACCAAGGTATTTGCTGTAAACTTCAAGCCATCAGAGGCCAAATAAAGCAAATCAGCAGCCCATGGTCACTTGAGATTTATTAAGCACTCACTGTGTGTCAGGCACTGTGCTAACAGAAGGGGTGGCAAAGAAAGCCTCCCCTCCACAAAAAGAAAAACCCAGACAACTCTGTCCCTGACTTCTAGGAGCTTATTTATATTCTAGTGGGGGAGATTAAGTATATATAGCTATGTACAGAAAAGCCTTGGATAAACTTCCCCAGTTTTCTAATTAAGTTGGTCAAGGAATAGGAAAATTTAAGTCTAAAGCTAGGGGGAATAAGTTTACTATTACAGCTGTCCATAGGGGCCAAGGAATAGGCTGCCTAAGGAAGCAGAGGGTTCTCATTAAGTGCAAGTCTTTAAACAGAGGCTAGACCACCATTTGTCAAGTATTAATAATAATAACAATAGCTAGCATTTATGTTGCACCTACTATGGGCCAGACACTGTGCTAAGCACTACAATTATTATCTTTGATCTTCACAAGAACCCTGTGAAGAAGATATTATCCCATTTTATAGAGAAGGAAACTGAGGCACAGAGGTTAGGTAACTTCTCCAGGGTCAAACATCTTGTAAGTGTGATTTGAACTCAGCTTGACTGACTGCAAGCCCTATGCTCTATTCGGTAGGCTGCCTGGCTACTTTCCAGGCACAAAGGACAGTCAAGTAAGAGACATAGAGGTAAGAGATGCAGGAACAGCAAGGAGGCCAGAGATGCTGAAATGTAGAGCCAAGTATGAAGAGAGAAGTAAAGTACAAGAATTCTGGAGGGCCCTAAGAGACAAAAGAAGGATTTTATGTTTGATCCTGGAGGTAAGAGAGAAGTTTATGTGGAATTTATATGAAGTCCGTCAATTGGAGAACAGCTGAACAAGTTGTGGCATGTGATCGTGTTGGAATGCTATTGTGCTGTCTGAAAGAATGAGTTCAGTGATCTTAGAAAACCATAGACTTACATGAAATGAGCAGAAGCAAGAGAACATTGCATATAGTAACAACAATATTGTTTCAAGAACAATTGTGAGTGAATGTCATTTAACTATTATGAATTACCTGAATTAACTACAAAGGACGTATGAAGGTGTAAGGGTTATGGGATTTAAAGATCTCCCATGCCCCATGG
>NW_027185754.1:13287270-13287911 GCF_028583685.1 Petaurus breviceps papuanus | reverse complement strand
ATCAGCATATTTGTAATCTCTATAGGCATTGTGAATATGGCATTGCTGATACAGAAGGAAGATGCTATGTGCATGCAAAGAAAAACCTGATAAATAGAAGTACATATAGAATGACTTTACACATGCACACATTTAATGGGGGGAGGGAGGGGAGGACAGAAGAAAAAAAGGAAATTCACACGATAAGTTTATTATTTATTTAAAAGCAATAGTAAGTTGTACATAATAGAGTTGGAGCTTCATGTGCAATCATCTTTTTATTATTCTACTACATCAAGGGAATTCTTGTTTTATTTCATAAATTAAAGATAAAATTATTTTTAAACTAAACAACAACAATAGCACCTACCTCCCAGGGTTGTTGTGAGGATCAAATGAAATAATATTTGTAAAGTACTTAGCACAGTGCTTGGCATACAGTGGGTAGTTTAAAAAATGCTTATTCCTTCCTTCCTTCCTCACTCCCTCCCTCCCTCCCTGCCTGCCTTCCTCCCTCCCTTCCTTCCTTTCTTCCTTCCTTCCTTCCTTCCTTCCTTCCTTCCTTCCTTCCTTCCTTCCTTCCTCCCTCCTCCCTCCCTTCCTTCTTTCCTTCCTTCCTACCTCCCTCCCTCCTTTCCTTCCTTCCTTCCTTCCTTCCTTCC
>NW_027185754.1:13265714-13287170 GCF_028583685.1 Petaurus breviceps papuanus | reverse complement strand
TCCTTCCTTCCTTCCTTCCTTTCTTCCTTCCTTCCTTCTTTCCTTCTGCCTTCCTCCTTCCTAGAATGCTTTCCCTCTTTATCTTCATCTTCTAGCTTCTAAGATTTCTTCAAGAAATCTTAGCTTAAATTCTACCTTCTATAAGAATCCTGAACCCTTTCCCCTCAATTCCTTGCCTTTGAGATTATCTACCGTTTACTCTGTGTGTGAATGTGTATGCATATATGTGTGTGTGTGTGTTCATATATATGTATGTAGATAGTTGTTTTTGTTGTTTCTTTCATTAGAATATGGGCTTCTTGAGGACAGGGGCCCATGTTTTATACTTTCTTTATATTTGTATCACAACCCAAAGCCTGGCATTCAGTAAATTCCTAATAAATGTTGTCAACTGACTGTCCAACTAAAATTCTATGATTCTAGGGGCAGAGGCAATAATTCTCATTTCTTTGAGGTCTCTTTGGGAATCCAAGGAGCATTGAACCCCCTTTCCAATCCCCACCCCCAAAAGGGAACATTTCAACTTGGAAGACAAATAACCACAGTAATAGCAGCAGCAGTAGTAGTAACAACACCAATTAGGCTTGTACAGCATATTATCTACATAAATAGCTTGTGAGATGGATAAGAAACATCTTTCAGTAATGATGATAATAATAATATTCCATTACATGTGCAAAGTGCTCTGAGGTTTATAAATCACTTTCACAAAAGCATCTGAAAGTGGAAGGCGAATGTTTACAGACTGCAAAGATCCTGAGCTTCCTTGAATTACCTGCGGGAACCCAAAGACAGCTGACAACAGGCCAGCTCTCCAGCAACACATCCTGCATGCCAATGCAACAGCCCTCCAGGCTGCTTGCAGCTAGCTGCTAGACAAATGGCAAATAGTATCGAAGGAAGTACTCAGATTCAGAGGCCAAGGCTGACGTCACCATGGAAATGAGCACAGAAGAAACAGTTTTAGGTAGGAATGACCAAACATGAGAAAGCTTCTCACTATCATGGATATACATTTTAAATTTAAATTTAAATTCTTAAATAATAGGATATTCCTCCCCCTTCACTTCCATTTTTTCCACCTTTCTTTTTATTCCTAACTCTATTGAAGATACAGCATGTCTGTTAAAGGTGAGATTAGAGTACTTTCATGGATTGGTGACCTCATTGATTTAGGGGTATTGCTACCTGTGGTACAGATAATTAGCTCTCCATGCTTTCTCAACTTTTGAGAACTCTTATTCAGGTCTTCTTGGTAATTCTCTATGAGAAGGTCCACTCAATGATATGGAGAACTTCTCAATCTTTTGACATATACATAAACACTAATGTAGTATTCAGGCTTTCCATCTGTTATCCTTTGCTTTTGCTACATATCTGTTCCATTTCCTCCTCAGGTTATTCATCTCTTTGATGATATCTTTTATGCTTCTTTGTAAGACAATTCATCATCTAATATCCTTCCAATACCATGTGTCTCCATATTGCATTGGGATAATGTACAATTTTGATCCTCAGAGATCGAAGTGTATTAGCTGTTCTACTCCCTTCTTGCCTCATATTAATTGTGGGGTGTTTCTGGTAAACATATACCCCTGATTCCATGCAAACTTTTCTTTCAGATCAGGCAGAAATTTATTTTAGTCAATACAGAAAGATAATGAATGAGGGAACAAATTAGGTAATAGAAACATTCTCAGTCCTCATGAAAAAATAAATTTAATCTTGTATAAACTCCCAAGGAATAATAAATGAGTCCCTCCCCCATTAGGAGGGCTCCCCTACAGCCCCCAGTTTACTGGGGTGGGGAGAGAATTGTAAGTGTGAGTGCTGTTATCCTATCATGGTTTCTGTAATAGAAGAGTCCACACAGTCCAATCCATACCTGAATAAGAAAGCCTCCTACAGCATCCTCAACAAGCGATCATCCAGCTTGGAGAGCTCTGATGTGGAGCACCATCTGCCCTTGGGAAGCACCCTATTCTACTTTTTGGATGACTCAGGTTGTTAGGAAGGTTTTCCAGACATCAGCCCTAAATTTACCCCATCACAATTTTAACTCTGCTTTTAGTTCTGCCCTTCAAAGCTAAACAGAGTAAGTCTGATCCCTCCCTCACTTCAAATACTTGAAGACAGCCATCAGGTCCCCAAGTCCTCTCTCATTCATGCTGATTGTCCAAAATTCCTTCTACTGAAATCTCACGTGGTACAAAAAGGTACCCTCCCTCATCATCCTGGTTTCCTTTATCTGAATATTCTCTAGCTTGTTAATAACTTCTTTCCTTAAATATGGTACATAAAACTCAATATAATACTTCAGATGTGGTCTGATCAGGGCAGGGTACAGTAAAACTATCACTTCCTCATTTCATCAGAGGGAATGCAGTCTAAGATCATAATAGGGAACAAATTAGGTAATAGAAAAAAATAGAAAAAAAAGTAAAAGTTTGGTTTTTAACTGCCATATAACGCTATTGAATCATATTGAGTTTATAGTTCATCAAAAAACAAAAACCCTTATTTTTTTCTTCAGATGCCATGTCGTCCCATTTTGTAGTTGTACAATTGAGGGTCCATGTTGGACAGTGGAGAGAAGCACATGGATTTGGAATCAGAGGGGTCAAATACAGGTTTTATTACTTGTAATGTATGTGACCTTGGGAAGGTCAATGAGCTTTTCTTGTTTTAGTTACCTCACATGTAAAGTGGGGAGGTTGAACTCAATGACCTCGAATGTCTTTGAAGCTATCAAAGTGTGTTGATTTTTGAAACTGTGTATATTGTAAATATTTATTTCCAAATTGAAATTAGATTAAATTATTTGTCTTACTAGATTCGACCCAATGTCCTAGCCTAGTAAAATCTCTTTGAATCCAGATTCTGTTTTACTGGAGGTTATTCCTTCCATTTTGGGGTGATCTGAATCTCCATCCCTTGCCAGTTCCTGACACGTAATAGTCATTTACTAAATGCATGCTGATGAATTAATTGATTAATCAATAGGATGCCCCCCCCCACTTCAGTGAAAGCACTGATGCATTATCTAATCCTCATTTCCATCCACAGAACAGGCAAGGCAGAATAGTGGAAGAGACAAGTTGCCTGAGGGATCTATGAGAAATGGTAGGTACCTTCTAGTTGAGTCAGATCTTTAATGCCATCTCCACTACCACCATCAGATCTTGATAGTGATCCCCCAAGACCCTGAACCTTTGAGCCCCTAGAAAAGCAGCACCCTGCAGGCTTTCTGCTTCCAGCCTGGCCCCCACAGTCATGAGCCCTTGTGGAGATGCAACCTGAACACAGCTCCTATCTCCTGCACGGCCACAGCTACTGAAGACCCAGAAAAGAAAGTACTTATTGTTAAAGTCTTTGGCACTTAGAAAATGGTTCAACAACAGAAACATGTTGATTCATTTTGGCTATAGTTATTGATTACAAGAGAATTTTTTGGGGGAGGCAAGGGATTTTTTGGTTTGTAATAAGAGTGATACAAAAAAGAGGAAAAGAAAGAAAAAAGCATCAGTGAACCACTCGAAACTGTAAAGATAAGAGCAACAGGAAATTCAAAAAGGGGCATAGAACAGCAGAACAGTTTGGCTACTATTACAATTAAGCTCAGGGCAGCTGGTGGGGCAATGGATAGAGTATCTGGTCTGATGTCAAAGACTCATCTTCCTGAGTTCAAATCTGCCCTCAGACACTTACTAGTTGTGTGACCCTGGGCAAGTCATTTAATCCTGTTTGCCTCAGTTTCCTCATCTATCAAATGAGCTAGAGAAGGAAATGGCAAACCACTCCAGTATCTCTGCCTAGAAAATCCCAAATGGGATCATGAAGGGTTGTACATGACTAAACAACAACAAAAAGCCCTTCCCTACTGGTAAGCTGGTAAGCTCACTGAGGGCAAGGACTGTAGGATTTATTTTTTTCCTTGTAATACTACTACTCCTAATGACAAGGACGGTATCAACTCCTGATAATTTAACAGCTGAGTTTTACAACGTGTCACCCCCACAGTAGCCATGAGGGATAGATATCACAGGCAGTATTATAGCCATCTTACATATGAAGTAAATAAGCCTTAGAGAAGGTTTGCCAAGGTTATAGGACGAATAAGCATCTGGGCTGGAATTAGAACCTGTCTGTTTCCATGACACTTCCCTCATTGCCTGTCAGAGGGTCTTCTAAATAGCATGTTCTTCATATTTCAACTGTTCTTTTTTTATCTAAAGGTAAAGCATAGTGCAGTGGGAAGAGGAATGGTGGCTTTGGAGTCAGAGGCTTTAGGTTCAAATGCTCACTCTGCCACTTTCTGCCAATGTGACCTTGAACAAGTAATTTTACCTCTCAATTTCTTCACTTACAAAATGAGGGGTTTAGATTACAGGACCTTTAAGAGGCCTTCCAGCTCTATGTCTATGATACTGTGAGTATAGGGAATGTCCAGGATCTGAGACAGTAAACTGAATTGCCTAAAGGTTATTTAGTCATGGCCCCTGCCTTCAGGCATAGTGCCATCTAAACCCTCTCATGAACTCTAAACTTCCTCCCTGAAGTTTTCTTGGAATGCTTCTGTTACCCAGCCCAAGATGTGATCTGCCTGATTATCAAAAAGTTCATTAAGTCTGGCCAGATTCCAAGGAGATTCATTCATAACTTTCCCTACCCATCAGCAGCATCCCTTGGTACCCTTGGCAAAGGGCTCTTCCAACCTGCATACTGTGACCCATCTGTCCTCCATCCAAGCAGAATTGTCACTACATTAGGGGAAGGCTTATTTTTTTCTTTCAGTAAAAAATTCTGAGGTTTGGCAGGAAGACCTTTAGGAGAACAACATCCAAGGATCAGCCCTACAGTGGAAAAGCCAGAGCTCCCAGGTTAATGGTTTCCAAAAATTTATGTCATTTCTCTCCAAAGTGTCTGATTGGAGGTTGCTGCTAAAAATAGTGACCCACTTACATACAGCAAGTAGCACCTGAAAAAGTCCCTGTTGGACTTTGCTGGCTATTTTATTTAAGCCTCACTCTGAAAGCATCATTAACATACCAATCACTCTTATCACAGGCTCCTGGTGTCAGAATGACTGAAAACAAAAGGAGTTGGTCTTGAAGTGTAGTTGGGTTTATCAGAGAATTCAGACTGTATTCCTCATGCTCCATCTCCGAGTGTGTCTGGTAGTTAATTAACAAATTATCAGCAGCCCTAGAGACGTGAGCCAAATAAACCCCAGGGAAGAGCTGGGCAGGAGAGGGACTGAATTCTGCATATGGTACATCTGGCTGCCTTCCTCCAGGGTCTGTAGTAGAGTCACAGCCCCCAGGATAAGGGTGCTAAGCCCCAAGAAGGGGCTGAGTGTTGGGGAAGTGGGGAGATAAAGAACAATGGACTTGGAGCCAGGGGAAGTGGCTAAAAATCCTGGCTAAGTCACCTTAGATCTCTAACCTTGTCTCCTCGTCTGTAAAATGGGGGTGGAGGCAGGAGCTAGAGAGAAAGCTTCAGAGTCTTACTTCTGAAACATATTGACTATGTTACCCTGCGCAAGTCATGTTACCCCCTCAGTGCCCCAGGAGACTCTTTAAAAGTGTAAGTTACAGAATAGTTGTTGCTCTGTGTTAGTAAAAGGAAATCCCTTTTAAAGTTTTTCTTTGTTTATGAAACTACACTGATGAAATCATAGGTCAGGACTTTGTGTGCTGGGCACACAGGAAGCATTTAATAAATGCTTGTTGATTGATTGAATGCAAAATTATAGGGACTGGCAATATAAACAGAAAAACTAAGCAACAGGCCCTGTCCTCTGAGAACTGACAATGTACTGGAGTTTATGGTATTTACCTATAATGTAGGGGGCCAGGGAGATGAGACAGAGATAGGAAAAGACATATAGAGACAGAGCCAGAGATAGGCAGGGAGAGACAAAGACAGAGAAACAGAAATACAAAGAGATAGAAAGAGAGAGAGGTAGGCACATAGAGAGATGAAGAAAGACAGAAATATAGAGAGAGACAGATGAGACAGAGACACAGATAGAAAGAGACAGAGATAGGCAGTGAGAGAGAGACAAAAAGATTGCTAGAAAGACAAAGAGAGATAGGCAAGGAGAGAGATTCAGAGAGAGAGATAGACAGGCACTAATTAATGGTGGGGGGTGGGGGGGTGGTACAGAGGAGATGGCATTTGACCTGAGCCCTGAAGGAAGATAATGATTTAGAAGGCTTAGATGAAGGGAGATTGCATCCCAGGCATAGAAGGCAGCTTGAGGTATAAATGGAGTAGGGAGATGTCATTTTACAGCTAGAATGTCTAATTCGTTGAAGGGAAATAATGAGCAATGTTTGGAAAGAGAAGTTGGAGCAATATTGTAGAGAGTCTTAAATGCCAGACTGAGGGGTTATCTTATTCTATAGGTAATAAGAAGTCCCTAAAGGTTTTCAAGCATGGGAATGATATGGTCAGATTGGTGCTTTGGGACGATTATTCTCCTATCTCTTGCAGTGTGGTTTAGAGAGCAGAGACCAGAAGCAGGGAGACCAATTAGGAAGCCATTGCAGTAGACCAGAGGAAAATCTATCAGTTTGACAAAAATGACCAAAGAAGTATGATGACAATTGTTGAAATGGCTATCGGGAAAGAGGCACACAAATGTACCCCTGGGGAGGTGTGAATTGGTCCAGACATTCAGGAAATCAAGTGTAAACTACACTCTAAAAGTCACTAAATTGTGCAGACCCATTGGGCCAAGGTACCATTATTAAGTCTGTACCTCCAAAGAGCTCAAATAAAGAAGAAAAAGACCCATAAATATTTATAGCAGCTCTTTTATGTAGAGGCAAAGAACTGAAAACTAAGGGGATTCCCATTAAATGGGAAATGACCGAAGTTAACACATGAATGGAATGCATGCAATATTATTGTGCAACAAGAAATTACAAAAGGGATGGTTTCAGGGAAATCTGACAACAGTCTTATAAACTGATGCAGAGTAAAGTAAGGCAGAACCAGGAGAATGGTTTATATGCTATCAATAACATTACCAAGACAACTTTTAAAGACTTAATATCTGATCAATTCAATGACAAACCCCAAGTCCAGAGACCAATGATGAAATATGCCACCCAGCTTCTAACAGAGAGGTCATGAACTCAAAAGATGTATACTGAGACATAGATTTTCAAGCATAACCAATGAGCAGATTTGTTTTGATTGGCTATGAATAATAGAGACAAAAGTTGTTTT
Organism: Petaurus breviceps papuanus; assembly: GCF_028583685.1. Lineage (NCBI taxonomy): Eukaryota > Metazoa > Chordata > Mammalia > Diprotodontia > Petauridae > Petaurus > Petaurus breviceps. The sequence goes on along the minus strand of NW_027185754.1, from coordinate 13,279,931 downwards.
ACCTTCTCAAATCTGAGGGGACAGGGAGTTAGGTTATAAGAGGGGGGCCAAAGTGGAAGAAAGAAGAAAAGAATAGATCATTGAAGGTTAAAAAAACAAACAAACATGCAGAGAAGGAATGGGTGGGTTGTGAGCTACACACACTGTTAGAGGGAGTGCCTGTGATGATGAGCTAAAACTATGATTGGCAAATTATGATCCACAAGACAAATCCTGCCTGCAGCCTGTTTTTGTATAGCCCTGAGAGCTAAGAATGTTTTTTTTTAATATTATATTTAAAATTGTAAAAATTATTCTAAGCTCACTGGGCCATACTAAAAAAGGTAGCAGACAAAATATGACTGGCAGCTTGTAGTTTACTGAACCTTAAATAAAAATCACCCTTGAAGTTATCAAAGTCAAGCTAAATCAATTGGCATTTATTAAGGACCTACTATGTGACAGGTACTATGCTGAGGGCAGGAGATACAAAAAAGCCAGAAAACAAACCCTGCTCTCCAGGAGCTTACATTCTAATGGGGGAAACAAAGTAACCATCCTCAGTACTTCACACATTGCACTGCATACAGTAAGCACTTAAGTGGTTAATTAAAAAAAATCTGAATCTCTGTACAGTGTAGTCATTCCTACACATGCCATAGTGCCCTACAAGAATATGAGCTTCAGAAGAATAAAAATCATGTCTGATCTAACTTTGCATCTCCCCAGGACTGAGGACAGTGCTCTGCACAAAGTAGGGTATGCACAATTCAATCAATCAGTAAGGATTTATTAAGTGCTGTAATGTAATACCAAGCAAAGGCAACTTCCCAGGTTCAAAATACCAGCATAGGTGCTCTCTATTTTATTCAGTAACAAACCCAGAACAGAGAAGATCAAAACATGACATCATTCAAAATACAGCATTTACTAAGTGTGATTAAATCATCTCCAAGGCCTACCCCACCCCAGGACTTTCCAATCATTCAATCAATTACAAAGTCTCTGTTCCAAATACTTTTCCACCCCTAGGCTATACCTTAATTAAGTCCACCACAAAGCCCCTCTTCTCAAATGGAGATTAGTTTCCAAACATAAGTAAAATACATTCATTTGCTCAACCATAGAACACAAAAAGGTCAAAAGTTCCCCACCCCTGGATCACAATTGAATCTACCCCAGAGTTACATCAAGTTTAAACACAGCACTTAATACCCAAATGGAGGTCTTTTCTTCATCTTGACACGAGGCAAGTTCTCAGCAATCTTAGTTCCTGGAGAGACAAGGCTTAGCAAGGCCATAAGATACATTGCCAGTCCCTTCATGAATTTATCCTCTGTCTGTAGAACAGTCCTAGAACCCCTGAACACATTAGCAAAGCCCTCTCCCAGGATTTCTGTAAACATACAACAAGAAAATCCTTCTTCAGGGCTTCTGAACCAACAGAAAGGCTCCCAGACCCCTGCAACAACAGCACTGTCCTTCACCAGTGGACAGTATTCATTCTGTTTGCCGGACAGTCTCCAGACCCCTGCAACAACAGTACTGTCCCTCACCAGTGGACAGTATTCACTCTCTGTCTGCAGGACAGTCTCAGGCCTTCTTAACCAAATGCCAGGTTCCAGGACTTCTTCAACAGGACAGTCTTTCACCAGTGGACAAATCTGGCAAAATAACATCAAAACAGACAGACAAAGTACCAGCAAAACAGCCATGTCTCCTCAGTCCTTGGCAGCTCAGGGGGCAGGTCTCAAAAGTCCAGGGCAATTCAAAGCGGCCACCAGCAATCTCTTAGTCTCTCCCTCTCCACGAGGTGCTGCTTCCAAAAAGAACTTCCGCCTCTCTCTTGTCTCTCCAAATCTACATCACCAGCTCCTCCCACTTCAGGACTTTCTTTTCACATCAACAAGCCCATCCCACAGGTGGGATTAACAAACTCTGGGTTTTAATACAATCAATTTGAAAACCAAGCCAATACAGGGGAATCTTTAATTGCCATTACTATCACAAGTGCCTGCATGTCAGGCATTGTGCTAAATGGTGGGGATACAAAAAAAGGAGACAAAAAGCACTTCCTATTCTCAAGGATCTCACAGTTTACTGGAGGGAGACAATAGGCATTTTTTATGATATAGGCCTATCAAACAAGATATGCATATGAAGACTATACATTTGAGAAACATTTCTTTAGTATATTTGGTACACAGTGCACAGTAATAAATAATCATTAGTAATCTAGTGTTTGATAAATCCAAAGATCCAAGCTTTTAGGGTAAGAACTCATAATTAGAAAAAAAAATTGCTGGAAAAACTGGAACAGAGTATGGTACAAGCTAGGCATAGACCAAGATCTCACATTAAATACCAAGATAAGATCAGAATGCATAACTAATTTAGACATAAAGGGTGATATAAATAAATTAGGGAAACATGGAAATGTACCCTTTTGATGAATGGATAAGAGACAAAACAAGAGAATAGAGAGGATCATAGGAAGTAAAATAGGTAATTGTGATTACATAAAATTGAAAAGCTTTTACACAAACAAAACTAGTGCAACTTGTTGGTGGAGTTGTGAACTGATCCAACCATTCTGGAGAGCAATTTGGCTATGCTCAAAGGACTATAAAACTCGTGCATACCCATTGATCCAACAATACCACTACTAGATCTGTATCCCAAAGACATAATACAAAAAGGGAAAGGACCCACATGTACAAAAATATTTAGGGTTTTTTTGTTTTTGTTTTGTTTGCTTTTTGGAAGGAAGAAGCCTGGGCAATTGGGGTTAAATGACTTGCCCAAGGTCACACAGCTAGTAAGTGTTAAGTGTCTGAGGCTAGATTTGAACTCAGGTGCCCCTGACTCCAGGGCCAATGCTCTATTCACTGCACCACCTAGCTGCCCCTATAATATTTTATAAAAATATAAAAAAAACTCTTTTTGTGGTAGTAAAGAATTAGAAATTGAAGGGATATCTATCAATTAGGGAATGATTGAACAAGTTGTGGTATATGAAAGGAATGGAATACTATTGTTCTATAAGAAATGATGAGCAGGCATATTTCAGAAAAACCTGGACTTATATGAACTGATGCTGAGTGAAGTGAACAAAACCAGTAACGGCAGCACTGTATGATGATCAATCATAATAGACCTCGCCCTTCTCAGCAATACCACAATGCAAGACAATTCCAAAAGACTTTGATGGAAAATGTTATCCACATCCAGAGAAAGAACTATGGAGTCTAAATGCAGATTGAAGCATACTATTTCCACTTCTTTTTTCTTTCTCATTTTTCCCTTTTGTTCTGATTCTTCTTTCACCACATGACTAATATGGAAATATTTTTAACATGATTGTACATGTATAACCTATATCAGATTGCTTGCTCTCTTGAGGAGGGGATAGGGATGGCTTGAAGAGGGCAAAAAATTTGGAACTCAAAATCTTACAAAAAAGAATGTTGAAAACTGTCTTTACATGTAATTGGCAAAATAGATAAAACACTGTTAAAAAAAAACCTAATGCAGCCAATATTAAAAGGAAAACAGGAAACTTTGGGGAAAATTTAAAATAAGTTTTTATGTTAATGCTTCATTTCTCAAATATAGTGAGTAATGAGCCAAATTTATAAATATAAGAGCCATTCTCCAATTTGTAAAGAATCAAATATATAAACAGGCAGTTTTCATAAAAAGAAATCAAAGCTATCAATAGTCACATGAAAAATGCTCTATATTACTATTGATTAGATAAATGCAAATTAAAATAGCTCTGAGGTATCACCTCACACATGTCAGATTGACAGAAAAGGAAAATGGCAAATGCTGGGTGGAGGGGATGTGGAAAAACCTGGACACTAATGCACTGTTGGTAAAGTTATTAACTGATTCAACCATTCTGGAGAGCAATTTGAGCCATAAAAGAATGCCAAGAGTCGAGTCAAAAGAGGGCATACCCTTTGACTCAATTGTGTCACTACTAGGTCTCTATCTCAAAGAGATAAAAGAAAAGGGAAAAGATCTATTTGTATAAAAAATGTTTATAGCAAGATTTTTGGGGAAAGCAAAGAATGAGAAATTGAGGGGATGCCCATCAGTTGAGGAATGACTGAACAAGTTGCAGTATATGAACACAATTGAATACTATTGTGCTATAAGAAAGGATGAGCAAGGTGGTTTCAGAAAATTCTGGGAAGACTTAACACGCATTCATGCAAAGTGAAGTGAGAAGAATCAGGAGAACATTGTACACAGTAACAGCATTATTGTAAGGATGATCAGTGAAAGACTTAGCTACTCTAATCAAGACAATGATCCCAAATAACTCCAAAAGACCCATGATGAAAAATGTTTTCTACCTCCGAAGACAGAACTGATGAACTGTGAATGTAAATTGAAGCATACATTTTTTAAAATTTAAAAATTTTTCTTTTTGTCTGTGTGTGTTGGTTTTTTGGTTGTTGTTGTTGTTGTTTTTTTTGCAACATGGCTAATACATTTTTTTTTTGCATGGTGTTATATGTATAAGTGATACCAAACTGTTGCCTTCTCAAGTGGATGGATGGGTAGGCATAATGGGAATGGGAATTTGAAGATCTTCCCTGCCCCTTAATAAGCCAAAGGGAATTTGAAGATTTCTCTGATATGAAAATATACCCTGTCCCCTAATAGGCTGAATGTAATCACATGGAGCCTATGGTGGGAGGAGTTTGCTAAAAGGTAGAGCAGAGCCCACAGGAAGTTGGGAGTCAGAGCAGCTAGACATGGTTGGGAGGATAGGATGCATCTGAGAGAGAGAGAGAGTTAGACTTGTGAGTAAATTTTGGTCTTATATTGGTTTGTGGGAAGGCTAAAGGATGCTGTGGCTCTCTGTGCTATTGTGGCTTATTAACTTCTTTGCTACTATGATGGCATCAGCTCAGTTTTCTGATGTCTTAATAAATGTTTTGCTTCTGTCTTTTATATGGGGAGGCTGTTACATTTTGTGAGTAAGCACTATGCATGTATGTTTATAGTGCCCATTGACACTGTGAATATTGCATTGATGCTATAATAGGAGGGAGGGAGAGAATTTGGAACTCAAAATGTTCAAAAATGGATGTTAAATTTTTACACGTAATTGAGAAATATTTAATAAAATAAATAAAATATGTTATATATTTTAAAAAATGAGATATGTATGGGATAATTTGGAGGGAATCAAAAGTGGGAAGCACTAATACTGTGTGGACATATCACATTCTCCTTTACAACACCCTTACCATACCTAGCAATACTGCTATTAAGAATACTATAAAGTCAGTAAGTTCTGCTTCATATCTAACTTAAGTAATCAAATCTGTTGCAACTCTCTGTTCTTTTAGATAAAATGGGGAATAATTGCTTATCTTTCTTACTTTACTGGTTTCTGTTTTTTGTTCACCTGGAGTAGGAAAGGCAAAGCAGGGTGAGAGGGTGGAAATATTTAGAGGCAAGGTGGTTCCCAGTTTGTCAAGTAAAATGAATGCATTCAGTACCTAGGGAAATCTCATAGGCTGCCTGTCACTCATTCCTAAGTCTTGTTAGTCAACTAAATGATTGATGACTTCAGTTGAAGTGGGTTATTAATTATCTAGAAATAGAATTAAAGAGTTAATGTATTGATGCTTTAGACTCACATTTTGGGGGGGGACTGAAGAATTATTTCTGCCATATACCTGGGAAGGCAATGTTTGTTTTTCCAACATTGTGTTTCCAAGAAAGTGTGTAAGAAAGAATTCTCTCCACTTGCCTTTCTTCTCCCTTTCCAATATCTAGCAATTAACTGGAGACAGCCATGCATTCACCCCTTCCCCCCATCCTCTCTGCCCCCATAAAGAATTAATTCATCAGAAGGCACTACCAGAAAACTATTCCAAATATCTCTTTCCACATTCAAGATTTTTAGTAGCTTCTTCCAAATGGTTTTCTGGCAAATGGAAGTACCATCATGTTCTCCAGCACTGTCATTTATGAAAACCAAACTGAAATGATTTTTAGAGGGCCAATCACCATAGAAACCCACAGGGCTCAATTTTACTTCTCTCTGTAACCTAGGAGTGGAAACCTTTGGATCCTCCAAACCACTTCCTTTTTCCTCAGTTGCCTGTGTTTTCCTGACCCTTTCTTTAGTAGGGGGACAAAAAATTTAAGAATTTTACATGTTTTCCCCCTTTTTCCTCACTGTTCCCAAGTAGATAGTGACATTTGCCATCCTTATACATACAAAGTTGGGCAAGATTCAATTTAACTAAATCTAACAAGCATTTATGGGGCATATTATGTTCCAAGCACACTCCTAGGTACTTAAACCGGGAGACTTTTAACCAAGGATAAAGGCAAAAATGGAAACAGACCTGACCTCAAGAAGTTGACATCCTACCAGAAAAACAGGTGGGAATTTATGTTCATAGATAAGCAAAAACAAAATATAGGGATCCCTAGGGACAAGACTTGTGGTTTCATTGGACTAGAGAAATCTCAGGTGAGGGAATTTCCTCTATTAGTTCAGGCCAACTATCTCTCCAACAAAGTTGCCTAGAGCACAGACAGTGTCATGCTGAAAGCGCATGATTTGTTTAGAGTCACACAGCCAGTATGTGTCAGGGGAAGGCCTTACACCCATATTTTTCTGGATTCAAGGCCAATTCTCTATCTCCTACAAACAGGTAGATATCAAGTATTGTACATGGGGAAAAACAAGTCTCTTCCAGTCCCCCTCACAAACTTTATTACTGTTTGAAAAGTGGATGGAGAAGTCAGAGTGGAAGTATACTCAGAGCAGTTTTGGAGAAAGCCTGACATATTTTGATTGACTTTTACTTGGCTATAGAGTATGTATATATACATATAGATATAGCTATAGATATATATATGGAGGGCTAGTAGGTTGTAAGTCTGAAGAGGTAGGCAGACTCAATATTGTAGAGGACTTTGAATACAATACCATAAATTTTTAATACATATGCAAACTGGGCTGCTCACTGATTTTTTTTTTTGTGCTTTTTGGATGGGGGAAAGCAGGGCAGTTGGGGTTGTGACTTGCCCAAGGTCACACAGCTAGTAAGTGTTAAGTGTCTAAGGCTGGATTTGAACTCAGGTCCTCCTGATTCCAGGGATGGTGTTCTATTCACTGTACCACCTAGCCACCCCAGCTCACTGATTTTTAAAGATACATATCTTAGTCTTTGAGTCACGTTCTTCCTGGATTTAAAAAAAACTACCCTTTTCTATCCTCATTCCTGTCTCTACCTGTTGAAATCTTACCCATTTTTGTCAGTCAAGGTCAAATGCCATATTTTGTAGGTAACCTTCCTGGATCTCCTTCCCCTTCCCCTAACTGGACATGATTTCTCCTTCCTCTAAAACCTCTGTAGAATCTATTCCTTTCCCTGGACATATAAAACCTGCCTTGTGCTAAAGTCATCTGTGTCCTTCTTTTATTTCCTTGGATCAGACCAGAGGCTCTTATCCCCTTCTGTGTCATGGGCCTCCCTTGGAAATCTGGCAAAGTCTCTGAACCCCTGCTCAGAATAATATTTTTAAAGGTACAAAATAAGATACATCGGGTTACAATGAAAGTCATTTATGTTGAAATATAGCTATTAAAACATTAAAAAAAAAAAGTCCATGGACCCCAAGTTAAGAAGCTTTGTACTAGCTGAGCTCTGTGAGGTTCCAGATGCCCATGTTATTTCCCACAATGCTTAACATAGGGTGAACAATAAGCCTTGAATTTAGTAGGGAAGAATTCCTATAGTTTCCTTCTTGATTTCAAGAAAAAAAAATAGATCTAAGGGTAAGGTTTGAGGAAAAGATCTCTTAGATCTTATGCTTGTTTATGTTTTACCCCCTGCCCTTATGGACCTTGGGCCAGAGTAATCTAATTGGATCCCAGTTTATGAGGAATGAGTTTTAAAAAATGATGCATTCCAGAAACAGAATTTAGGCTAATTTGAGACCTAATAAGGCACAATCATAAGCATTCATTGAGAGCTGGTATTAAGTGGGGTCTGAGCCGGCAATATCTTCCCTTCGTTCACCTTCTCTCCTCCTAGAACTTTGATAAAGCTTATGGAACCCAGTATCTGAACAGTATGCAGTAAGAAAATGTGGCTATAGCATTTTGCCCTGAAACTCAAACTGGAATAAAACAGAAAGCAGAGCCTGGACTGGTTATGACAGGTAAGGATGGCCAAGACACACGGGGCACCTGAGGCAGTCGGCAACTCCCTCCATTCTGTTCAAAATCTGTTTGAAATGAATTGGAGAATGTGTTTGACACAGAGGGTTGGAGAAGGGGGGAGCTGGGTTATTCTACACGTATATTTCTGCAAGCTATTTCTTTAATCAATGTCTCCTGCCTGTCTGTTTTCTGCTTGAAGAGATAAAAATGCTGAAGTTTGGAAAGGCATAGGGACAGGAGAGGACAGATCTGGGAAATTTTAGAATTCACTTGCCCTTTGGTGCCTTCAAACACTGGGAGCAATGGCAGCTTCTGTGGATGGACTTTGCTTTGTCTGGAGAGGCCATTATCATTACTGACCATGGGCCCTGAGGAGGACCAAAGGATGCTGTTTATATTGCCAGTGCCATTCTCTGGCCCTTTGATTCTGGGCTCTGAAAGGATCTGGTTTTATCTTTCATACCAATAGCAGAAAGGATTAAGCCCTTTTTCCAGAAACACAGAAATGCTTTTAATTCCAAGTGACACATTTGCTTTTCCTCCTACATATCTGGTCCCTGTGTCTTACTATGATGCAGGTTTTATTGCTCCTTTCCTCGGTGACACATATGTCATCAAAAGGAAGGATTCTGCTGCATTTCTTGATAAAGCCAACACCAGAAAACCCCAGGATATGAACAGGGGGGAAAAAACTACAGGGACAAAAAAGAAGCCTCTCTCCAATCAACAAGACCCTACCTATTCCCCTTTAGCACTACCCTGGACTTGCATTCAGCTTTCATTCATTTATTCATTCATTATCTGAACCTCAACTGTGTGAAAAGCATGCTGGGTGCTAAGAGAGGAGAGTTCAGGTGAGATTCTTCATTTATGAAGATTACAATCTAATAGGGTCCATGTTATAGACAAAGAAAGTTAGATATTCACTTCCACTTGTAGTCCTTTTCCTCTCAATGTTGCACTTGATAATGTTTTCTGTTGATCTCTACATACTTTACAACTTGGTCTTGTCACCCCATATATTCAAGGGCTAAGAATGTCTCTACTGATCTTCTATTCTTTATTGTACTTGGTCAATACTTGTTGGATTGAACTCTCTCACATGGTTCACCCTTTCTAATCCCAAGATGCTGATGCTGATCATTGAAGAAAATCGAATAGCCCAGGCTGAGTGGCCAGGCTGGAGCTGGAGGTATTTTAATAATGATTGCCTTGTAACAGGAGAAGACTGGCAGAAGTAAGATTTACCAAGGTGAGTTAGGCATTAAATGTGAAAGGCAGGATTTGAATCCAGGTCATTGGTCTCCAGAAACACTAGTTGCTGAGGTGGAAATAAGGGAACGTGGGAGTAGGGACAGGAAATGATCATCTCATCATAGAATTTGTAATAGGAAAGACAAATAAAACTGGTAATGGTCTAACTTGTATAATAAGTTGTGGGAAGAGTAGATTTCAAAGTGTTCAGGAAGAATTTTTCATTTTAATCCGATTTTGTTGGCTAATAATAAAACTGTATATTTAATAGTTCACTGAGGCTTGCAAAATACTGAAAGGAAACATTTGGATTCAGGAAAATCACATACTGAGATTAGTTCCCATGAACTAAATTTCCATAATGGAACCCAGCCCAGGAAGGATAGGAAGCTCTGAAGAAAAAAATATCAGAAGACACAAAGATAAATACTTATGATGAGGATAAAAGGGGATCGAACCCCTTTCTTTGATGCTGTTCCTTGCTGAAGCATAGCTAGGCAAAAACCTAAGACTGTGTATGTGATTGGATGCTGCGGGGTGGGGAACCAGAGAGCAAGGGTGTCAAATGGGATAGAAATGATGGGGACTCAGCCGTGAAGAACATAGTAAAGTGTTAAGGGTCTTTCAAGATCAAGGAGAAATGGAGACTGAGAAAGCAAAATGGCAGTGGGGACAGAGATTGCCTGCTCCTGTCCTGCAGCTAGGTTTCCCATGAAGAGCACCATCATGGTGAGGTTTTCCCATTGGGCAGGTGAGGGTTTGTGAGGTGAGTACTGAGGCTGGAGGGACTGTACATATGGCCCGAGTAGAGCAGCTGGCATTGAGAAAAGGTAGCCAAGGATTGCTTGGGTCTAATTTGTCCACGAAGAGGATCCTGAAACAGCAAAGTTGCTCCAAATCATGAGTTTCTCTTAATAGATACAACATTGTTCTCCTGGAAACCACTAATGGTATAGCATTTGGGAATATTTTCCCATTTCCAAAGGCAACAAATGACAGGAGGGTATCTAGGCAACTGAATTATGTGTCTCTCAATTCCTGAGATCAGGGCATGCCTACAGCCTGCTTAAGCAGGGCCTGTCTCTCAGAAGAGCTTTGTACATAGTTACATTGGAGTTGTTTAAATATGTATTTGATTTTTTCCCCTTTTTGCTTTTATGTTTATGAATAAAAATAACAACTGTGTACATTCAACTGTAGTTCTTTCGTTGACTGTATTTTGCAATGTTCAACTCAGGATCCTTCTTCTATATAAAGATTTTTCTAATTCCTTCAATAGGTAGGTAGTGTGCTGACACCCCATCCCTCAATATAATTAGTTACCTTGTGTCTATTTCTATTTCATATCTATTTTGTATGTGACTATATACACACATGTTTATTTTTTTTCCTGATAGAACATACAGGAGGTATATGAGACAGTTTATAATCAGCTTCATGAATCCAAGATGGGAGAGTCATGACTGGATTTCAGTTTGTCTGAAAAAAAAAACATGCTTCTTGAGTACAGGGGGATGTTTCTCTTTTGCTTTTATCTCTTCTGTTCCTAGCACATCTCCTGGAACATATTAGGTACCTGGTAAATGTTTGTTGATTGAGTGATTCCTATAATCAGGGTTCTTTGAGATACAATAGCTTAGGTAGGAGAGTAAAGTTTTGAGTGAGGGGTGGAGCTGAGATTTTGATTAGGTGAATTTGCATTGATAACATCCCTTAAGAGCCAGAGTTCTTCAGTTTTGTGTGTCATGAAGCCCTCTGGCAGTGTGGAGAAGCTTATGGGCCCCTTTTCCAGATAATGTACATATAAAATAAAATGTTTAAGATCACAATATTAAGATATATTGAAATATAATTATCAAAAATATATTTAAAAAACATATTCCCTGGCTTTAGAACTCCTATGCCAGACTAAGGAGGAGAGGATTCACCTAAGACTGAGCCAGATGACTGAGGCAACAATTCTCTAGGAAAAACATGAAGCTTGGCAGCTCTCCCAAGCACCTTCACTTATTTCAGTCGTGTCCTACTCTTCATGACCTCATTTGGGGTTTTCTCAGCAAAAATACTGGAGTGTTTTGCCATTTTCTTTTCCAGATCATTGTACAGATTAGGAAACTGAGGCAAAGAGGATAAAGTGACTTGCCCAAGGTCACACAGCCAGTAAGTGTCTGAGACTGAATTTTAACTCAGGTCTTGCTGACTCCAGGACTAGCATTCTATCCACTGCACCATCTCACTGCCCAAAGTACCCTCTGACATTGGTAAAGCAATCAGGGAAAGCACAGGACTACCCAGTGCCAGGTTCCTATTGTGAACAGGACTAGACTAGTGGCTGTGGTATCCCCTGGGTACCAAAAGTGGATGCAGAGGAAACTAAATGATCTACTTAAATGGTGGCGGGGCGGGGGGGGAGATTACACCAGATAGAAAAAAAAAAGGATGTGATAAAAAATGAATTCAGAGGTGGAGTATGGTCCTCTATAAATAGTGTGGTGAGAGGTAAAGCTCAGAATGATCTGAGGCTGGCTAGAAAATCGAAGGACATTTTTTTTTTTTTAAATGTTTTTAGGGGCAGCTAGGTGGTGCAGTGAGTAAAGCACCGGCCCCAGAGTCAGGAGGTCCTGAGTTTAGATCCGGCCTCAGACACTTAACACCCACATACACACAAAAAAACTAGCCGTGTAACCTTGGGCAAGTTACTTAACCCCAATATCCCTCCAAAAGGCAAATAAATAAACAAACAAACAAACAAATAGATAAGTAGATAAATGAATGAATGAATAAACAAATAAATTAAATATGTTTTTAAAAGCTGTATTGGAGAAAGACAAATATCAAAGATGAGATAGGTCTGCTTTACTTTTAGCCTCCTTCTGCCTCAGTTTCCTCATTTGAAAAATGCAGACATTGGACTTAATGGATTCTGAGGCCTCCTCTGGCTCTAAAACTATGCCTTTAGCCTCTCCTGTACCTCAGTTTCCTCATCTGTAAAATGCAAGGGTTGAACTTGATTGATTTTGAGAACCCCTCTGTATGGAGTGGGTAGACAGAATGTAATTTCCATTTTGCTTCTCTTTTCTCTTGCAAGGAGAATGGTCTTTGGACTGGAAAGGAGAGCCCAAATATGACTAATAGAGAGTAGATATTTGAGATAAGGAGAGATATTAAAAGAATACCTCGATAATTCAAGTGACCAGGTCCAAATTAACCACATCCTGAAGACTTGGTAACTATGATTGCAGGGTCATTGTTAGTAATATTTGCAAAACTATAAAAAGGTGAACAAGATGTAGACCATAGCATCGGAGAAGGGCAAATGGAAAAGCAGGGAGTCTGTAAACAACAGGCCAGGGAACTTGACTTCAATTCCAGTCAAAATTTTGGAACAGAATACTCAAGGCAGGGGTGGGGAACCTGTAATCTCAAGACCACCTGTGACCCTCTAGGTTCTCAAGCGTGACCCTACTCAGTCAAAAGGCTGTTCCTGAGGACCTAGAGGGTCACAGGTGCCCTAGAGGCTGCAGGTTCCCCACCCCTGACTCAAGGAATGCTTAACAACATCTAGAAAACAAAGAATGACTTCATTAAGAACAAGTCAAGCTAGATTAACCTAATTTCCTATTTTTCTATAGGGTTGCCAGACTGGAAGATCAAGGGGATGTCTTAGTTATAAATAATTTATATAGATTTTATCAAAGCACTTGATAAAGTATCTCATGCTATTCTTATGGGAAAAGGAGAAATGTGGACCAGAATATTCAGTAAAATTAGATTCAGAGTTATTAAAATTGTTAGACATATTGAGTAGTCATGGTAGGCTTGGCCCTGTACAGTTGAACATTTTATTAGTGACTTGGATAAAAGCATAGATGGCTCGTTCAGCACATTTTCAGACAATACAAAGGTTGGGAGGCACAGTTAGGACACTGGCATATAGTAGGTATTTGGGAAATGTTTCTTGACTTGAGTTAACATCACCTACCTTCCTATCACCTCCCTGATGTCATGGTGTTCTTGGAGAATGAAGGATAAGTAGCAGCAGTAACCTTCCTCTCTCCTTCCCTTGCACTTCATATGATGGGTCTCACATATTCTAATAAATAGTCTTTAAATGGAGTAAAAATGGTAGAGAGTAAATATTTGTGTGTGTGTATAGGAGTGGGAAGGTGCTTAAGAATATAGGCATATAGGAGTATAATTTTTCCAGCCTTCCAAGTTCAATTTACTGATTAGCCTAATTACTATACTAATTGAGTTGTGTAGAAAGCTTACAGATTCTGCCCTAAAAATGCCAAGTCAAGCGAAGATACAAATGTGGCAGGGCAAAAAAAAAAAAAAAGAAAAGAAAAGAAAGAAAAACAAACACAAACTTGAACTGCTATGAAGCTTTTCATAATTCCTGGTTTCTGTAGTTTTGTATCCCGTCCCTATTATTTGTGTATAGATAAGGAAGTGAAGTAACTTCCCCCTCCCCTATGGGATCTGAGTTAGTATTTCACATATAGAATCTCAAGAAAAAAAAAAAGGAAAAAACAACAAACAAACCTATAAACACTTCTATATGGCTTTTGACTCCTCACTTGAGAGAACAACATGAAGTTATTCTCTTGATACTTTTTAAAGAAGTGGCATGTGGGCCATAAATGTGAATTGTTCCTTACTTTTTTTTGGAAGGCAATTGGGATCAAGTGACTTGCCCAAGGTCGCATGGCTAGTTTTGTGTGTGTGTGTGTGTGTGTGTGTGTGTGTGTGTGTGTGTGTGTGTGTGTGTGTGT
>NW_027185754.1:13246134-13265704 GCF_028583685.1 Petaurus breviceps papuanus | reverse complement strand
TGTGTGTGTGTGTGTGTGTGTGTGTGTGTGTGTGTGTGTGTGTGTGTATTAAGTGTCTGAGTCCGGATTTGAACTCAGGTCCTCCTGACTCCAAGGCCGGTGCTCTATTGACTGCGCCACCTAGCCACCCCTAATTGTTCCTTACTTTTACCCTAAAACCAGGAGAGAAGGTCTCCCCCACTTTGCTCATTAATAAGTCTATAGATGAAGTGTCCATCTAGGCCCACAATCCCCTTGTTAGCTCACCTTGAATAAATCAGGTACCATTCCATTCCCATTCTCTTTAACCAGTCACTGAGTTTAAAAATCCCAAAGGATCTCTCTAAAAGGTCGAGTCCCAGAAAATAAGAGATGGTTCTGTGCTAGTCACCAAACTCTAGTTTTTCCTTTTTATATGAGTAACATCCTGTCTCCAAAGTCTGTTGAAAATGTTCCTTCTTATTGGTGGCTTCTAGGATGGGAGGGAGTAAGCTCTTAATTGTCTAGTTGGACAACTTCTACTGTATGGATTTGGGGAAGGGGAGGGTGGGGGAGACCTGGCAGTGATTTCTGTAGTTTAGGAAACATCTGTAGAGAAAATTCTTGATGTCGATGCAACTTAATACCTCTTTTGCAATTTATAGACTTGGAGTTGTCTGGGGCATTGAGAAGTCCAATTGATTAGTTGGTCAATAATCAATAAGCATTTATTAAGTGCTTACTATGTGTCAGGCTCTGTGTGAAGTACTAAGACTAAAAAGAGAGACAAAAATAGTTATCCTAGTCTAGGAGCTTACAGTCTCATAAGGGAGACAAACAATTGCAAGATAATAAGAGCTAATGTTTACCTAACACTTTAAGGCTTATAAAACATATTACATATGGTATTTTCCTTGGTTCCCACATCAATCAATCAATAAACATTTATTAAGTGCCTACTATCCCTGTAAGTTAGGTGCTATTATTATCCCTATTTTATGAGCAAGAGAACTGAAGCACAGAGAAGTTAAGTGACTTGCCTATGGTCACACAGCTAGAAAGTATCTGAGTCAGGATTGGAACTCAAATTTTTCTGACTCCAAAGCCAGTACCTTATTACATTACTTAGCAGCATACATACAAAGTAGATCAAAGAAGAAGATTCAGGATCACACAATAAAGACATATCAAGGACAGGACTTGATCTTAGGCATTCTGGACTCTGAGGACAGCTTGACATCTGCTGTGTCATATTATCATTTCTTTATGGGATATTTGAAACAAATACTTAGTCCTCAGCTAACTCCCAACAATTTCCCCCAGGATTCTCTTTAACTCATTTAGTGTCTGCTTAGGGAATACAAGCTCATTCTTCTGTCGATTGTAGAGAAACATAATTAGGAAGGTAAGTCTACTAGGGGGAAAAACCCCAAAACAGAATTAGAGAGAGTGTTGGAGTACCTAGTATGCATATATATGCCTTTTGGATCATCTGTTGTTTCTTATTATCTGACATGATGTCAGAGATCCTGGTTGTGCTGGCCTATTTTTATTTTTCTCCTTATTACACCCACGGTGCTGTCAGCTCCTACCAAACCTTGAGATACCAAGTCCTTTTTAGCAACACACATGTGAAAATTAATCCTTGCTCAGCCTCCCCCAACCCCATCTAGGTCAGGCAGAAGGTCATTCCCACGAAACTTCATTCCTTCATTCCTGAAGAGGCACTGGGCTATGATGTTAAGTGGGACCCCAGTAGGCAGGCTCAGAGGAGCTGATATCCTGCCAGTCACTGCTCCCTTCCATTAAGCCTGATTCTTTAATATGAAAAATTAGAAGTGAAGGGCTGTGTCCTCCCTTCTGCACATGGATCCATCTCCCATTAGCACTAATAAGTGGCTCTCAGATTCGGCAGAGTGTAGGGGTTGGGTAGGTAAAGGAAGGGAGACCCCCCCTAAGAATATAATTTTTCTAGCGTACTTAATTCTATTTACTCATTAGTCTAATTATTATACTCACTGAGGTGTGCATAAAACCATGGGAAGTACTGGGCCATGCATACCAACCTGCATGTGCTTCTCTCTGCACTGAAATGAAGATGCTAGCTTGTCATCGAGAATGAGATACTTGGGGCATTACAGAATGCCGGAAGAGCAGAATGGGAGAGGACCTTAGAGATTATCTATTACCGAGCTGAAACCCTTCATTTTATAGATGAGGAATTTGGATCTCTGACAAGGATTGAAGTGACTGAGATAATTAAGTCATCAAGGACAGGGATCTCGTCTTCTATCTCTATCACCCTTGGCAACATGGCACAGTGGAGGGAGGACCAGTCTTTAAATCTCAAAGACCTGGGGCCAATTCCTGGCTCTGAGAATGGTCATGGTCATGGTCATGATCATCATCGTCATCATCATCATCATCATCATCATCATCATCATCATCATCACCGTCACCACCAGTGGGGAATGGGCCAATCCATCACTCTATGGCTCCACTCACTATTCAATTGTGACATTCCACATGAAAACATCCCTTCCTGGTTACCACTCCCCTAGATATATTGCCTTGCTTCTATTAGAAAGTAAGCTCCTTGAGGGTAGGGACTATTCCTCTTTTGTATTTATACCACTAGCCTGTCTCTCTCATACAAACTTAATAAAGGCATTTTCATTCATTCATTCATCCATTCATTCATTCATATTAGTTTTGTGATCATGAAGAGTCACAATCTCTCAGTGACTCTAGGCAACTCTCTAAAATAAGAAATTGCTGATTAGTTGCTAATTTGCATTGATGGAAAAAGTTTCTGCACCACTGTGTGCCCTCCCACAGGTTAAATTTCTGATATAGACCACCCTCTTTTCCCCCCTGCCCCAGCATCACCTCCTGCAGGATGTCATCAGCCTTGGTCCTCCACCTCTTCACTGTGCTCTGTCCCTCTGACTGGAGGATGGGGTTATCAGCACCAGAATCTCCATTTAAGGAGGAAGCTCAGATTCAATATCATTTCTCATCTGGCTGCACTATTCTGGGACATTTTCGACTTCTGGATACCATCCCTCTCTCCCTCCACTTCTCAAATTCCTTTTGTTTTATTTTGTAGATTGTAAGCTCCTTG
Source organism: Petaurus breviceps papuanus (assembly GCF_028583685.1). Classification (NCBI taxonomy): domain Eukaryota; kingdom Metazoa; phylum Chordata; class Mammalia; order Diprotodontia; family Petauridae; genus Petaurus; species Petaurus breviceps. The sequence continues at coordinate 13,262,622 of NW_027185754.1, read as the reverse complement.
AGGTCAGAAACTATCCTTTTTAATTTTTCCTTTTTGTATCCTCAGTGCTTAGCATAGTGCCTGGCATATAGTAGGTTCTTAATAGATTATTCTCTGTAATATATAATCTTTTTTTTTTTTAATTTTTAAGCAATCGGGGTTAAGTAACTTGCTCAAGGTTACATGGCCAGTTATTTCTGAGTGTGGTGCTGAGTGTCTGAGCCCGGGATTCGATCTCCAGGTCGTCCCAACACTGGAGCCGGTACTCTTACTCGCTGAGCCACCTGGCTGCCCTGTAATATATAATCTTAGAGTTGCCTAAAGCACTGAAAGCTCATTGACAAAGATCACACACAAGTGCACACATGTACACACACCCACACATTATGTGTCACAGGTTGACCTGCTATACTGCTTCTTACTGTACATCATAGGTGACTAATAAGTGCTTGTATGGATGACTTGTACGAGGTCATGCACTAAGTTAATGACGTAGCTAGAACTAGAATCCCAGTCTTAAGGCTCTCCGCCAGAAAACACTCCTCTACTAAGAGTCAGTAATAGCTAATAAAGCACCTACTATGTGCCAGGCACTGTGATAAGTGCTTTGCAATTATTATCTCATTTGATTCTCACAACAACCCTGGGAAGGTGCTATCATTATCTTAATTTTACAGTTGAAGAAGTTGAGACAAATAGAGGATAAGTGTCTTGCCAGGGACACACAGATATTGTTTCAAGTCATATTTGAACTCAGGTCTTTCTGACTCAATTTACTGTGCCACCTAGCAAGTCCCCTCTGTAACCTTGGACTACTCTAGATGTGCTCCTCAGAAGTGACCTGTCAGGGAGGCCTCCAGGCCCGAGGAGAGGAACTGACAACCTATTTCCTCTACTCTTCAAGCTAGAGCCCATCCCTCTCAGGAAAACAATTGGCTCCTTCCACAGAAAAGTCTGGGACCTTTTTGAAAAGCTGCAGAAGGTCCAGAGTTGTTGACACTCCTTTTAGGCTCCACCAGGCCTGGGGGAAATCCTTACCCTGTCTTTGTTGTGCTGGTGCTCTGATGTTATAAAAACCATATTTCAAGAGTCTCTGACAGTTCATGCTTAAAAGCATGCCAAGAGTGTCTTCGCTGTGTGTGCCATATTTGTTTTCCCTCCGAGTGAGGCTGATAAGCACTGACATTACAGGATATTATATTTGACCTGACATACATTAGAAGATAGTCATAAAAATCTCACCACCATCAATAGCATTAGGTGGCATACTGATTATTCCCTGCCAGTGGTATACACTTGTTATTATTTAGTGTTTATAGGGCACTTTATATTGGCAGAGCCCAGACAGGAAAGGTTATTGCTGCCCTCTCCTCAACTTGAGCATACCTGCAAGGTACAACAGAGCCATTCTGTTCTGCTTAGAGAGGGATACCATGTATTGGGCTTATGACCTTGGGTTTTCATGTCTGAAGTAAGGAGCACAAGTCCATGTGATGGTTTTTCAATTCTATGTGGCTGAAAAGCCTCTTGTATCTCAAGCTGACAGCACCACAGGAGAGGTGAGAAGGAGATAGGCTAGTTGAAGCATCAAGGCACCCTGCAGGAGTGGGAAGAGGGAACATGTGCCAGGCAAGTGAATCCACCACCACCATTTTAAACCACCACCTCCCTTACGAGAATCCAAGAGACAACCCAGAACTCTGAAGCTTTGGGAACAAGAGTGCCCTCCAAACCACTGGCCCTGATTCTAACCTAGTCTTGAAGACATCATTGAAGGGAGAAGTCACTGTGGAGAAGGGGCATACCTTAGTCAATTCACCTCCACCAGTTGTTGACCAATTGCCACCAAATGGTTGGTAAGCCAAAGACCCCTGAGAGTAACTGTACTGCCCTCCCAAGACCAAACCCACAGCCATTATCACAAGAATCAACCCCTTTGCAGAAGGGGCCAGACATCCCCACCAGAGGCCATCCAGCCTCACTGGAGCACTAAGGGACACTGAGAGATAGAAAGGAGGTGCCATGTTTCAGGCAAGTCAAGCCCACTGTACCATCTTGACTACTCACATCTTTCCAAGACACTCAGATGGAGATATCCCAGGACTCTGAACCCAACAGTTTTGGTAATAGCAATGTCCCCAAGGTTGTGAGTTTTGCCTCCAGCTCAAGCCTCACAGATATTATTGAAGGAAGCAATCACCATGATTAGGGATTAATCACTTTCCTTGCTACAATCAAAACAAACTCTTGACCAACTGCCACCATCTTCAACCATCATTATAGGAAGTAAATCTCGGTGGCGAGTCAGCCTAGAAACTTGCTTTTGTGGATGCTAAAGGCACAGCTACTGAAGACCCAGAAAATAAGATTCTTACCCCGAAGTCCTTGGAACCATCAAATGGTTTGACATCAGAAACTGATAGGATTTTATCAAAGTAAATGATGCTGAAGAAGAGGTACTGCCATCTTTTCTTGTATTCTAATGACTATGTGACTTTTCCATTTGCCTTGCAACACAATCCTTCCACATATACCATCTCCCCACTTAGAATGGGAGCTACTTGGGAACAGTGTCTGCCTCTATTTTTCTATTTTATCTCCAAGGCTTTGCATATAGTAAGTACTGAATGATTGCTTCCTCATTCATTCATTCATTCATTCATATATTTATTTATTCATTCATAATAGGTCTCAACTTCTGATTTCATCTGTATAAAACGTCCCTTAGTTTGGGAGAGGGAGGAATAAGCAATTATAACACCTACTCTGTGATAAGTATTTGACAAATATCATCTCATTTGATCCTCATAACTCTTTGAGGTAGGTACTTTTATTATTCCCATTTAAAGTTGTGGAAACTGAGGTAAGTGATTGGCCCAGGGCCAGCACAGCTAGTAAGTGTATAAAGTCAGCTTTGAACTCAATGTCTTCCTGACTCCAGACCCAGGGCCCTATCCATTGCTCCACCAAGCTGTCCCAAAGACAGATTTATGAATTGCTACAGCAAAAAAAAAAGAAAAAAAATCATCACCTAGCAGCTCACTTTGAGGGTGGGCTGCTTCAAGTGGAGCTAGCCAGTCCTCAGGCAACTGATCATCAATGGTCCTATACTTGAATCCTTTTAACTGGGTAGGACCTGTTGGAGCTTACATTCTATTGACACTGCCTTCAAGAATCCAGGCAGTCATTATATTGCTAAAAGACTGGTTCAGCTAAACCATATCGTGCTCAGAAAACTCCAGAGGCTTCCTTTTAACTCTAGAATTAATTACAAATTCTTTATTTGCCATCAAGAGGCCTTCACAACCCAGTTCAGTTTACCTTCACAGCCTGATTATATATTACTCCTTTAAGCCATCTGTGACCCAGTCAAAGTGGCCTGTTTGCTGTTCTCCCTATATAAAGTTGCATCTACTGTCTCAGGCTCTTGGACCGACCTTCATTCCTGGAGGAATCTCTCTACTCACTCTGACTCCTTAGTGTAGTGAGGGGCTCCTAGGTAGCTAGGGCTGGCCCCCATATATAGCATGAGGGTGTGACTGGGGTTATATTACAATCCCTCATTTTCTTCAAAGTTCAGTTGAAATTCTACAGAAAGCCTTTCCTGAGATGAAATTTGTAAAGTGCTTAGTACAGGGCCTCCCACATAGTAGGCTCTTAATAAATGCTTGTTCACCACCCCAAAAACTGATTTTGACAAGCTCCACCTTCTGTTTCCTTTGCATATATTTTGTATATATTTATATTCAAATGAAGCATACTGTTTCCCCTGAGAGGATGTATCATGCTTCTGGAGAGCAGGGATTATTTTGTTTTTTGTCTGCATCCTGAACCCTCAGTCTCATAGTTGATCATCACACAATGCTGCTGTTACTATGTACAATATTCTCTTGGTTCTGCTCACTTCACTCAGTATCAGTTCATGTAAGTCTTTCCAGGTTTTTCTGAAATCTACCTGCTCATCATTTCTTATAGAACAATAATATTCCATTCCATTCATATACCACAATTTGTTTAACCATTCCTTAGTTAATGGGCATCCCCTCAATTTTCAATTTTTAGCCATCACAAAAAGAGTTACTATCAATATTTTTGTACATATGGGTCCTTTTCTGTTTTTTATGATTTCTTTGGGATATAGAAGTAGTAGTGGTATTAATGAATCAATGGGTATGCATAGTTTTATAGCCCTTTGGACATTGCTCTCCAGAATGGTTGGACCAACTCACAACTCTATCAACAAGCTGCATTAGTTTTTTTTTTATGTAAGAGCTTTTCAATTTTATATAATCAAAATTATCCATTTTACTTCCTGTGATCCTCTCTATCCTCTTGTTTTATCATAAACTCATCTCTTATCCATACATCAAATAGGTACATTTTTCCATGCTTCCCTAACTTACTTATGACATCACTCTTTATGTCTAAATTATTCATCTATTCTGATCTTATTTTGGTTTACAATGTGAGATGTTGGTCTATGCCTAGCTTATGACAAACTCTGTTCCAGTTTTTCCAGCATTATTTTTTTCCCAAATTGTGAGTTCTCACCCCAAAAGCTTGGATCTTTGGGTTTATCAAATACTAGATTACTATGGTTATTTATTACTGTATACTATGTACTAAACATTCTAAAGAAGTGTTCTCTGAATGTATAGTCTTTCTACGTATATCTTGTTTATACATGGCTGTTTGAATATTGTCTCCCTCCAGTAAACTGTGAGATCCTTGAGAGCAGGAAGTGCTTTTTGTCCCCCTTTTTTGTATCCCCAGAATTTAGCACAATGCCTGACATGCAGGCACTTAATAAATCCTTATTAATTGATTGAATTGTGCATACCCTACTTTGTGCAGAGTACTATCCTTAGTTCCGGGGAGATGCCAAGTTAGATCAGACATGATGCTTATTCTTCTGAAGCTCATATTTTTGTAGGACACTATGGCATGTGTGAGAATGACTATATTGTACAGAGATTCAGACTTTTTAAAATTAACCATTTAAGCGCTTACTGTATGCAGGGCAATGTGTGAAGTACTGAGGATGGTTACTTTGTCTCCTCCATTAACGTAAGAGAGCAGGGTCTGTATTTTGGCTTTTTTGCATCTCCTGCCCTCAGCATAGTACCTGGCACATAGTAAGTGTTTAATAAATGTGAATTGACTTAGCTCGACTTTGAAAACTTCAAGGGTGATTTTTATTTAAGGTTCAGTAAACTACAAACTGCCAGCTATATCTTGCCTGCTACCTTTTTATTATGGCCCAGTGAGCTAAGAATAATTTTTATAATTTTAAATATAATATTAAAAAAAAAACATTCTTAGCTCTCAGGGCTATACAAAAACAAACTGCAGGCAGGATTTGTCTTGTGGACCACGGTTTGCCAACCATTGTTTTAGCTCATCATGACAGGCACTCCCTCTAACAGTGTAGCTCACAACCCATCCATTTCATCTCTGCATGGGTTTTTTTTTAAGCTTCAATGACCTTTTCTTACCTTTTTTTTCTTCTACTTCAGTGATCGTATTGCTATCCCCCTCTTCTAATCCAGCTCCCTGCCCCCTCAAATTTGAGAAGGTAAAACAAAACTTTTGTCTTTATCATTCATAGTCAATCAAAACAAATCTGCACATGAAGGACAGCCAGTCCAAGAGTCTGAGACAGGAGATGCAGCTTTGTAGAGGAGGAACAGCAAACAGGTCTCTTTGGCTGGACCAGTGACTACCTGAAGAGGAGTAATATGTAATCAGCCTGGGAAGGTAACCTGGACAGGGTTGTGAAGGCCTTTAGATGGCAAATAGAAGAGCTTGTGATTGTTCCTCAGTTTCTTCATTTCTAAAATGGGCTTGGATGGGATGATCCTTAAGGTCCAAATCCTACATTCCCATTATTCTTAAGGAGGTCCCAGGGATCCTAAGTCCGCAGGGAGTTGGGTGTCTTCCAGATGGGTGCACAGCTTTGGGACAACTGAGGAGCTTCTTTCCCAGGGTAATTCTGGTGTTTATACAAGTGGACTGAAAGGATCCTGAGCCAAGGCAGCTGGGAAGAGAAAGGAGAGACTGTGAATCCCTTAGTCAGATTGAAGTGCATGCTGAGAGTAGGGTGCCACACTAATCAACGTGGGTGGGGGTGGGGGTGGGAGTGAAGAATGGGCCAAGAGCAGCCTCTGCATCAGAGACTCATTCTAATAATAATAGCTTCTATTTCTATGGTACTTGTTGGCTGATTTACAAAGTGATTTTGGCAATGAAAGTGTTAGCTCCATTTTACATATAACTCACTTAACCTATTAGCATCCTAAATTGCAGAATAGTTGCTGATCTGTGTTATTAGAGGGAATCTCCTCACTGGGAGTTCCCTCTAGGTCCAGACAAAAATTAAAAAAAAAAAAAGGAAAGCAAAAGAAAACAAAAATCCAGAGAGTCAGTTAGTCAATAAATATTTATTAAGCGCCTAAACAAGCTGTGCTAGGCATTGTGTTAAGCCTTTAATGATACTGACACAAACATAGTTTTTGCCCTCAAGGAGTTTACTGTCTAATGGGGAAAGATAACCCACAAAAGGAAAGGGGTTGGGGTGGATAAGGAACCCAGTGTAGGGGCGTGATGGAGACTTCCAAAGAATTCCAAAAGTGCTGTGGCTTTTGGGAAATGGGAAGAGAAATCCCAGGGAGAGAGCCAGGAAGTGTCAGACTTACTCTTCAACCCCAGGCCTCCTAACTTCAGATGCAGTACTCTTTCTATTTTCCATGCACCTTATGCACACAGAAGGAACAGAGCTGAGATTTGAACTCACATCCTCTGTCTGCAAACCCAGATCATTTTATCATGATGCCCATGGGCCATGTTCAGCAATACTAAGAGGAAGCATGTGATTAAGTGCCAAACTGGGTTACATAAACTCTGTAACTAATAAAGGATTTTAGAGAAGTCAGAGTAGGGGAGGGTGGGGAGGAAGAGGGGGAGCGATGTGATGTTATCATAAAAGAAATCAAATACAGGTAAGCTGTAGATAGGCTGAGAGGAATGGGATTCCAGGAATGGAGCAGAGTCTTGTGTACTGGGGACCCTGGGAGATACCAGTGATCCTGAAAAGACAGCTTACTGCCTGTGAGGCACTAACACAATTCTCAGGGGAGACAATATTTGACTATGTGAAAACATTAGCAGACAATCTAAGAGAGTGGACCACCGTTAGGTACAGACAGAGGTGTGGTGTAAGACATCAGGCACAAGTGGGGTAGAATTTGGGCCAGAGAAGTAGAGGGGAATATCACAAATGTAGGCGTCAGAGGCTAGCTCATTTCAGAAGTGATAGAATCTCCCTCTGCCCTTTTCAACAGGGTCTACATTTTCTCAAACAAGACAAGCCATCTCCCCTCTCTCTCCTTTTTCTTTCCTTGGTTGTCCCCCGTGCACGGAACTCTCTCCCTCCTCATCTCCCTCTCCTCACTTTCCCTTCACATTTCAGCTAAAGTCCTGTTTTCTGCAGAAAGGCTTTCCAGATCCCCTTTCATGCTTTCCTTCTGAGACTATCTCTAATTTATCATCTTGTTTGTACATAATTGTTCCTATGTTTTCTCCCTCATTAGCCTGTGATCATCTTGAGAGCAGAGACTTTCACCTTCCCCCCCTCCCTTTTATCATATCCTGGGTGCTTAAAACAGTGCCTGGCACATAATAATAGTCCATGTTGATTTGCTGACTTTCCACACTTCATAGTGAGGAACTGTAGAGACTCCTGAGGAATCTAATACCATTCCCTATGCTGGCCAGCAGGGATATTGCACAGAACTCTTGTTGCCATTATCTTGGGTGATACTAGGTTTGGAGACATAGAGTCACAGTATGGAAGAGTTTGAAGGGACTTTAGAGATTGTCCAGTCCACCCCTGGCATTTCCAGGAGAGGAAACTGAGGCCTAGAAAGGTAAATGGACATTTCCAAGGAAACACTGTGGTAAATAGCAGAGGCTGAGAACCAAGCATTGGATATGGAGTCAGAAAACCAGGATAAAAGATTAGCATATTTGTGTGACCTTCAGCAAGTCTATCCCCCTTTTCTAGGATTCAGTTTGCACATCTTTAAAATGGGGATCATTTGGGCTAGAATCAGAGATCTTAGTTTGGGATCTGTGGTTTAAAAAAATGATAACTTTATTTCAGCACAACTGGGTTTCCTTTGTATTTAATTTTAAGAGTTTATAAACATTCTGAGAAGGGATCCCTTGGCTTCCTCAGACTGCCAAAGGGCTTCCTAAGAACAATAATAACAACAGCAAGATTTGAACTCCTAGACCAGATCATCTTGACTTAAGGTGACCTTCTAACTCTCATATCTGGTGATTCTCTGATTTGAATCCAAGGCTCCTTCCACTGTGGACCAGGATGTTGTCAAAGTCTCCACAAAGTGAACTCCAAAGTGGAGTGTAGGGTTGGCATCACTGAGGGCCCAGCCCCACCCTCTTCCTCTGCCAGATCTCCCTCTCTGTAACTATCTCACACTTGGTATTCATGAGGCTTGAGGAGCATTTGAAAGAACATGTTGCTGCTGTCAGAGAGCTCTGTGCTTGCTATACGACTGACTTGAAATGGAAGGACAGAATCAAACACTCATTTCCTCAGCCATATGGTTAGACAGTATGGGCAGAAGGGAAAGAGAAATCGTCACAAATAACTGTCTCAATTTTTCCTGATATGCACGGGGACAGTCTAGCAACAGCATCTGAGCATTCAAGTCCCAATGGGGAGGCTCTAGCTTATGCCCCATCATCCCCAGAGCCCTTTTCTCCACAAGGACCCACATTGAGTGGGAAAAAAAATCCCAAGAAGTCTATTTCAGTTTTGATATTTAGACAGAGCAGGAAAGGTTCAACCCTGTTGAATACAGAGGGCAGCCTCTTCCCATGATGGACTTGAGGCAAAGGTTATTTGTCAGTGTGCTAAGAGAGAAGGGATAACTTTGTGATGAACCTTAGGTCTTCCCTTGCTCTTAGAAGCTTCTGTTTAGATTGAATCAAGAGCTATTTCAGGGAAGAGAAAGATAGAAACCCAGAAATGTTAACAAATTTTATTTTAAGCCAGTTCAGTTTGGTAGGGCTCAGTGACATTAGGAACAGAAGAGATAGCTATCCTTAGTGCCCATTTCTATCCATCCTTGTCCATCGATCTTGGGGAATATTATCTATCAAAAGCAACCTTTTCCCTCCCAATAGGTGACAATGAGGACTGTTCATATACAATTTGTCCAAAATATGAATATGGGTATATGATGTACAGCCCAATTGGTGATGGATGTGGGGTGGGAGAAGGAATAGAAGTAAAGAAAGGGTGTTCAGAATCATGTCAGGTGAGTAATTTGGAAACAAAACATCATGTTGAAGCAACTTGGTCTCCTGGACTAGAGGTCAGAAGACTCGGATTCTAGTCCTCACTCCAGGACTGATTCAGTGTTTTAATTTGGTCAAGTCTCTTTTCTTCTCAGGGCCTAATTTTGCATGGGCTAGGCTCACTGATCACTACCAAACCTTCCAAATATTGAGGTTATATACATGTATGAGGTATAGAGAGTTTTTTAGAATTCAAAATTTTAATTGTTGACTTTTGGTTTTATATCACCTTCATTTTAGAAATCTCCCTTCTCTACTGAATGAGAAAACAAAAACAAAACAAAAAAATGAAATAAAAAATAAAAAGAAAACAAAAAGGAATCAGTTCAACAAAATTAGATAACATCAACAATCTAACAGTATATATAGTGTCCCATCCCTATGCTCCCCCCACCTGACCTCTACAATGAAGGGAAAGAGGTACAGTACATTTTTTTTTTTTTGCTGGGCTTGGTCATTAAATCATTTACATTTCATAGGGAAGGAGAAAGTGTTTATATAGTGTCTACCATACTTCACAAATAGTCTCTCATTTGATCCTTGTAGCAATACTGCAAAATATATGCCATTATTATTCCCATTTTACAGATGAGAAAACTGAGGCAGGCAGAGGTTAAAAGATGTGCCCAGGATCATGCAGTTAGTATCTGAAGTCGAATTTGAACTCAGGTCTTCCCGACTCCAGCATTAAATCCTCTGTACCACTTAGCTCCCTCACAGCTTTTGGATTGGTTGTTATTGTTGTTTTCATTCCCATTGTTGTAGTCATTTTATATATGATTTTTCTGCTTCTGCTTACTACACTCTGCGTTAGATCGTAATATCCCCATGGTTCTCTGAGCTCTTTGTATTTATTGTTTCCTACACACAGAGAGTTATGGTCGTTTGAAACTGGTAGACAAAGCGTATGGGAAGTCTAGAAACAATTGTAACTGTTCAGAAAATCTGGTAAGAGTCATGATTGGTCTTTTCTCCATCCTCATACTTTTCAAGCTGTTGGCAGCTTTTGATGCTATTGACCACCTCTTGGAAACTTTCTTCTCCCTTCCTTGGCTTTTTTGATTCTACCTCTGCAATATCTCCAGCATTTGCATCTTTCTTTCCACTCATGCAGCCATTCCTTCCTCACTAGCTCACCCAGAAAATTGTAATAACCTCCTAATTGGTCCCCTTGCTTCCAGGCTCTCGCCTCTCCACATCATCCTCCACCCGTGGCCAAAACAATCATACTCATAACAATTATCCATGTAATGCACCTGTTCAGAAATCTTCAGTGTATCCCTAATGTGTCTAGGTTAAAAAAACTCGCCAGCCTTCCATCGAAAGTATTTACAATCCTTCACAACTAGGGCCCGGCTTACCTTTACAGACTCATTTCATATTACTGCCCTTCACACAGTCTATATTACAGTCAGTCTGTATCACCTGCTATTCATCAAGCTAGGTATTTCACCCTCAGTCTTCATGGCTGCTTCAAATACACTCCTATGTCTCCCCATGATTGTCTTAGAAGCCTCAGCTTTCTTCAAGGCTTGACACGGCTGCTACTTCCTACTCACAATACTTCCTTCCTTCCTTCCTTCCTTCCTTCCTTCCTTCCTTCCTCCCTTCCTCCCTTCCTCCCTTCCTCCCTTCCTCCCTTCCTCCCTTCCTCCCTTCCTTCCTTCTTTCCTTCCTTCCTTCCTTCCTTCCTTCGTGATTTGCCCAAACTCACATAGTTAGTAAGTCTGATCAAGACTCTGAGGTCACATTGGAACTCAGGTCCTCCTGATTCTAGTACCAATGCTCTATTCACTGTGCCACCTAGCTGCCCCCACAATCTTTCTTTATGCCTTCAGCTTCTAGTGCTTTATCCTCTTATAATTACGTTGTATTTACTTATCTACATAAATATTGTACACCTATGCCCTCAATTCTAAGCTCCTGGAGGGCAGGGACTGATTCTCTTTGGTTTGTTTGTCTCTCCTTTGTATCTCTGGCAAACCTAGCGAGTGCCTGGCACAGTAGACATTCTAAACTGAACTGAATAGAACTGAGGGTGAGATAGAAAAGAAGTTCCCTTGTCCTTTTTGGTCCTGCTCCCCCTTAGCTTCCCCAAAGGTGGTGGATGAAAATCAAGGAGCTGCTGTCTTTAGAAATAGATTCTCTTGTCAACCAACCTCTGTTAGTTAAAAGAACCAAGAGAAGCAAACTGTGGCTTATGTTAAAAATCTAATCCTGTCTGTCCTGGGTACCATTTCGGTGTGGTCAGATATAAGGAGGAAGCAATCTCCAAAGGATGAATGAGAGCAGGAAGCAGAGGTAATACAGTCAGATAAAGAGATCAGGCATAGACGGAGTATGGCCAATTGTTTCCCATTTATCTCCCTTAAGCAGTTTCACATTTGTCAATCTTTCTGTTACGTCCCAATGCCATCAATTTATCTCCCCTGTCACAGAACCAAAGTGCAGTCTCTCTCTCTCTTCCTCCTTCCTTCCTTCCATATGGATGAGTATTGCTTTTCAGTATTGATTGAAGCTCTTCCCGATTTCTCTTTTGGGATTCACTTTATATAACCATTCCCTAAACCTGGCAGTCACTCTGACACCTGGGTAACTTACAAGCTATCTTGCCCACCCCCTCAATCTCATGGGTTTTTCACCATCATAGACCAAAAGGTCAGACTCATGAAAATGGACAAGCTCTCATGAACAAGTTGCAGACTCATATGTAGACATAAACCACACTTTACATATGTAAGGAGAATTTAAATCTGTTGTCTTGATTATTTCTCACCAACAGCTTTCTGGGATAAGCAAGGTATATATCATCCCCATTTGACAGATTCAGAAACCGAGGTCCTGAGAACTTGAACTGTGAGTAAAAATATGAATGATTTAGCTAAATAGTAGCAAAGTTGGGACTACAACTCAAGTGTCTTGATTCAAATAAGTTCAATTCAATAAACATTTATTTAGTGCCAGGCTTTATGTTAAGTGTTGGGAACAAAAAGAAAGGTAAAAGACAGTCCTTTTATTTAGGGAGTTCACAATCTAATGGGAAAAGACAACACATCAAAAGAATCTGAAAAGGTTTGTGGGGGGGGGTGGGGAGGAGGGTGCATAGCATGGGGGCATGATGAAATGCTACAACCAGGAAGGAGATGAGGAAGCTGCCCAGGGTTCCCAAATTAAATGGAGGATCTGGGAGAAGCTCTCCAATGTCCACCCCCCTCACCCCCCACCCCCCACCCATCCTCCCCAGAGTGAAGAGGAAGCAGCAGGGGCATAGATTAGGGAGAAGGTATGAATTTCACAGTTGATTCAGTCTCCTGGAAGAGGAATTACTAGAGACAGTGGAGAAGTTCTAGTTTGTTATGTCCACAAAGTGTGGAATCCAGCCTTCACCAAGCACAAAGCCCCAAGGGTACTAACTTACTAGTGTTTCCCAGTGTCATCCAATATCATCTCCCCAGTATTCCTCTTTGATCCACATTAATTGCTAGAAAAAGAAATTGGTACTTTTGAGACCATCTTACTTCTGGTGTGGCAGATTGACTCTCTCCTCATCTTCAACCCAGACCCTAGATGAAAAACATCTCTGCTCTTGACTTAGACAATTCACTGCCATCCATTCTCAAGTGAGGTCCTGTTTTAAGTCTGTTAGCCTAGTTTCCAAATAATCAGAAATTCTGTTTGACTTTTTCCATCCCTTAAGTGACATTTGCTCTGGCAAAGTGAACTCAGATTCAGTTGATCAACAGGATATCTAAATGGATGGCCCCATAAGTCTGAGTGCAAGTCACCTGTTTAGCCTTGATTCTTTATCTGGGCCTCCTTCAAAAAGCATAGGATCAGGTGGGAAAGGGCTGCTGGTGTGTTAACCTTATATCTCTTTAGTAGTTCAAAGGAAAACATCATTAGTAGAAAAATCTGGACTGGGCCCTATGTATTCTGTCATTCAGCCTATCTGTATAGGGCTTGGAGGCAGGTTGGAAGACAAAAGGCAGGCTGGCTGAAGATGCTGACATCAAGCAGAATCCATCTGCTGAATAGATGCCTAACCTCTTTGGAAAGACATTAAGCCAAGCAGACTGCCTTCTCTAACTTGAGGTCAATTCCAAATTCTCCCTCCTACCATTTCCAAATGAAGATTACCCAGCTGTGAAAGAGTTCTCACTTGGTCAAAATGGTATGGAAGAAACTCATTTTAGGAGTTTCATTCAGGGGTTGTGGCAACCTTATGCAAAGGTAGAGTAGTAGGTGGTATGATTTGAGGAGAACAAGGAAGGCCACCTACTCCCAAATATCTTCCTCAAAAAAGTAGATGTTGAAGGGTGGGGAGGGGAGGGAGAGTAAGGAGAGGCAAAGAATGGATGCTGAGTTTACACTTCAGTTCAATAAATAATGAGCAGGATGTTGTGCTAAACACTGAAAATGAAAAGCAGCATAGTGCCCCAGAAAGATTATTTTGATTGTCCTAGAATAGATGAATTGGCAGTGTAAGGTGGCAGGGGAACTGGGTTAGAGACTGGGTCCTGTGCGCCACCTAGCTGCTTCTAGAGGCAGGGAGACTAGGTTAGAGGCCGTCCAGAAGAGATGTAAGTACTCTTTTGAAATAGAGTGGTGGAGGTAGTCATTGAACTCCGACATTTATTAAACATCTACTATATGAAACACACTGTACAAGCTGCTAGTTGGGGAAAAGCAGTGCCATATTTTTGATGAGAGTGGCCTCATCTGGGGTTCTGAGAGGTTGCTTGTTTTGTTTAAGGCCATTTATGGGAAGTTTTCCAACTATCCAGCTATCCAAGAGTGGCCAACTTTGCTGTTGTTGTTGTTAATCAGGTTCTACATCTTTTACAAAACTTAGTAGACTTTGGGTTCGTGAGAAATGTTTAACACACATCATTATAAGCATAAAGGACCATATGCAGGAATTTTATACTAATACAAGATGATAAGGTGAGAGATGCAACTCTGAATAACAGAGAGATGCAACCCAGAATAATGATATGCATGGAGTTAGCACAGATGTCATAGGATATGACAAGAGTTTTTAATATGGGATCTGTGGATTTAAAAAAATTTATTTTGATGACTATATTTTAGTATAGTTTGTTTCCTTTGAAATCTTATGTATATTCTTTTGTAGATTTAAACACTCTTCTGAGAAGAGAGTCACAGGCTTCCCCAGACTGCCAAAGGGTCCAATGATGCACAGAAAGATTAAAAGCCCCTGTTCTATACCAGAGGGTCAAACAGGTGGTATGTGTTCTGTGTGTGGCCCACAATTCTCTTACGTGTGGCAGAAACAGATTAAAATGCGGTTCCTATCTGATTTTAGTGTGGTGGTGCATAAATAAAAATAAATAATTAAACATCTTTTAATTTTCTAAGTCAATATGCAGCCCACAGGATTCATTAGTTATGCATTAGTGGTCCCATTTCTATATGAGTCTGACACTAATGCCCTGCCTCGGTCCTGGGAGTGTTCTGAGGATCTATGAAATGATGTTTGTAAAAGCACTTTATGAAGTGTGAAGCTTATACAGATATAAGGTTCAGTTTTCAATGATTTATGAAGGATCTACTATATAAAGAACATGAACTGCCCCACCTTTATATCTGTGTCCCTAACACTGAGCATAATACCTGGAAGATAGGAGGCACTTAAATATTTTTTAATTGATTAATTGAAGAAAAATGGAGGCAATTAGATGGCTGAGTGGATAAAGTGCTGGTCTTGGAGTCAGGAAGAGTTCAAACTGGCCTCAGATTCTTACCAGCTGAGTGATCCTGGGCAAGTCACTTAACCTCTATTTGCCTCAATCCAATGGAGAAGGAAATGACAAATCACTCTAGTATCTTTGCCAAGAAAATCCCATAGACAGTATTGGTGTGCCATGGTCCACAGAGTTGTGAAGAGTCAGACATAACTGAATGACTGAGCAATAATGGAAAGAAGGTAAAATTATAGGTTCTGGCAATATAAACACACACACGCACACACACATACACATACACAGACAAATGCCTATAACAATCTCTGCCCTCTGAGAGCTTACATTGTATTGGGGAGTTACAGTATGTATAGAGATAAATAAATACAATATTATTTAATGGGGGAGAAAAAAGTGAACAGAGAGACACAAAGAAATAGATGGTGAGAGATACAGAGTTAGAGGCAGAGAGAGAGTGTTTGTGTCACAGACAGAAAGACAGACAGATTGCTAGGTGGTAGAGTGAAGAGAGTGCTGGCTTTGAATCAGGAAGGCTTGAATTGAAATCTAGCCTCAGATATTTCCTAGCTATGTGACCCTGGAAAAGTCACTTAACCTCTGTCTGCTTCAATGTCCTTATCTATAAAATGGAGACAATAATAGTGATGGGGTACAGGCTCTGGGAACCCCCTTGAATCTTCCCACTTGAAGAGGCATTTGCCTGAAACCATAAGCCTTTCATTATCCTAGATCCAAATCTCTGTTTCTCTTACCCTAGCCCAGTCCTCCTTTGTCATTGATCCTATCAAAATATCTATGCCCAAATCCTACACTTAAACTAGCCTAGCCCTCCATTGTCTGTCATTTCCCGGTAACCTTCAGCTATTTCCCATCTTTAATCCCATTCCTGGAGTCTGACCTTAAGGTCCTCCTCAGACTCCCCAAGACCCTCCCCAAACCCTTCCTCTAGACCACCCCAAGATCCCTCCCATAATCTTTCTGTATATAAGATCCATCTTGTCTCCATGAAGGGGCTGAGATTCAATCTAGAGCAGACTCGGTCTGTGTCAGATTGTTCTGGTCTGCTTGTCAATACAAGCATCACAAATACTTAGGCTCCTTAAGAGTCTACCCATTGTGATGAATCTTTAATAAACTTTGTTTTACTTTGGCTGAGAGAAGGCTTGAGTCAAATTCAATCAGCAGGACCCAGTGTGTCAGTATTTTGTGGTCTCAAACTCCCCTAAACCCCAAACCTCAACAATAGCACCTTCCTCCCAGGGTTGTTGTAAGGATGAAATAAGATTATTTTTTGGTAAAGCACTTTGCAAACCTTGAAGTGCTATATAAATACTAGCTATAGTTCTATCTATCCATCTATCTATCTATCTATCTATCTATCTATCTATCTATCTATCTATCT
>NW_027185754.1:13230063-13246124 GCF_028583685.1 Petaurus breviceps papuanus | reverse complement strand
ATCTATCTATCTGTCTGTCTGTCTGTCTGTCTATCTATCTATCTATCTATCATCTATCTGTCTGTCTGTCTGTCTGTCTGTCTGTCTGTCTATCTATCTATCTATCTATCTGTCTATCTATCTGTCTGTCTGTCTGCCTATCTATCTATCTATCTGTCTGTCTATCTATCTATCTGTCTGTCTGTCTGTCTGTCTATCTATCTATCATCTATCTATCTGTCTGTCTGTCTGTCTGTCTATCTATCTATCATCTGTCTGTCTGTCTGTCTCTTTTCTACATCTAAATCTATCAACATGTAAGTGAAGTTGCCAACATCTGCTCAATGATTTAGATTTTGTGGAATCCTTCTTTGCTTGAGAAGAGCAGGACAACATTTGGTTTCCAGTGGTACCTCTCCTCTTATCCTTCATCCTCTACTGGAGCTAGCTAGCCTTGGGATGATTGACAGCTTAGCCACCCAGTATCTGGGCACACAGCAATGGTAGAAGGTACTAGACTCTTTTCCCCTCTTCTCTGGTTGAGATGCAATGTAAGTTGCAGTTAGGAAAATGGGGCATATATCTTCCAGCTAGGACCATGGCATATCCATATGGTGCAGTGAGATGATGTTGTGGCTACAGGGTAATCAGATTTAGAACTGAAAAGGGACTTTGGAAATCACCTGTCCTGCCTCCTCATTCTATAGATGAGAAAAGGGAGGTTCAAAGATGTGAAGTTAGAATGAGACCTTTCCCAAGGTCTCGCAAATAGCAAGTAGCAGAGCCCATATCCTCTGACTTATACTCCAAATTCTTTCTTAAATTCCCTCCTGCATCACATAACAATTCTTGTAAATCTTATATATATATGTATACACACACACACACCAACTTGCTCACCTAACTGTTTTTCTCTCTTTTTGAATCTAAGCAATCTTTTTACCTCCCCCGTTCTGCTCCAGTAATTGCTCCCCTGATTGTCTGGGAAAAGGATTCCATGCATATTCATGAACCCCCTATCTTTCAGCAGTACCCAGGTTTGCATGTTTCTCTGTCAAACATCATTCCATTAAAGAAGCAAGCTCAGCTATTTTTTTTTTTTGCATACTCCTTCCAAACTTGTGGGTGACTTAGTGTCTTTAGGTAATGATTCTTAGGTGTCTAAATAGAAATCCTTGCAAATGCATGTTTCATGTGACAATACACAGGGGCTGACTGAGGCATGTTCTACAATGCAGTGAGATACTGCTGAAGCTTGTCAGCCTTGTCTTGTCAGCCTGTATGCATGGCACAAAGGCATTATGAGGGGAAGCCTCCTATGAAGATCACATTGGCACTCCCACAGTCAGGCCAGGTGCTTTCTCCAGGTCAGGACTCTACCTCTGCTTTGGGATGTCAGAGAGGGTTATTGGAAAAGCCTGGCCTTTGACCTCCCTGATGGCATCTTCACATATGAGACATGACCCCATGCAGGGCAAACAACTATGTGAATGAAGACTATATGTTAGGAAGATACAAAAACCAAAACAAACAACTAAATAAAAATATGTTCTCATCACCTCTTATCCTATTATGCCAAAAAGAACTTATCTTTCCTCCTTATTACTTTCTTTTTTTTAATTTTTTTTTTATAAAGCAATTGGGGTTAAGTAACTTGCTCAAGGTTACACGGCCAGTTATTATTTCTGGGTGTGGTGCTGAGTATCTGAGCCCGGATTTGATCCAGGTCATCCCGACACTGGAGCCAGTGCTCTTACTCGCTGAGCCACCTGGCCACCCCTAAGCAATTGGGGTTAAGTAACTTGCTCAAGGTTACACGGCCAGGTGTTTCTGGGTGGGTGGGTACTAAGTGTCTGAGCCCGGGATTCGATCTCCAGGTGTTCTCAACACTGGAGCCGGTGCTCTTACTCGCTGTGCTACCTGGCCGCCCCCCTCCTTATTACTTTCAAGGGCACTGCCATCCTCCCAGACACTCAGTTTTGTATATTGGAATCATCCTTGACTCCTAATTCTTCCCCCTTTCTCCTACCACATATTGAATCAGTTGCAGAATCTTGTTATAATTTTACTTTGACAGCATCTCTTGAATTGCTCCCCTTCTCTCCATTCATGCAGCCACGACCATTTTCATTGCCTCTCAGATGCATGACTGTAATAGCTTCCTAACTAACCTCTCTGCTTCCAGTGTCTCCTCTTTCCTATCAGTCCTCCAAACACCTCCCATTATGGTTGCCCTTAAACACAGGTATGACCATGTTATTCCACTGATTAAACACTTTCTGTGGATCCCTCTTGTTTGTGGGATAAAGCATAAATTCCTTAGTATGGTTTTTAAGGGCCTCCACCATTCTGTTCCTGCCTGCATTTCTAGTCTTCTTTCACATTATTCTCATTAATTACATATTCCAGCAAAACTGTTGACATTCCATCTGCCACCTCGCTCATTTGCTAAAGGAGTCTCCCATGCCTGAAGTGAATTCTTTCTTCAGTTCTGTTTGTTTGAATGTCATAGAGAATCGGTCATACAGCTCCTCTTGCAGTTCTTAGTGAGAGGGAACTCATTACTTCCTAAGGCAGCCCATTCTATTTTTGGATGACTTATATGTATATACACCAACTTGCAGGAGTTTTTACCCCTTATTTGTTGTTGTTGTTTTTGGACAGCTAGGCTACTAAGTGGTTAGAGTGCCTGGTCTGAAGTCAGAAAGACTCATCTTCCTGAATTCAAATCTGGCCCTAGATACTAGCCTGTGTCACTTAACCCTGTTTGCCTCAGTTTCCCCATCAAAATGAACTGAAGAAGGAAATGGCTTTAGCATCTTTGCCAAGAAGAGACCAAATGGGGTTACCAAGAGTTAGACATGACTGAACAATAATAACAAATTTGCTAGAATTTTTTTTCCTTATAAGGAGCTTTAAAATCTGTCCTTCCAACAACTTCTACCCATGGTTTTTCATTCTGTGCCCCAGGGTCAAGTTTAATCCTCTTCTACATGACAGCCCTTAAATTTTTGAAGACAGCAAGCATGTCCACTCTTAAATCTTATCTTCTTTAGGCGGTGTATCCTAGTTCTTTCGACTGATTCTCATCTGGTATAGTTTCCCCTACTCTCACCATCCTGATTGCCATCCCTTTCCTGTTTGTCAATATCCTTCCTAAAATGTGGTATACTATATGTGTCCTGACTGAGGCAAAATAAATTGGGGCTACTATCTCCCCTCTTCTGGTCTTCATGCTTATCAAGATGTCCTAAAACTGAATCAGTTTGTGGATTTTTTTGTTGGCTGCCATATTAGGCTCTTACCTCATACATTTTGTAAGCAAATAAAATTCCCAGACCTTTTCCACATGAGCTGTTGTCCAGCCAAGCTGTGTATGTATAGTTGATTTTTAAAAAATCAACCATAAGACTTTACATTTATCCTGATTATGTTTCATTTGACTTGCAGAGGGATCAAGATGAAATATAATAGGGATAAATGTAAAGCCCTCCAGTTAGGCTGTGAGTCATGTAACACCGATCTCCAAAGAATAAAAAATGAGTATCACTCAAAGGGCAATGGAGAGGTACGTGGTAAATGAGGGCAGGATGTAACACTTAGCAAATAAAGAACTATGAAGAAGAGCCAGGGTAAAGTAGATCATCAAAGAAATGTAGGACAGGGAAATACGATGGGCTGATCACATGACTGGAGTAAGGGATGATTGATGGACAGCTTGTGTGTTCCACTGTTACTTTACAATGTCAATGGAAAGAGAAGAAGGTTACTAGTACTTTGAATGGATTCCTAGGGGTGAAGATTATGAACAAAAATCATACAGATTGGGAAGGCAGACAACATCTATATCCAAATATTCAATATAAACTTGAATCTCATCCTACTGATGAACAATTTCTTCAAGTTTCTTTCTTTGATTTTCATTTAACTTTTAGTACACTCTCTCTCTCTCTCTTTTTATATATATATATAGCCTTTCAGTATTTTTTTTTGATCCCAACTTTGTTCTGTCATTCCATTGATTTACTATTTCTTCCAGTTTCTTTCTTCAGTTTTCATTTAACTTTTAGTACTATACATTTTCCCCTGTTCATCCACCCATCCATCCTTCCATCCATCCATCCATCCATCCATCCATCCATCCATCCATTCATCCATCTGTATGTTGACACAGTTTTGTACAATAGTAATATATCTTAAGAGAAATATTAAACCTCTCATATCTGGTTGATTGGTTTACTTCCAATACCACAGAGATTCCAAAGTTCCCCTTAAGCTTTTATATTTCCATCACTCAAGAATTAATCTAGACTTTTCTTGAATTAACTTTTCAACTATCTTGACTCTCAGAACAAACTTTATCCTTTGTTGAGCAGAAACCTCATACTTTCTCCAAAAAATTCCCAAATAGAATGGACTATCTTGGAAGGTAGTGATTTTCTATCCCACTGAATGTTTCTGAGCAGAGGCTGAATGAACTCCCATTGGTTATGGTACAGAGGGGATTCTCATTCACATGTGGTTTGGACTAAATTGCCTTGGAAATCTCTTCCAGCTTTCAGCTTCTAAGATTCTTCAGCATGGCATAGTGAAAAAAAAAAAAGCTGAATTTGGGGTTAGGAGAGACATGGGTTTGGATTTTGGCTCTGATACTTTCTGTGTGACCTTGGACGAGATTTTCTGAGCCTTCCTCCTTAGCAAAACTCTGCTTAATGATACTTGTGCTTCCTATCTCACAGGATAACTTTTGGGGGAAACACTTTGCAAGCTTGAAAACTCTATAGAAAGCACTCTAGCTATTATTCATTCATTCCTCACATTTACTGTATGCTTAAAATGTCCATTTTCTGTTTTAATTTGTAAGTCCTTAGTGCTTCTCCTAGATCATGCTCACAAACTTGCAATCTCTCTAAGACTTGTTGATTCCTTATTATGTATTTCATTTCTGCCCTTGAAGGGAAAAAAAGCATGAAAAAATCCAGACATTTGAAGGAACCAAGGGACTAGGCTATTTTAGACTTTTGTTTACTTATTTGAAAATTAATGAGGATGTCTAAAGACATAGACATCACCTTTATTCCCTCAAGGTCCAAGATCGATATGTATTTATTAAGCACTTGTACTCAGAAAATCAAACAAACATGCCTTTGCCTACTGAAGTTCCCTGGGCTGACTTTACATCCTCCCTAGGCTTGAAGCCCTGTCATTATCTTTGATTCTTTTCCTTTCCTTCAACTTGGCATGGGGCAGACAATCAGTCAGCGATTAAGTCTTGTTGATTTTTCTAAAATCTTCCATTCCCTTGTTTCCCTCCTTGGTGCCCCCATCCCCATTCAGGTTCACATTATGTCTCTGAGGTAGCAGAAAGAAGATTCTGGTTGGACTAGAGGTTGGACTAGATGGTCTCCTAAATCCCTTCCATGAGGCCCCATGATTTTGTGACCTGTACCACTACACTGCAATTCCCTCTCAGTTCTCTTCCTTCTTTCAATCTGCTTTGCATAGGCTGCTAAATTAGTCTTCCTGTTGAGGTTCAGGAAACCATATGTTGAGTTATAGGGTTTAGGGGTGCACCAAAATATCAGCATGCCAGGAAAATCCTAAGCCTCAATATATGGTTCCCTAAACCTTAACATTCCCACTGTCCTACTCTCATGATGTCATTCCTCTACTGAAAAAAATTTCTGTGCCTCCCCTTTGCCTATTGGATGAATGCTAAATGACTGGTCTAATAAAATTAATGCCCTTTAGATCTGGTATCTGCATTTCTAACCTAGCTGTCTACTCACCCTTTCTACAAAGCCGTCCTTGATCATTCCAGCCTATACTGAGGTCTCCCTCCCCTTAGAAATTATGGTTGTTGCTGTTGTTTTTAATACCATTTATTGGGGCAACTAGGTGGTGAAGTGAATATAGCACCGGTCCTGGAGTCAGAAAGACCTGAGTTCAAATCCAGCCTCAGACACTTGACACATTTACCAGCTGTGTGACCTTGGGTAAGTCACTTAACCACAATTGTTCTGCCTCCTCCCCCCACCCCAAAAATAAATAAATACATAAACAAAAATACCATTTATAGCATTTAGTCTATTGAGGGAGATAAGATATATATTTGAAACTGTATTGTTAATGAACCTTGCAGATGTGCAAACTTCTTGATAATAGGGGCTGTACCTTGTACTTCTTTGTGTGTCTGGTAATGCTTTCCATACAACAGGTGCTTAGCATTGACTTTATTTTCTATCAAAATCAGACACATCAAAGTTATATAGAGATTAGTCCTAGAAGTTTTAGGTCTGGATTTGAACCCAGGTATACTGACTCCAAATGCAGTCCTCTTTCCCCTATATCATACAGTCCTTTCCACACTCCTCTCCCTCTAAAATCAACATGGTTCAGAAATATAGTCTTTGGGAATGAAAATTAAACAACAATGTTCAAAGGCTATATCCTTCTAAGTGATGTACAAGAAATGCTGAATGTTAAAAATAAATTTATTGTCTATTACTCACTAAGGGAAAATGGAGGTAGAGACCTGAGGATACCTCCATTTGGTCTAGAATAAATTTCCCATGCTGCAGATTGATCAGTGTACAGATGTTTTCCTGAATAGGTTGAGCATAAATCAATTTTTGAAAATAAATTGAATCCTATTTCAAATTCATCACAAGTTCTTACTTTTTAAAGGAATCTATAAAGAATCTTTTTTTTTACAAGCATCCCCTAAATGTAATTTTTTTTTTGTTTTATTTTAGGAGGATAAATCTGGTCCATTTCCACATCTATAAAATGAGGGGCTTGGATTCAATGATTTCTAACATTCCTTCCAGCATTAATGAAATTTCACTTGAAATGTTCATATGTTGGGTTTGTTCAAAGTGAGGGACACTGAAATGGCCAGTGCCATTTTTCATTTTTTACTTTGATTGAAAAAATAACTGAACATTTGTTTCTCTGAAGCCTGAGCAATGGACAAAATTTTGGCTTGGAATTTGACTCAAATGATTGGAAACTGAGCTCAAAACCTCTTCTGTAGTAATTTCTTCTCTGATGGTCACAGCTCAAAAGCATCGCTATGACCTTTTCCTAAATATAATATTTTACTCACAGAAATATGTTTTATTTTCTTTTTAAAAAAAAAAAAGGAGAAATATCTGGACACAAAGAGGTCATTGATTTAATTATCTTTGCTATTGGTGTCATTACTACTGTATATAAATGTCACTCTGGAGATTACTGATTTTTTTTTTCCTTTTAATTATTGTGCTGCCCTGGATGTCAGCCTCATGGAAAACTTTTTTTTTTTTCTAAACACCATATACCTAGAAATGTCTTATGGGTGGTTAAATGAAGTCTGTAGGAACTTGTCAAGAGAATAGAGAAGCAATCCCCTCCCTGACATCCTCCTTCTCCCCCACCTTCGCCTTAAAAAAAAAAAAAAGAATCACCAAAAAGTAGCTTCTTTCTTAGGGAAACACATACATGCATACAAACAAGTCAGGATGAGATTAGACAGCTGTTGGCTAAGATAAATAAATCCCTATCTTCTTCCACCCTAAATCACTGAACTGGGAAGATAAGATTTGTTTCAAAGGAACCAGCCCAAGTCTTGAGTTGTGGAAGGGACTTCAGGGATTATCTAGCCCAGCCTAAACAAATATCCCCAACAACTTGTACTTGCTATTCAGCCTCTACTTAAAGACATTCAATGAAAAAGGTGTCACCACTGCCCAAGGATGCCCAGCCTACTTTTGGATATTTGATTAAAAATATTTCTTAAAAAAATGAAACAAAAAAACATTATTTCTTTATATTGAACTGAAGTCTGCTTCTCTACTACCGCCACACATGAATTCTATCTCTCCTTCCTGGGAACTAGGAGAATAATTTCAATCCCTCTTTCATCTCATAGTCCTTCAAATGAAGACAGCCAACATATCTTGACTTTCCTATCTCTGTTTTTCTAGGCTAACCACCTTTACTTCCTTCCTCGTATGGCATATGAGCTATCTCCTTCTCTAAATAATCAGAAATTTGTCAATGACCTGGCTAAACCATGAGGCCCTGAATGGAAGACATTATTCTTGATGTGGCTGGCCAGGGCATAGCATAGTAGAATTCTTGTCTCTCTCATTTTGTGCACTATTAATGCAACATAAAATCAAGTTAGCTTTTTCCCCCAGCTTGCACCTCACATTGTTGACTCATATTGGATTTGCATTGGATTCAAATGCTTAGAAATCTTTCATACAATTGTTGTTTAGCCTTACCTTTCCCATCTTGTATTTGGGCAGTTGATTCCCTAAAGACAAAAACCTTTTGAGTTTTATCTCATGGGTAGTTCCATGATTTGTCCATTATTCTAGTCTATTGAGATCTCTTTTCTATTCTGACTCTGTCATCCAATATGTTAGTTTTCCCATCCAGCTTTGTGTCATCTACACATCTGATGAGCCTGCCATCTATGGTATACCTTGTGTCACTGATAAAAATTTTGATTAGTTACTCTCAGTAGATGGGATGATGATAACTGATGACAGAGAAGGAAGAGCTGCTGAATTATGATTTTGAGCCTGGCTTCTTTGCCAAGGAGAATGATATCTGGCCTGGAAAGAACAGAACAAAACTGGTTAATTAGGAAGCTGATACTAAAGATAAGAAAAGAGACAGAAAGTGCCTAGCTATACTAGATAAGTTGAAGCCACTTGTCCCAGATGAATTGTGTCCTTCAGTATTGAAAGAACTGGCAGACCTGATTGCTTAGAAACTGTCAATTATATTTTAAATACGATGGAGAATCAGGCTGGAGAAGGGCATACATTTTAATGCTTTCAGGAGAAAAAAGAAATAGAATAGAATATGTAAACACTAAGCCAGTTAGCTTGAATTCAATTCCTCATAAAATCCTAGAATGTATTACTAAAGAGAATGTTAGTAAATATATAGAAAAGAAAACAGTGATCACCAGGAGCTAGTATGGCTTTCCCACGAACAGATAAGCCTTCTTTGATAGGGTTATCTACTGGTAGATCACAAGAGCATTGTAGATAGCAAAGCATTTAATAATATTTCGATATTCACTGGAAGGTCAATACTGAAACTGAAGCTTAAATATGTTTGGTCACATCATGAGAAGAGAGGACTCATTGGAAAAGACTGATGTTGGGAAGGATTTAAGGAAAAAGGAGAAGGCTAGAGCAAAGGATGAGATGGATCGAGCATGTTGTAGAAGCAACAAGCATGAGCTTGGACAGACTTTGAGACATAGAGGAAGATAGAAGGACCTAGCATGCTAGGGTCCTTGGGATCATGAAGACTTGGACATGAATGAATAACAACAACATTCTTTGGAAAAAGGTCAAGATGTGTAGGGTCACTGATAGCACAATTAGATATAACTCATTTGTGGTCATAAGACCATAAATCCTAAATTGGAAGGGACCTCAGAGATCAATTATTCAATTTGTTCATTTTATAGATGAGGAAACTGAGGCCAAGGAGATTAAATGACTTGCTCAAAGCCATACAGGTAGTAAGCATCAGAGGCAGGACTTGAATCCAGGTTCTCTGACTGGCAAGTACTGTCTTCATTTTATGACATGGCCTCTTTTGAATGACTAGACTCAAAGGATAATTTATAAATGCTTCACATTTTTATCAGTGGTATGGATAAAGGCCTAGAAATCATGCTTATCAAATTTGCAGAGGACACAGGGGTGGGAAGGATCTATAAATAATAAATAATAAGGGATTTGTGCAATTAACTTACTTCACACCACTGAGAAAGTCTCTTTTCATCTCTGAGCCTTGATTTCCCCATCACTACAATAAAGGAATTGAACCAGATGGTCTTTAAGGGCCCTTCTAACTCAACCCATGAGTATAGATTCATATTTAGTATCTGAGCAGGACTCGTAGGTGGAAAGGGGTGAAGAATAGGAATTGAATTGGAGAGTTGTTAAGGATAATTCATAGTGTTATTTATTTCTGTGACTATAAGAAAATAGTTATTCACAAAAGACAGGAAATTGGGGTTTAGGAAAAAGTCATTTGGGGACATTATAAGAGAAAGTAAGCTTCCTATTCTCCCACAAATCATCCCACAGTGTCACAATCAGAATGAGAATATAGAGGTAGGTAGGCCAATGGCATTCCTCATGTTTATGTGCTTAATTAAAGTCCCTCCAAAAATCACTGGAATAATGATCCTTTTCACATTTATAGGGCTTTTAACTTTCATATCTATTATCTTATTTGTTCCTGATAGACACCCTTTCTGTCAGGTTGGTAGGGCAAAAATCAGTAGACCTATTCTGGGAATAGGTAAACTAAGTCTCTGAAATAGTGAAGTGAAGGTCAAGGTCATGCTGCAAGTTAGTTGCAGGGCAGGATGGAATGCAGGGCTTCTGACTCCCTAGCCCACTTTCTCTGTTCTTAAACAAACAAGAAAGCAAACAAACAAATGAATGAATAATCAGAAAGATAGAGAGACAAAGTTAGTATCTCCACTCCCCCAAGGGAGAGATCACAATCAATCCCTAGCTTAGGGGGGAAAAATGTCTATGATTTATTTGGGATTATTAATGGCTCATCCACAAAAATGGGCAACTTAAAGATGATGGTTAAAGAAGAATCCACTTTGCTTCTACTCTATCGTATGTGTCAGGGGCCAGGGGAGGACCCACCTCAGGCAGAGGATAGAGAGATAGATAGATAGATAGATAGATAGATAGATAGATAGATAGATAGATAGATAGATGGATGGATGGATGGATGGATGGATGGATGGATGGATGGATGGATGGATGGATGGATGGATGGATGGATGGATGGATGGATGGATAGATGGATAGATGGATAGATAATCACTAAAATTTTCTCTGCCATCTCTTCCTCTCTCCTTCCCATAGAGTCTTCCCATGTGACAAATAATATTTTTAAAGAAAATAGAGAAAAAGAGGAAAAAATCAGCAAAAATGATCAATGCATCAAAAAGTATAAGGATATGTGCAATGTGTGACATCTGTGACCCTCTTGCTTCTATAAAAATATGGGGTTCCCTGGCCACTTTCTAATGCACCTCTGTGCCACCATTCAGGCTTGGTTTCCCATTTTTCTTCACTGACCACACCCCCACCTTAACATAGAGCTCAAGCTAAATCTCCTCCCTTGTCAATCAAAATCTATTCTGCAGCCTCTGGGGAAAAACTTTGTCTTGGGCATGATTTGATCGTATCAGGGAGGTGGGATGATCTAGATACAGTGTGATCAACTTCCTTTGGGAAGATAATGCTGCCAGTCTCTCATCATTAGGTATGCCATCCTTTGTTCACCTCCACCTGCAGATCCCAGAGGATGTCCTTCCCTTTGTGGATAAAGTTTATATATGAAAAATCAAATCAAATCCTGAAGCCCAAGGCTCTTCTCCTGCTGGGCTGTGTAATCCCAGAATGACAGTCCCAGAGTCACTTTGAGTTCAATACAAAATTCATTTTCAGATCCCTTTGATCATTTTGCCTTGTATGCAGCTGGTACCTTTTTGCGTATGAAAATCTGTCATTTTTTAAAGTGACTCCATATTTATAGAATCAGCTCCTTTGGTTTAGGGACTTGCTCAGTTCAATGTTGGGCAAAGGACTGTTATTAGTGATTTTCATTAATTCTTAGGATATTTCAGATTATTAATTTGACAGGTTCCTCCCCTCCTCCCTCCCCCCCCCCACACACACACATTTCCTTGCACATGTGCATGTGTATGCTTGGGAAGGGGGTGGGGTTCAGAGAGGGTGGAATTCAGCTAGTATACTAAATATTCAATATGTGTATAGCTCTGTTAGGTGCCCAGGTAGATACATGAAAAGAAGGTGCAGACTCTGCCCTCAGGGAGCTTAGCATCTACTTAGGAGACAATTATCTTTTCATGTATCTCTGAACCAAGAAGAAAGATAATGAGAAGTCTAATGATTCAGTGAAAAGGCCTTTTAATTGGCAGTCAGGGAGCCTGTATTCCAACTCATGATGTATCACTAACTCATTGTGTGACATTGGACAAGTCTCTTCCCCTCTCTAGGTCTCAGTTTCCTTGTCTGTCAAATGAAGGCTTTGGATGACATCATCCCTAAGTTTCCTTATTACTTTAAAGTTCTCTGTATCTCTAATGAATGCTAAATGGGAGAAGGGCCTAAGTTCAGAAAATGCAGGACTTAGCTCAGGCTTAAACAATGGCTAAGACACAATGAGGACGAGAGGGAAGAGAAGAGCATTCCATGTTTGATGGAGAAATAGCAGACACAGAAATTGGAGAATCCTTGATAAGACCACAGGCTGAAAGCTGACGGAGATCTCAGAGGATATCTAATATAACGCTTATTTTTTAAAGTCTCTCTTTAGACCGCAAGCTCCTAGAGGGCAGGGACTGTCTTTTGCCTCTTTTTGCATCCCCAGCACTTAGCACAGTGCCTGGTACATAGTAGGAGCTTAACAAACATTTATTGCGTGTTGATTTATTGATTACTATGATTTGTTCTAGGTCACAAGATCCAGAAGCGGGATTTGAATGGAAATCTGGTACAAAAGTGGTACTGTGCAAAGTGTAACTGGGTAACAGAGAGCATATGCTGGAGAGTAGTAAAAAATAAAGGTAGGAAGGAATTTTCCTTCCAGGGGATGGTTGCAGAAAGCCTTGAATGCCAGGCTGAGACATAGGGTCATTATCCTACAAGCAACAGGAGTGACGAGGTTAAAAGAGGAATGATGCTGATGGCCAGTGGCCTATGTCCTTCAGGACAGGAAGCTAGCCCAGCAGCTGCTGGAACCTGAATCTCCTCTCTTGCATCTTGGGTAGACATCTCCTTGCTCTGGTCTTCATCCTCTCCTCTTTAGCTCAGCTATGGGATTTTGCCCTGTTTAAGGAGTGGCTTGTTTGGGTCCTTCCACATATCCCTAGCAAATTTCATCTTTCAAGCAATTTTCTCCATTCCTAAAATTTTAGGAAATGCTTTTAAATTTCCCCAAACGGAGCAAGTTTTCTCTGTTGTGTCTGTCGCCATCTGCTGGCCGCACTCTAGAGTTGAGCGGGCTCAGCACCTCCACCCAGGGCTCAGGGATGAGGATTGCACCCATCAGATACTGGCCTGATTGGGTGGAGTGGAGGGAGCTGAACAGAATTCCTGGGGTAGAACAGAGCTTCTCTATAATGTCAGAGCCTCTGCATGTGGCTGTAGAGATTTGGCTAACCAGATATGGCCCTTGATAAGCTTCTAGTCTGAAATAGAATTCCCTGAACACACACACACACACACACACACACACACACTGCACAGTTGCATAGTCTCTCTGCCCGGCACCATTGAAGATACATCAGCCAGCAAGGGGCTAGGCTGCAGCTATTGCACTGAGAAGAGGCTGCTTGGCTCTCTGGGTTGGTGACCCATAGTGAAAACACTGCTAGTGTGCTCCAGGAAGTCGACTTTTCCTCTAACCCCTCACAATACTTCAAGTCTCTTGTGTATCAAGCAAAACTGAACTTGGTTTTCAGTACTTCTAATCTCTGTCCTAGGTCTTTTCCCAATCTGTGATACTTCTTTCCCCACATATGTACTCCTATTAAAATCCCTCTGATCTCAAATCCATTCCTGAGGGTGCATTGTGATGGGGAAGGGGAGGAAGAGCAGCCATTGCCAAAGGGCAGATGTCAGAGCTCAGATGTGTCCTCACCCTGCTTTCCCCCTTCCTTGTTACCTCCAGAATCAAATATAAAATGAAATTTGGCATTTAAAGTCCTTTCCAACCTGGCCCCTTCCTACTTTTCTGGTCTCCTTACTCTTCCCCACCACCAATGTATAGTCCAGATATGCAGGGCTCCTTACTGTTCCTTACTCAGGACAATCTACCTGTCATTGCTGTTCCTTTGTACTGACTGGCCCTTACCCGGCAATGCTCTGCCCCTTTCCTTCTATCTTTTCATTTCTTTGGTTCTTTTAAGACTCAGCTCAAAGCTCACATTTTTGTAGGAGCTGTTTCTTTCTTTTTCTTTTCTTTTTTTTTTCTTTTGGAGGGGGAAGGTGAGGCAATTGGGGTTAAGTGACTTGCCCAAGGTCACACAGCTAGTAAATGTTAAGTGTCTGAGGCTGGATTTGAACTCAGGTCCTCCTGACTGCAGGGCCAGTGCTCTATTCACTGTGTCATCTAGCTGCCCCTTTCTTTCTTCTTTTTCAGATTATCCCATTGCTACTGTATACATCTTATACATACATAGTTGTTTGCATGTTGTCTTTCCCATTACATGGGAGCTCCTCCTTGAATCCTCAGTGCTTTGCAAAGTACCTGGCATGTAATAAGCACTTAATAAATGTTTGTTGACTGAATGACAATAAGAAGATCCCAGACAATTCCAGGGAATAAGACTCATCTCTCATTAAAAAATAAAAAGCTGCCCCTTGGGAAAGGAATTCAGGACACCAGCTTGGGATAGATGGTAACAGGGAGAGAAGAGAACATTTAGGGTTCCCCTAAAACAGGGGCTGAAGGTGGGGTTTGTGAGCTTAAAATATTGATAAGTATTTTAATATATTGGTTTCATTTATAATCCTGTGTATTTCATTTTATGTATTTAATAAGAGAAGGGTTTCATAGAAGGGGTTCACTGGACTGTCTAAGGGGCTCATGGCATAAATAAGGTTAAGAACCCCAGGATGGTGACATCATGTGGGGCACCTGTTTTACCACCCTAGAATCTATATCTTGGCTGATCTTTTCCATTAATCCATGCAGGTTTTCTACCTTCTTAAAGCTTACCTCAGGTGACGGTATCTGACCCTCATCTACAACCCTCTGCTCTGGGAGCCACTATTGTTTCTGGGTTCTTCCCTTTCCTCATTTTGTAGTATCAATTCAACTCACCAACATCTTTTTCTTAAAAGCCCTAACACATAAGACAGACCCCAGACTCTTTATAACTATCACAGACTCTCTCTTTTCATCAGTTTCCTTTCTCCTGTGAATGTCAGGAGAGGTCTAGTTATTGATAAATTTTCCTATATGAACTCTAAATCTGGCCCTCTGCACCTTTCATCCATTGCTCCTTTTGCTATTTTCCAGGGCCAAGCAGAACCAGTTGAATCCTTGCACTACAAGAGCAATTTTCACATTCTTGGATGGTTATTATCCTCCCATTCCCCCAACCACCAAAACTCTCATTCCCAAGGCAGAACAGCCCAGGTCCTTCAACCAGTCCCCAGTGATACTGCTTTAGTCTCCTCAGTATTCTAGTTGCCTTCTGTGGGATGTTCTCCCACTGATCAGTATTCTTTCTCCTTTTACCTAGGTCCTTGAACCTCATCTATAAAATGATAGGGATGGATTAGATAAACTTGGAGGATCCTTCCAGGTCCTAGACCTTATCATCCTTTGGAAAAAATGAAGATAAAAGAAAATGAAGGAACCTATCTTAGATTGATGGGATGATGATAACTAACAATGGACAGAAGGCAGAAACACAAATCTTATCTGGATTTTGTTTTGTTTTTTTTCTTTCCTTGCAAAGGGGAATGATTTTTGGACTGGAAATATAAGAATCAGGTAGTTAATGATGTTGTTATAAGGATCCAGTGGGAAAATGTGTGTACAGAACTCTGTAAACCTAAAGTGCTAAATAAATGCCAATTATTTTATCAATTTATAGATTATCTACATATTATATCTGCTTGTTGCCTAGGCCTATAATTTCATTAGTTTAGATAATTCCTGGTGAGAAAACTCTCTCTACTAATGTAGATCAGCAATTGCTCTTTAACTTATATCCTTAGAGTTATGACCTTAAGTTATGGGTCCAAGGTCATAGGGACAGTATGTATCACAGGAAGAATTTGAATTTAGGCCCTCCCAACTCCAAAGCCTGCTTTTTATATACTAGACTATGCTGTCTCTCTATTATTATTAGTGATAGTAATAATACTAGTGGTGGTAGTAGTAGTAGTAGTAATACTGGTAGTAGTAGTGATAGTAGTAGTAGTAGTGGTAGTAATAGTAGTAGTAGTAGTAATAGTAGTAGTAGTAGTAATAGTAGTAGTAATAGTGGTAGT
>NW_027185754.1:13195467-13230053 GCF_028583685.1 Petaurus breviceps papuanus | reverse complement strand
GTAGTAATAGTAGTAGTAGTAGTAATAGTAGTAGTAATAGTGGTAGTAGTAGTGGTAGTAGTAGTAGTAGTAGTAGTAGTAGTAGTAATAGTGGTAGTAGTAGTGGTAGTGGTTGTTGCTGTTTTTTCATTAATATCCCGAGAGGCAGTTTGCTATAGTGGGAGCCTCAGCCTTGAAACCAAGAAGATGTGGGTTCAAGTTACACCTCTGTGTAATCCTGGGACAGTCACTTAACTTTTCAGTGCTTTAGGTAACTAGAGCTATGAGTTGAAGAAAAGGTAAGGATCTAACTTGGTAGAAGTACTTCCCTACATCAGTGGAATGAGGGGTCTAGTCTTTATCCTATTAATGTTGCATGGAGATTTCTACTGATGACTAAAGTTTTATACATATATTCATTAAATATATTTTAAGTATGTCCAGTATAATTATCATTAGACTTCATAGGATCAAAGATTTCAAGCTGAAAAGGGACTCACAAGGCATCTAATCATCATTTTACATGTGAAGAAATGGAAATTCAAGGAAATTAAATGAATTGACCCAGGGCACACAGGTAGTGTCAGAATTGATATTTGAACCCAGGTCTCTTGGTTAACTGACACCCATAGAGGTTAAATGACTTGCCCAGGGTCACACAAGCAGTAAGTCAGCAGAAATAGCATTTGAACCCAGGTCCTCTGACTCCAGAGTCAGTACCTTTCCACTGTACCACACTGCCTTTCAAGACCATTAAGTGAGCCTTAGACGCGTGACTATTATATTGCCAAGTCTTTGAATGAAGAGCATAGGAGAAATCCATGTTCATTTAACATGGCTATAACATCCCTCTGCTTTGTTTGCCCTCCTCCATACGTGTTGAATTGGTGACACTGACAATATGATAATCCAGACCTGAGGCAGACAATCTGACTCAATCACATCGCCTAATGGGACTTTTAAAAAATTACTAAATAGAGCATACTCTAGCTTCCTATTTAAAAAGGTGATTTCAAGACCAACGTCCCTCGTGATGTACTAGTCAGCTTTTGATAATCTGAAGGAAAGAAGAGTCCTTTAAGAAATACTGAGTGGCTTCCTGCCCAAGTCGGTTTTTTTCTATTCCCAAGTATTCAGAGTACATGATTGTGAATAAGTCACATCTCACTGATTCAGACTGACTGGAGGCAAGGTTTGTCCAAATTAATGACAAGTCTGATGATAGACTGTTGCTTAAAAAACATAGCTGGATTACTCTGAAACACCTGACTTCATTCTCCCTTATCCCAAACCCCTTTTCCATCTCTTGTATCCATCTTCTCTCCACACACATCACAATCACACTAATTTAGGACTTCTCACTTACACCTGGACTATTGTAATAGTTTCCTAATAGGCCTTCCTGTTTCCAATCTCTCCCCCTCTCTAACCCATCCTTACAGAGGTATCAAATAAGAGGCCTGCAAGTTATGGTCCACACAACACTCCTGAGAGTGGTCCAAAACAGATTCAAATGTAGTTCCTATCTGATTATAATATGTTGATGAATTAATTAAAAAAAGGTATATATAAACATGTTTTTCTAAGCCAATATAGGACCCGTAAGGATCCTTCTGTATGATTTAGTGGTCATTGTTTCTACTTGAATTTGATATCACGGCTCCACATATCTGCCATATTGATATTCTTAAGCACATGTCTGACCATGTCACTCTACTACTCAAGAACCTTCAATGGCTCCTCATTGTGTCTTAGAAAAAAATACAACCTCTTCTTTTTGGTCTTTAAAGCTTTTCATGATGATTTGACTCTGATTCCATCAGGGCGAGGAGATTAGGTTATGTCAATGAAACAAAATCCTGGGCAGGTCTTACTAACTGGAAAAATTTTAATGATGGGTTTAGCAATGAATAATATATCTGCAATCCAAGAACTGGACTAGCTAACTTTGAAGGAAACCCTCACCAGAAAGTTAGCCCCCAAGCAATATGTTTCTTTTTTTCATTTACAACAATTTATAGAAAACACTTATTTAAATAAAGAGCAGTTGAAATCTACATTGGTAAGAGGGAGTGCTAACACCAAAAAAAAAATTGTGAATCCTTGGAGCATTGTTGTAAGAAAAATAATTTCAATCTAATTCAACACTTACTTATTCCTTGCCTGCTCCTTGCAAGGTTCTGTTCTTCCCCCAGAACATTTGCTAACTCCTATTTCAGATATCTTAAAATCAAACCTTCATTGTCCTTAAAATTGCATCACTTCCAGTAGACTAGAGATTTGATCTAGTCCTGGTCCTCCTCCTGTCTTTGTTTTCTTTAAAGCCATTTCTACTTCCTTATGCAGCAGATCAAGGGCTGTGATGTTTAATGTTTAAATGTGGCCATTTCACTGTCATTGACAAAAAGATGTAGACCCTGTGATAGTAATCTTGATAGAGCTTTTCTATTTTCGGTCATCTTTTTGGTTTAATCCTTATATATTTTCAAGATTTTCTAGCTTTTTTTGGTAGGTTTTTTTTCCCTTCAATTGCTTCTTATAATGTCGCTTACAATATTAGATTTCACAAACAAGTACATATTCTTTTTTTTTTTTAAGCAATTGGGGTTAAGTAACTTGCTCAAGGTTTCATGGCCAGTTATTTCTGGGTGTGGTGCTAAGTGTCTGAGCCGGGATTCAATCTCCAGGTCATCCCGACACTGGAGCCGGTGCTCTTACTCGTTGAGCCACGTGGCCACCCCTAACAAGTACATATTCTAAAATGGTATGTGCTTTTGGGGGCCATAACTCTCCATTTTTTCAAAGAGATCAAATGGTTTCTGGCTAAAATGCCTTTTAAGGGTCTTTTGGTCTCCTTATAGAGCAACTGACTTATATTTGTTAAAGTTCCTTCGGAAATACCAATAGGCTATATTGATGTCTATCTTTTTAATCCATTTTCAATTTCTTGGATATGTACAACTTATTTAAATATATGAAATTGGAGTTGTTTCTTCTTGTCTTCTTTGTATCTTCTTATCTTATTTTTTCTTCTAGTTTGGTATTGATTTTGATTTTTACTCCAAGAAATCAACAGTCTCTCCTTAAATAAACAGCTGACAAAGAATGACTCCCACACTGATAGTTATTTCCTCTCTAGCATTGTGTGTTTGTGAACTTACAAGGTGCTCACTATGTCTAGTGCTTACAAGTGTTTACAAGGTGCTTCCTAAAGGAAGTATTCATGATATGTAGGCATGAACCTTGTACAAGTGAGTGGTCTCTTTTGTTTCTTACTCCTGATCCATGTTTTATACGATTAATAATAATGGTTAGCATATTTTCACACTTTAAAGTTTTCAAAGTGCTTTAAATATATTATCTCATTTGATCATCAAGACAACTGTGTGAAGTAGGTGCTACCATCATCCTCATTTTACAGATGAGAAATTAAATCTGAAAGAGTAACATGAATTGCTTAGGGTTATGCAGTTAAAAATTGTCTGAGGCAGGATTTGAACTCAGATCTTCTGACTTCAAGTCCAGTGTTCTATCCCTTGACCCACCTAAATGTTTTCCATCATCTTTTTTTTTTTGTGATCCCGTTTCCACCTTTTCACTGAAGTCACCAAGTTTGAATACACATCGATTTGATTCAGAGGGCCTTGAGTTCTTCATTGAATTTCTTTATCTCCTCATCCTCTGCAACACATGTTGGTGGATAAAGCACAAATGCCTTCACAGTCATCTTTTTACAAATACCCATCATGAGCACTGCAATGCTAAATGAACAAGTGTCCCATGAAATGTTGTTTCCTTTTGTCTTTGGACACACCATAAAGTCAATGCTGTTAGCGATATTGTCTCAGGAGAAAATGTGAGCCACCCTTCCGATGAGCTGCAACTTCCTTTTTTGTCTCTCAGTTTCATTTATAGCAAGAAAAGCAATTGAGAAAATATCAGTAACTACCGATCCATAGGCCTACTTTCACATCTCAATAAAATCTTTATGAGTATAATCTCCACACATATCAGGGAGATGAGAAGGGAATAGGTAGGCTTTCACATACAGTATTTTTACGGCAGACCCCATCTTCCAGTTATACAAATGACTGAAAGGTATAGAAAATACAAGGGCCCATTGTGTTTATCATTTGCTGACTATAAAAAAGAAATGGATTTGGTGGAGCGAGACTCCTTAAAGGCTGTCCTCTAACAAGGTGTCTTCATAGGGTGTGTTAAAATCATATAAAATTACTCAAAATATATAACAACAGAGATAACTTTATTTGACAATCTTCTGACTATTGGTATCAATTGAGGCATAAAAGAGGCAGACATGTTCTTACTAAAGGCGTTTGCTCCTGTAATGGAGAATATGCAACCCAGAAACCAAGTCAAAGAGATATTCCCTAAAGGTGGTGAGGTCCTCCTTTCTGTTGATGACATTAAGTTAATTACATCAAGCCTTGGGATAGTTAAAAACATCTAAAGTTAGAACCATCCACACTAGAAGGAATTTGGTCAATACCTCCCCAGGAAAACTTAAAGGGATGAAGAATGCCTATTGTCTCTATTATTATAATTGCATATATTATCTATTTATATAGTTATTTTACTTATAATTATATTTAATATCACATATTTATTTTTGTTTTTATATTTATTATTTGTTTATATATATATATATATATATATATATATATATATATATATATATATAATATTATCATATGTGATCAGATGGGCAGCTCTTAGGTCTGGTTCATTAGTGCATATAGCATCCTAAAACTCCTAGTTCAGTTTTAATCTTTAATAATTTTAGGAGTATAAAGGCTAGAGGCTTACAAAAGCATCATTTGAAAGTTTAATTATATTTGTAAGTGCTTTGCATGACTTCATATGTATAATGAATAGCCTTTTTCTTTCCTTCTGAATGAGTGGGGAAGGGGTAAAGGGAAGGAGATAATTTGGAAATTAAGACAAATTAAAAAAGAAAGTTTAATTATTTAAATTTTCTTCATACTTAGTTTTTTGAATTATAAATTAAAATCTTAAATTTTAACAAGATAGGCACTATGTCATTATGCAATCCAACTGCAATATGTTTTAGATGACACTTTCAGTGACTACTGATGGGATAGAGGAAGACCTCTTACTTGGTCACCTTGGTCCCCTGATCTATCTCCATTAGACTTTTATTTTGGCAGAAGGTGGGGTCATATCAAAGCTGTCATGTATGTATCAAAACCTCAATTTTTGAATGATCATAAGTCTTGGATTACAAATGTGAGAGGTAATGGATAGAATTTTTTACAAAATTAACTAGAGTGAAGGTGGTTATGCTGAAATTTAATAAGAAACGTATCAATATTTTAAAAATGTAAATAATTAACCTTTCAAATATTACTTTTTGTAAGTTTGTAGCATTTATGCTTCCAAAGTTTTTAAAGTTTAAAGCTGTACTAAAACTTTTAGGATAGTCTGTATTTCTTACAAAGTCAGTGAAGATGCCCCATTTACTGGATCTAGAACCATGAAGAAGGAAAACAGAGAGAAGGATGGATTGCTTTGGTGAAACCATGCATTACTTTTCCTTCCTTCCTATCAACAACTACAAGTTTCTTCTTGCAAAAAAAATTTGTCTATTTTTTTAAACATCTTTTGTCTTTTGGTAAAGATTCAAGTCTTATAATCTTGTATCTATCATAGCCCCTGGAACATTAAAGTCATGGGTCTCTCATAAGACTATAGGGAGGTGTGGGGTATCAGGGTATACATAGGCTCTGACATATTACTAATGAAGAATTGCACAGGAGAAGTAGCCTAAAGCTTTTCATCATATCTAATATAATCATATAATATATAGCTGAAAAGGAGGTGAGGTAGTTATGGGATTAGAGAGAGGGACAACCCAAGAACATCCTGAAAATGTCCACATCATGTCAAAAGATCTAGAGGAATGCCTTCACTGTACTGGGTCAAGCCTCCATGGAGAATTCATAAAAGGACACAGAATGACGGTAATGATGGGTTGTGATCCACACAGTTGGAGAGAATAAGTACTCCACAGTTGGAGTTTTCAGGGTATGTGCAAGGCATAAACATGTAATGCAGCTTAGACCTAGATTTATTTGTCTTAGATTCCTAATTAACAGAGTACAAATTAATGACATATTGTTGTAGTTCATAATTTCCTATCTGGAAAGGTCAATTTCCACTCCATCCTTCCATCTCATTTTTCCCCACTACCCCTCTTCTTTCTCTGACTCCTTCTATATCCTTACAGTAGCAAAGGACCACCCAGCATGGTATACCCACATCAAAGAAGGCACTGTGCTCTATGAGTGAAGCAGAATTGCAGAAGCTTAAAAAAAAATGAGATGCACAAATTTAGCCACAGGTCCATTCCAAATGTTCATATGGACTATTTGTACCCGACCTGTGGTAGAGCCTTCCAAGCTCACATTGATTTAATCAGCCATAGTCGGACACATTGTGCCTTGACTTCAACAAAGTGATGTCATTTTGATATTCTTTGAGAATGAAAGACAACAACCAACA
The DNA here is from genome assembly GCF_028583685.1 of Petaurus breviceps papuanus. Classification (NCBI taxonomy): domain Eukaryota; kingdom Metazoa; phylum Chordata; class Mammalia; order Diprotodontia; family Petauridae; genus Petaurus; species Petaurus breviceps. Next base: position 13,223,531 of record NW_027185754.1, on the reverse strand, counting down.
TATTGAAGATTAAAGGCTTCTCACTGGTGACTTACTGATGCCAAAATAAAAGTGTCTGCATATGAAACTTAAGATGAAAGTCACAGAGCCAGGTAAGCCTTTAATTTACATAGCTCTGGACTCAGTGGGTCAAAGTCTTTGGTACTAATTTACCAGCACAACAGAAGAGAAAACCCTCAGAAATCAAATGATGAGGTACAAAACCACATTTTTACACCTCCCAACTTCATGTTCCATTGCCATATTGTTCCCCATTATGCTACAACTGTTATTAACTCTCGATTTTGGAGATAATGGTATTTAATTAAACTACTTTGCGGCTTACTACTGTTTCGGGAATTTGCTAATTAATCTTTATGTAATTGCTTTGCAATGGTTGTACAGCAAAAGTACTTAAATTATAAGTTGTACCTCTCACAGAGAATCTAATTTCTAAACATAACCCCACGTTAATAAGTAAAAGATCGAAGAATTGGGGAGTTAACTGTTTAAACTCCTCCTAACATTTAAATCTTCTTGTTCATGGACTCAGCATGTTGGAAATAAAATATGTACTTATAAAGAACATTTCCTTATGGAAGCTCAAAGATTATTCTGCTGATCAAAGTCATTATTACTTTTTTTTAATGAATTAGAAATTAGTAGCTTTTCCAGAACCCTTCCAAGTCCAAGAAATTTTATTAAAACCATAGGCCTTATCCTGATAGACTGGAGTAGATGGAATTGAACATTCTTTCTGTTGAAAATCAAAACAAAACAAAACCCAAGTCAGTGACTAGATCTAGGAGGCAGGTGACTCTAGAAGGGTTCAGAAATACCATGAGGCCTTGGCCTGAAAAGTTATTCTCTCTACCCTTGCTTGCTCTCCCTTCTCCTCTCCCCTCCCATCCCCTCTCCTCCCATCCCCTCTCCTCCTCTCCTTTCCTCTCCTCTCCTATTCTTTCCTCTCCTCTCTGTCTCTCTTGCTCTTTTTCTTTCTCTGTCTCTCCATTTTACTCTGTCTCTATTTTTAAAATGTTCTTTATTTTATTATTTTATATTATATATGTATATGCTATATAAATAAATAAATAAATTTATTTCTCTCCCAGTAATTACCAGACAGATATTGATTTATAAAGTGACAGGAAATTAGACCTACCCACCAAGAGGGTGTGCTCATCTCAGGTGACATAGGTCATTTCTTGCATGGTACTCACTTTGCCAAATTAAAGATTAGAAGATTGATGAATATAGAATTTGAGCACAGCAGGTTAGGTGTTCTTTAGGGATGTTTCCATCAAGTTATAATATCTTAGTGAGTTGTGCTGCCAGAGTTCTTCTAAGTAGATAATTGATTCAGTCATCCCTTATCTTCTTTGCAGAGTGGGGGACTGTGGGTATGGTACACTAAGTATCATAGCAGACTTTTGATAGTTTAGTTAGTTATGCTGAAATATTATGTTTTCCCCTCTATTTTTTTGTTGTATCAGATGATTCTCTACAGTTTGGGGAGGGAGGAATTCATTGGAAACAGTAGGTGGTATAAAAATATCAATAAAATATTGTTTAATTAAAAGAAAATTTCCACTAATCATTAGGACCAGAGAATCTTGCAATTGTAAAAGTTTGGGAGACATAGTGAAACATTCCCACTCTTTGGTTCTCCTTTTTCACCTCCTTTGCAAATGGCTTCCCTTATTTCTGCAATTGTCATTAACATGTTAATTTTCAAATTAGCAGCTCAGCCTTTCCTTAGTTGCTTTTAGATTCTCTTCTGTGTGTCTGCCCCTGGTAGATTTGCAGAAGTGTCCTAGCTTGTCTTCTGAGTTGTGACTGATTCTTAAATAGTCTGAATCAAACTCATTTAGGGAGGCTGACTTCTATACAAAGCTACTCTCATCTATAGAATGCAATTTCCTGGAGAGCAAAGGGCTTTCTTCAGTTAGTATTTGTATCCCCAACACTTAGCTGGGGTTTATAGTACCTTTGACCATCAGGTGTGTTCCCCATTGATTACCATCTAATTAAGTTTGTCTAATCGAAAATGTGTTATGCTGTTTCATTTTAGCTTCAATTTCACAGTACTAAATTTTTATGAAATTATCTCCCACTACCAAGGGTGGCCACTGTGTTTGGAACCTAGAGCCTCTTAACTGCAATCTTTTAGAACAAAACCCTCTCAAATTTTGGGGGTAAAATGTATTATTGTCAAAATCATCATTTCAACAAACATTTATTAAGGAACCATTACAAATATAACATTCCTTCTGGGCCTACTTTCCCAAATGCCTATTTGCATTGGTGGGCCATGTTCCCAGCATTCTTCCTTTTACATATAACTCTAAGGGACTGGGTTTTTCAGTAGTACTGTATATCTAGTTTACTTTTGATTGATTATAAACTAGCCAGATAGTTAAATCTTAGAAAAGATATTTACTAAAACGGGTTAACAAGGACAGTGGTACAAAGCATCTCCCCAAATTAGGGGCACACAGTTTCCTTGCACACACAAGGTTCCTGGAAGGAATGGGTACATGTGTCCAAAGTTTAAATATACAGTTTCTAGTTACCAGAAGTCATTTTCTCCCTTATGAGTTTCCTTAGGTCTAACTATCTTCTGGGCTCTGAAATTCATTGCTCTTATAGGGCCTAAATCTGCCTTTTCTTCCTCAGTTTAATTTATCTTCAGTCTGTATCTAAGCTACCTATGTGGATGTTATCATTAACTATTGCAATATCAGGGATATTGCCATAGAAATGACAACGGGGATGCTGCATCTTTTGACTTTTCAAAGCTCACAAAGTCTTCACCTGGTTAGGGGTAAGGATGGAGAGAGGAGGAAGAGAGAACAGAATTTCCCTTGGCCACTATTGCTACTTGAATGATAGACTCTGGCACTGACGTATCGCTTTATCTATAATCCAATAGGTGTTTGTGCTTCTCTTCTACCGATAACAAAACCTTTCCTTTGGTTAGCCAATTACTTTCCTCCAAAGATCAAAGCACTCTACTCCTCCCAAATTGATTAATGCCTTGTTCCCATCTATACCTTTGATTACAAAATTACACCTTTGATTGAATCAAAGAAGTCTGGGCCTTCTGAATTTATATTCATTGGGTTTGGGGTTGAAATGCCTCACCTTTACACATGCAAAATCCTGTGCTAGGTTAGGGTAAAGAAAGCCAAAAACAAAGCAGATTACATTCTAATACAATAGCTTTCTGTAGCATGGTAAAATAGATAGTGTGCTTTCCTTACAGAAACCTTGTAAAACAGGTAATATAAATATTATTTTTAATATACATTTTATTTTTCCCCAATTACACAATGAAACAATATTTTTTAACATTTGAGGTTTTCTTGAGTTTTGAGTTCCAAATTCTATCCCTCTCTTCTTCCCTCCCCTCTTCTTTCCCTGAGATGGTAAGCAATCCGATATAGGTTATACATGTGCAATCATGTAAAACATTTCTATATTAATCATTTTGTACAAGAAAAATATAAGTATTATTAATCTCAGACTCATTCTCCTAATCTATAAAATGGAGATAAAACCTGCTCAGGGTCACAGAGCCGGAGATAGGAACCTAGTCTCAAGTCCATAACTCTTCTCACTCCATCATGCCATTTCCTTTCCTCTCAGAGCCAGACAAACAAAAGATGCTTTCTTCTCCCTACAGAATTGCTAATATAGTAAACACTTCTTTAATTCACATGCTTAGCTTATCCATCCAGTTATGTTTGAGGAACAGGTATGCTTGTTGAATGTACCTATTGACTTCAAAATGTGGTTATTTCAGCATGGACTTTTTAAGTGAATAGGATAAACAGGAATTTAATAACTTAAATTGAATTTGTAAAGCAATCAAACTTCTTTAAAATTCTTTCTCTCACACACACATACCTACATATATACCAACACACACACACACACACACACACACACACACACACACAACCTTATCAAACAGGGCAGTAAATGCCAGGGAGTACAACCTCCTCTCCCCCAACAGAGACAACTCACACAGTTGTTCCTCATAACCAAGGTATTCCATAGTCAAAGTATTCTAAATTTGCATAAAATTGTAGCTCAGAAGCCCCCAGCTATGTGTTTACTTTTGCTAATCAACCAAAGAACATAATCAGTTCAAGAAAAAAGGAATTTAATGAACTTGAAAGAAGTAAGAAGAGGAATAAAATAACATTTTCCTTAAAAATACATAAACCATCAGTTAGAAACAATGGGCAAACCTAAGGAACACACAGGAAGAGTTAGAGGTGTAGGGAAAATGTGTGGCCAGTGCACACACATGGAGGGACATATATTTAGGGAAGACACATGCATGTGGAGAGGCCCACAAATCACACCTCCAATGCTGTAGGACTGCCTGCGTCTCTGGTGATAGCATCACATTGCTGCTACTAGGCCTGCTCCCTACTAGTCAATAACTGTGTCTTAAGATGCTTCCACATGTGTCTAGTCCATTACTTCAATGTTTATATCTTCTCACTAATATGAGTATGCCTTTTCTTGGTCCAGAGAATCACACTGTCTCATTATATGCCATATAGATGTCTACCCAGAATGCTGGAGGTATTCCTATAAGTTTTTAGCATTTAATGGGTACCGGTGCAACACTCTGGTCATCTATCTGCTATACCTCGTTTTTGGTATGTGACTGGTCTGCCTCCTTTTGTGATTATACATTACTTGGATGATATATTTTATATCACATCTTATGTACATGTTATCATAGATAATCTCATGCTCACTATTTATCTGTCTTCCTTTGGGTCATTCAATTTTCAGTTTTCAGAAATCTGATTGTTACAAATATGCAGCCATCTTGCATCATCAGAAGAATATGTAGCATAAAAAATGTGTTTTGGGGGAGGCTAGATGGCTCAGTGAATAGAGCACTGGCCTGGAGTCAGAAAGACCCGAGTTCAAATCTAGCCTCAGACACTTAACACTTACTAGACATGTGATTGGTCAAGTCACTTAATCCCAATTGCTCTGCCTTACCCCCCTCCAAAAAGCAAAGAAATAAAATAAAATAAAAGTGGGTTTTGCATCAGGAAGGAATTTGGGACCACTGGCATTTCTATGCAATTTTTCCAGCTGCAATTCCAGCTGTTCCCTTCTTCCTTTGTAAATCTGGGCCTGCTTACTGACCATTTGCGAAAAAACCCAGAACTTATTATCCTTCTCCTTAAACTCTTCCCCTACTCCCTTCCTTATTACTGTGGAGGGCACTGCCATGTTCCCAGTCCCTCACACTAGCAACCTTGCAGTCATCTTGGATTCCTTTCTCTCCCTCACCCCGCCTGTCAATTTCATTTTGCAACTTCTCTCAAAAATGTCCCCTTCCCTCCCTTGACACTGCCACTACTCTAGTGCGGGCCCTCATCACCTCACGCCTGGACTATTGCAGTAGCCTGCTGGTGGGTCTGCCTGCCTCACGTCAATTCCACTCCACTCCATCCTCCATTTGGCCCACCAAAGTGATTTTCCTAAAGTGCAGGTCCTACCATGTCACTCCCATACTCAATAAATATCACCTCCAGGATCAACTGCATTCAAAGCCCTTCCTAATCTAGCCCCACTTACCTTTTCAGTCTTCTTACATCTTACATCTCCTCCACATACTTCGCAGTCCAATGACAGTGGCTCCTTGACTGTTCCAAGAACAAGACACTCCACCTCTCAGCTCTGGGCGTTTTCTCTGGCTGTCCCCCATGTTCAGAATGTTCTTCCACATGTACTCTATCTACTGGCTTCCCTGACTTCCTATAAATTCCAACTAAAATTCTACCTTACAGGTTTCCAAACTTATGTGGCCTACTACCCTTTAAAAAAAAATTTACTCAGCACTCCCTTGGAAATCTACTTTCTTTAACACTTTAATGGTTTTTTTAATTTCATCATTTCAAAAAATATTATTTTTTGAAATGATGCATCATAAATTTAATAATTTATTATAAATTTGTAGGGTTTTTTCCTGCATTGAAATTTTGATGATGCAATATTGTGTCATGTAACTTTATAGTATCATATTATAAACAAGTCATTAAATGCACATTTTCCTGCCAATACATACTGGACTTCCTGACAATATGCTACACACTTTACTGCCAACACTTGTTTGTTGGTGGACTTGACCACTGATCAGTGACTTGCATTTTGTGTGTTTATTTGGAAAAAATAATATTATCACTATGACTATAACTCTGTTATACAACAGATGAAACATGTACAAACAGTTTTTCAAAATTCTCTTCTCTTCTTTCCTTATGCTTCCATCACCCCCTTATTTTTATTCAATGCCCCCGCCCCTGGTTATACCTGAGGTTACTACTCTATCTTTTAGTGCCCCCCCAGGGGTGGTATCACCCACTTTGGCAACCTATAGGAAGTGCTTCCCAACCCCTTTTAATTTTAGTGCCTTTCCTCTCTCCTTTTTAGACTTCATACTGCTTATTTCTATATATTTGTTTGTGTGTTGTCTCTTCCATTAGATTGCAAACTTCATGAGGGCAAGAACTGTCTTTTGACTTTTTTGTATCCCCACTGCTTAGTACAATGTCTGGTAAACAGTAGGCACTTAATAAAGGCTTATCGATTGACTGCCTGTCACTGACTAGTCCAATGTCATATTAATGGGAGAGAGGGCCTGCCCAACATGAGGTATTGCTCTGTGCAAACGATATTGGTGATGTCTCAGGTGGTTTTAGCCTTATCGAATACAGATTAGAAAATTGCTGGATTAGTAACAGGCATTTTTCATTCATTTGCCTTTTCCTCTGTGGTGTATTGAATAGCGGAACTCTATTGAGTGACTATGGGTCCCAAGGAATGGGTCCTGCGGAGTTCTGGAGATTCAGTACAATATGTAATCAAGAACATGTGGAGGACTTCATCCTCTGAAGGACTCTCTCTTCCATCTTGGCCCCAAAGACAGTGAGGATTTTTGTGATGATCACACATTTCCCTGTTTTTATGACTTGTTGAGTATTGATAACCAATTTTCCAGAGTTCTCTCTACACTTGCTTCTATCAAAGAAACTTTAATATGTTTGGTTATCCATTCTATTATAACATGAGGAAATGATAGCTTTGTTTTTCATATTTCTCTTGACAGTGTATCTTCCTAAATTAAAGCTATCTATAGTTACATGAAAAAACGTTCTAAATCGCTATTGATTAGAGAAATGCAAATCAAAACAACCCTGAGGTACTGCATCACACCTATCAGATTAGCTAACGTGACAAAACAGGAAAATAATAAATGTTGGAGATGTGGGAAAATTTGAAAACTAATGCATTGTTGATGGAGCTGTGAACTGATCCAACTTCTGGGGAGCCCAACCAAAGGGCTACAAAATTGTGCATACCCATAATATTACCCATAACCATAATAATATTCATATATACATAGAAATAATGCCATTTCTAGGTCTGTATCCCAAAGAGATCACAAAAATGGGAAAAAGACCCACATGTACAAAAATATTTATAGCAGCTCTTTTTGTAGTGACAAATAATTGGAAATTGAGGGGATGTCCATCAATCAGGGAATGGCTGAACAAGTTGTGGTATTTGAATGTAATGGAATACTATTGTGCTATAAGAAATGGTGAGTAGGTATATTTCAGAAAAATCTGGAAAAACTTATATGAACTGATGCTGAGTGAAATGAACAGAACCAGGAGAACACTGTACACAGTAACAGCCACATTATGTCAATGCAAGGATCTAAGACAATTCACAAAGACTCACAATTGAAAATGTTATCCACAGCCAGAGAAAGAACTTGAGTAGGAATGCAGATGGAAGCATATTATTTGCTTTCTTTTGTTGTTGATTTTATTTCTTTTTTCTTGTGGTTCCTCCCATTAGTACTAATTCTTCTTTACATCATGACTATTGTGAAAATACATTCAATATGAATGCATAAGTAGAGCCTATATCAGACTGCACAGCATCTTGAGGAGGGGGGAGGAGATGGAGGGGGTGAAATTGAAAACTCAAAATCTTATGAAATTAAATGTTGAAAACTAAAGATAAATTAATTAGTTATAAAAAAGATAGTGTACCTTCCTTTCTGACATTTCAGCTTACTCAGCCACAATTTAAAAAATTTCATTGTATTAATTGTCTCTCTTCCTTATTGGTTCATTTCTTTGGATTTTTTTTTCTCCTTCCAAAAACCAATTTTCTTTTGGATGTTTCTATTAATTTTATTTCTGTTGGTGGTTCTATGACTTCATTTGAGTGACATAACAGGAATACACTGGAGGCTGGCTGCTGATTGTTAAATTTTCAGTGTGAGCTGAATACCTTAGAAATCAACAAATGAAATAAAGTTCAGTAGTAGAATTTGTTTGGGAAAGTATATGTCTCTGTCTATGTATATATGTATATGTGTATGTATAAATCTATATCTACACAGACATAGATATATGTATATGTATCCATATATGTATATGTGAATGTATATATCTATCCTAACTTAATTGTAGCCCGGGGGGGAGAGGGGGAGGAACACAAAGTGAAAAAGTGCACAGCAGAGAACAAAAGAAAACTTATAAGGAAGCAAAGAAAGGATGGACAGTTCTCAACACAAAGCATATTATTCATCATACTTGAAATGAAAATTTACTGTCACATATTTTGAAGCCTTTCATGTTCTGTTATGCACATGACATGCTTTTATTTCTTTTTTACTTTCTATTTAAGTTCCAATATTTAACTTTATGATACGTTTTTGTTTCTTTTCTCTATTCTGTATTTGTATTCTGGTGTTTGAGTCTAAAATAAAATAAAAAAAAAGAAATCTGCAAACACTACAAATCAGGGCCTGATTTACTGTTTTGTTAATTATATTTTAAAAAATGATGAATAAAAAGTTAATGATGTAGATTAAGTTTAAAACTGTGTTGTACATAGCTATTGATTTTTTCCCCTAGAGAATGGTTATTAAACATTTACCAGCGTACCCTTGGACATAGATATAGAGAGGCTAGGTTGTTGGTGGGCTCTTCTTGTGGAACAGATACCCTTATGCATCTCTGGGGTCTTGTCATTAGCCTTGTAGCTGTGCCCTTAGGATCTCTGATCCTTTTCTTCTACACTGCAGCTGAGCTCTAAATACATGGACCTTTTTTTCCCAATTGTACTCTGAGACCCTTAAGAGAAAATGTCTTTTTTTTTCCATTTCTACCTCTAGCACGTAGCATAGCATACAGTAAACACAGTACATGCTTTTCACTTCATTCATTCATTCTCGATCTTCCCCTAAAGCCTTCTTTCTAAAGTCTCTCTTTTTATTTCTCTATTTTGTTCAGTCGTTTTTCAGTTGTGTCCAACTCTTCATGACCCCATTTGAGGTTTTCTTGGCAAAGATATTGGTATGGTTTGCCATTTCCTTCTCCAGTTACTTTAGCAGATGAGGAAATGGAGGTAAATAAGGTTAAGTGACTTGCCCAGGGTCATACAGCTAGTGAGTGTCTGAGGCCAGATTTTAACTCAGGAAGATGAGTCTTTCTGACTCCAGGCCTGGCACTATATCCACTGTACCCCCTAGCTCTGTCTTTCTCTATTTAGTCCAGTCCTATAAGAAGCACATTATCAGTCCAGAGTTCAGTTACTTCAGCCTACAAGAAAATTTCAAGTCCATTGGATGAAACATTAATTTTCACTAATAATTATTGTTTTCAGAGAAGAATTTGGAATGAGATGGATCTGGAAGACTCCTCCTGGAAGTTCTAGGTTTACTGTACAGTCATTGGCAAACCATATGCCACAATATTATCTTCTGGGGGCACACAAACTCTGCCAGCCAATGGTAACCTTCTCTGTGCCATATCTGAAGACCTCACAAAGCAATGTGGAAAGCTTCTCTATAGATTCAAGATGGGCCAGGACTAAATCAGTACCCTTTCCTAAATTGCTGGTAGAGACTCAGTCCCTGGAGAACATGGAGGAAAATGCCAGTTGGGTCCTTTCTAATTCCAGGGGCTAGGCTGAAATAATAGCCATAGTTTCTAAAGATCAAGGATCATTAGAAAGAATGGATCACTCACCTATTCCCTTTTGATGTTTTACTGTGAGGATCCCCAAAGTAGAGAATATGGGTTCATGATGAAACATAGTCATCATAGTTTGATGAGCATTTCATAAGAACAAGGGGGGCTGAGAGAAGATAGCTCAAGTCAGGTTGGCTCCATGATGGAGTATTCCACTGTGATCTCTGTTGAGCAGACATTTTTTTTAAGCTCTTTCCCCATACACAAATCACAGAATGCTTAGAGCTAGAGTGAGCTTCAGAAATCATGGAGTCCTGGTTACAGCAAAAAGAAATGTGATGGGCTTAGAGTCTAAGGATCTGAGTTCAACTGCCAGTTCTGTTGCTACTGAAGACCTTGGGTCAGTTACTCCATCTCTAAGTCCTGCAGTCTGAAACCTTTGTTATATATTGTTAACAATTTTTCTGCCTATAAAGATTTTCTAGATAAATATCTCCTAATTAGCTTTTTTTTTTTTTAGAAAAAGAGCAAGGGTGGGAGGATATTTTGCATGGTGTCACACATGGGTGTTAAGCAATAGAAACCAATCTAATACTTGGAGCATTTTTTTGCTCTTGAATAGATCATTTAAAGAGCAGGCCTACATGCCAAAATTCCTGGAAAATTCATGGTCTTCTGTCTCCACAACCATGATCTCGTTCTTCTTTCTAGATCCTACAAGGACCCATGCCGTTTCTAAATGTCGGTCTATGAAAATCTCACTGCAGGTGGGCCCCAGTTTAAATAATAGCTGCACTTCAGCCAAAGGGTAGGAATTGAGTTGTGTTGTTTTTGTTTTTTCCCCCCAAATCCAAAACTGAAGTACTGAGGTCCCTTTGGTTCGCTGTAAATCAAGGATCCCTGCAGAGACATTTTGTGTTATGTAAATTCATTTTTGTGTGGTTATTTTTCTCAGCTGGAATTTCCTGTATGGGGAAGGTCCATTTTGATTATGGTACAGTAATTATAATAACAATAATGATAATTCAGATTTATTATAACTGTGAATATGTGTGTGTGCATAATATATAAAACCCACTTTAAGGTTTAAAACCCAACCATCCTCTGAGATAGTTAATAGAATGTGATGCATGTGATTCAGTAGAAAGAACACTGGATTCAGGATCAGACGACCAGGTTCAAATCTTGGTGCTGCCATTTTATTATCCGTGTGACTCTGGGTAAGTCATTTATCTTCTCAGGCCCCCAGTTTTCTCGTATCATTTTTGATTTTATTCCTGACAGTTCTATAAACATTATTATCTTCATTTTAAAGATGAGAAAATTGAGGTTCTCAGAAAGATATGAACTTGAAAGACCTGGGTTCAAATCCCAGTTTCAACACTTGTTATTACTTGTGTGACCTGGGGGAATTCACTTAACTTCTCTGGAATTCAGTTTCTTCATTGGGAAAATAAGGGATTTGAACTAGATGCCCACATAGGTCCCTTCCATCTTTAAATCTAGGAAATGAAGAGACTTTCCCATGGTTGTCTATGTAAGTAAGTGTCAGAGCTGGACCTTGAACCCAATGTTCCTAACTCTAAATCCAGTGGACAGAGGGGTGTGTGAGATATTCATTTATTTGTCTATGGGGACTTCTAAAACTTGGGAGAGGGAACTGAAGCCTCTCAAAGAAAACAGCTGGGTCAAAAAGCCTTACCCTGAAGATATGTTGTTACTGAGTCATTTCATTCATGTCTGACACTTCATGACCCCATTTGGGGTTTTCTTGGCAAAGATATTGGAGTGGTTTGCCATTTCCTTCTCCAGCTCATTTTACAGATGAGGAAACTGAGGCAAACAGGGGTAAGTGACTTGCCCAGGGTCACATAGCTAGTGTCTGAGTTTGGATTTGAACTGACTCCAGGGTCAGCACTCTATCCACTGTGCCATGATTACTTGGACAAAAACCAGCTAGTTGTCTTCAATTCACTTCAATTCAACAAATAATTTTTGATTGTCAAGTATTTTCTGTGTGCCATGTATATTCCCTCTCCTGATTTCTCACCTCCACCTTATTTCCCTGTTGTGGCTTGGTGAAGCTCTCCTCTCTTTCTTTGAAGCCTGACAACAGGAGAAAATTATAGTCATTAATGCTCACTATTATATGACAGCAAACATTGAGAATGAGAATCCCTGGTGAATTCCAAATGGTATTTGTTAGGAGGAAAACCTGTTCTGGATTTAAAGCGTAAGTCGAATCAGAAAAGCCTAGAAGTATAGAATAGGCTTGAGAGGGGAATTTGGGTGGTCATTAGTAGAATAGGAAATGTCATCTTTATGAGTGTATGTTAAGAAAAGTATTATATAAAAAGAGTGCTGGGGTGAGTCAGAAGATTTGCATCCCAGCTTTGCCACTCATTTGCCCTGTGAAGTTGGGCAAATCACTTATTCTCACAGAAGCTCAGTTTCCTCCTTTGAAATACCAGAGATTCAAGGGGCCAAAAGGCATATGTGGTTAAAGGGCCAGCGTTAAAGTCCAGGAGAATTCCTACATACTGTGTGACAACTCCCTAAAATTATGATCATGGACAAGCTGCATTGTTGGAAGGAGTCTCCATACTGGGAACTAATGAAATTACAGATCTAGATACTCACACACCTACATACCCACACAAAGGTGAGGAGGTTGGAGGAGGCATTTTCTTAAGTATGTTGCAATTAGACATTCTATGATTCCATAAACACTAACTCTACATGTCAACTACAGAATAGGAAAAAAAAATATTGTAATTAGTAAGTAATACCCTATAAAGATAGGCAGCAGCGTTAGCGAACATATTGAAGCATGCTGAAAGTCTTGTTTTACTTTTGTACTCACTTATGCCTCCATGTGATTATGTAGAGTTAATAGCATCACTCCCATTTTACAGATGAGGTCCAGAAAGGTCCAAGGTCATATAGCAAAGACATGGCAGAGCAAAGAAAAGATAAACAATGACAGCATGGAAATCAATCAATGATTAACCAACGAACATTTATTAAGACTCTTGTTGAAATAATCCCTATTCATAAGTGGTTTATATTCTTGCAGGGACACAATCTATTATATGTATATATTCATGTACCATATATATACATATGTCTATACATACATGTGTATACATGAAAATTTAAGTATGCATTGTGTTTATGGATATATGTATTGCACACATACAAAATGAATATAAATAGAATAAATACAAGTTAATTTGAAAGGGAGGCATTTGCCAGTGAGGGTTTCAGAAAAGGATTCATTTTGAAGGTGGAAGGCTGTTGTGGAAAGAACACAGGATTAGGCATCACAAAACCTGCATTCTAATCTTTTAAGAAAAAAAAAAGTGAATAGAGCACCGGCCTTGTGGAGTCAGGAGGACCCAAGTTCGAATCCAGCCTCAGGGACTTAACACAAAACTAGCCTTGTGACCTTGGGCAAGTCACTTAACTCCAATTGCCCTACCTTACCCCCTCAAAAAAAAGGCTCATACTCTTGCAATCTATTTTCTTGGACCAGATTCCTATACTTTGGGATATAACTATGAAATGAAAAACAACAGCACTTTCTGGCTTTCTGCTCTGTGTCCAAGCCCTCTCTCCCATTGTCAAGACTGGCAAGAACTCTCAGGAGTCCTGGACAAATCCTGTGTATTTGCTTGCTCTATACTCTAGGTGAATCAGGCAGTCATTCAGTCAGTGAACACTTACTTGAGAACCTGCTGAGTGTCAGATACTGGGCTAGTCAGTACCTGACATGAAGACAAAAATGAAATAGTCCCTACCTCCAAAGTGCTTACATTCTAATGAGGAAGACAACGTATAATTATCTACAGAATGCATACCCCATAACAGATAGCAAGTAGTTTTGGAAGGGAAGTTCACTTCAGGGATCAGTAAAAGTTTTACATAGAAGTTGACACTTAAATTGAGCCTTGAAGGAAACTAGAAATCCCAAGAGGTGTAAGTAAAAAGGGAGCACATTTCAGATACCAAGGTAGAGAGATAGGATATGGAGTGTCCTATGTGAGAAATGGTGGGTAGGCCAGTATAAAAATGGAAAGGGAGGAAAGGGCCAGGTTATAAAGAACTTGACAGAGATAAATTTGTATTTGGTCCTATAGGTAATAAAGAGCGGGTGGAATTTATTGGGGGGGGGTAGAGCAAAATGGTCAGACTTTAAGGAAAATACTTTGGCAGCCAAGTGGAAGATAAATTGGAATGGGAAAAGCTTGGGGCAGGGAGAGAAGCTGGAAGGCTAACTTAACAGTCTAAGAGAGAGGTGATGAGGGCTGGGACCAGGGCAATGTCTGTGTGAGTGGAGAGAGAAAGAACTTGTAAGGGAGGTTGTGAAGATGAAAATAACAAGATTTGGCAACTGATAGGATATTTGGGGTGAGGGAGAGTGAGATGTCAAGGATGATGCTGACATTAGACTCCTGGGTAACTGGAGGATGGTGGGGCCTTTGAAAATAATAGAACAAAGAGAAATAGATATTGGAAAATACATGCATACATATTTCATATATTTCTAAGTATATGTCTATGCATATGTGTGTGTATGTATATAGGTATACATGTGTGGGAATATGTGTATATATACATATACATAGACACACATCTCTCTAAGTTCTGTTTGAGACATGTTGAATTGGATAGGGCTTCGGGGAATTCACTTTAAAACGTCTAATAGGCAGTTCATGATGTAAGACTGGAGTACAGGTGGGGCACTGGGATTGGATACACAGATCTGGGAATTGTCTGATACAGATGATAAATAAACCCATGAGAGTAATGGAATCACAAAGTGTGAGAGTGTTGAGAGAAAAGAGGGCTGAAGATGGACTAATGGGGTACACCCATACTTAGTGGGAGTGACATGAATGAAGGTCTGAGAAAGGAGACTGAGAAAGGATGGGAAAATCAGTAGGAAGCAAACCAGGGGAGGGCAGTATCACAAAAACCCAGAGAAAACATTATCCAGGGAGAGAAATAATTAACAATGACAAGTTGCAGAGAACTAGAGAAAAGTGAGGGATGGAACGAGGCCACTAGATCTGACAATTAAGAAATCATTGATAACTTTGAGGAGAGCAGTTTCAGCTGAGCAATAAAATCAGAATCCAGATTACAAAGGGTTTAGAAGAGACTCAGGCAAAGTAGAGACGGTGGATGTAGACAGCTTTTTCAAGTTTGATTCAGACAAGGTGGAGAGATATAGGACAACTACTTCCAAGAGTAGTATCTCTAGTGAGGATTAAGGATGACGGAGGTTTGGTCATACTCAAAGGCATCTGAGAAGTATCCAATAGACAGGATTACAGGAAAGACAATTTACTCTATAAGATAGGAGGGGATGGGATCAAGGGCACTTGGAAAGGTGTTGGCACTGGGGAGATGAAGGTCCACCTACCTCTTCATCAGAGGATGAACTTAGGAGACTGTGGGCGATGATGTTAAGGGTTTGGGATATGGGGAGGAAGGCTTCTGAAATGAAGAGGAGAGGAGAAAGAGGGAAAGAAAGGGCATAAGAATTTATGTAGCACCTGCTACGGGCCAGGTACTATGCTAAGCACTTTATAAGTATTATTTCATTTCAGAAGAAAGTGCTTACTTCAAGGGGACTTTATTGTTAAAGGAGGTGTCAAGTTCTTCAGTTTAACGAGTATGGTTATGGGATGTTGTGGAAGGTTGAAAGAAGGAAGTTTAAAGCAGTCATTGGGGTGGAGGAGTGGAAAGGTGGTCTTGCTTCAGGAGAAGACCTTGTTGACAGCAGATAACAAATTTGTAGCAGACTTGATTAGCATGATATGACTTCTCCATGACCATTCAGCAACACATAAGTAGGAGAAGTGGCCACTGGGGACAACCATGAACAAAGACATGGAAGAGATAGGAGATGGACTGTCATGTGTGAGGAGCAGCAAGATGGTCAGTCTGGCAGGATCACAAGGAACGTGAAGGAGAATGATGTATAATAACCCAGGAATGCTAGATTGGAGCCAGGTTGCCAAGCAAAGGAGTCTGTATTTGATCACAAAGAAACTCACTTGGGCCTCACATAACTGATCCAGGCCCTGTCTTAAGGCATGATGTGTCTGGGGATGGGGTGTGGGGAGTGGGAATGGGATAGGGAAAAAACAGCCCCCTTCATAGCCTGGTCAGGAACAAACTTTCTGCTCTGAATCTGGAAGGCATAAAGGCAATGTTAAGCCTAATTATCCCCACATGGATAGCTCTCAAACTTTCCAGCTGACAGCCCCCTTTATGATTGCAATAAGCTCTCTTCTTCCTTTTTGGCTCCAGTTGTTGATGGGAGTATTTAGCTCAGGGGCCGTTATACAAGTTTAATCAAGGGCCTTATTGATAATGTGTTGGGCCACTGCAGATTCAGTTCCCCCGCTGTGATAAAGAGTTGATCAATGTTCCATTATCCTTTTCTTTATTGGCCATTCTCCTGCTCCTCTCCTGTGCACATCATCTAATAGTATCATAGACTTGGGGCTGGGTGTCTTTCTACCGTTTGCAAGAGGTTGTTTCATGGGTCTTAACCTTTGATAGTATTGTCTGGAAATGGCATGCCAGATTTCTTCTAGTATCCCCAGGTCTTGTCTTACAAAAAGGTATTCTTGGAGCGTTTTCTGAAGCAGCCAGCTCCTAGTGACATCTCACCCACCCCACCTACCTTGGATTATTTTGTAGATATTTTGCATATAGCTATTAGATATGTATATATTGCTGCCCTCCCCAACCCCCTTTCCCTCCACCCCCGCCATATACAGTCTCTCACACTCACACATAGAGAAAATGTAACCTTCCTGAGGACACAGCTGTATCCCTAGTATCTTGTTCAGACATTTTGGTCATGTCCAACTCTCCATGACCCCATTTGGAGGTTTCTTGGCAAAGATACTGGACTAGAATGGTCTGCCATTTCCTCTCATCTCATTTTACAGATGAGGAAACTGAGGTAAAAAGGTTAAGTGACTTGCCCATGGTCACACAGCAAGTAAGTGTCTGAAGCCTGAACTCAAGAAGATGAGTCTTCCTGATTTCAGGCCCAGCGCTATCTGCTGCACCATCTAGTTGCCCTTTCCTTAGTACCTCAAATTTAATAAATACTTGTTGCTTTGTTGAATAAATAATTACATGATGATATAGTATGCTAAGGTTTACAAAATATTTTCCTTATAACTCTATGTATTAGTGTTATATTAATATGTTATGGATTATCAACTATTTTCTTTTTTTGTTTGTTTTTTGGAGGGGGGAGGCAGGGCAAATGGGGTTAAGTGACTTGCTCAAGGTCACATGGCTAGTGTGTGTGTGTGTGTGTGTGTGTATGTGTGTGTGTGTGGCCAGATTTGAACTCAGTTCCTCCTGACTCCAGGGCCAATGATCTATTCACTGCACCACCTAGCCGCCCCATATCAACTATTTTATATAAGAGGGGAAAAAAACCCCAAGCTGAGGTCATTAGAAGTGAATGGTGGTGCCAAAGCCCATACTTGGTAGAGCTACTAGATGTACAGAATTGAATGCTGTAGGGCAATGCCATAAGACAGACTCTGTAGTGTAATGGAAAGTGTTTCATTCTTATAGTTACTAGGTCTGAATTTGTTTTCTAAATTAAACTGCTAACTGTGCAAGTCATTTCAACTCTCTGTTTCCTCCTCTAGAGAATGGGTCTTTTATATACACTAACTACCTTATGGGTTGGATCTTAGGAAGGCACTTAATCAATCAATCAATTAATCAATAAACTTTTTTTTTTTGCTTTGTGAAGGGTAGAAGTCAGGGCAACTGGGGTTAAGTGACTTGCCCAAAGTCACACAGCTAGTTTTGTGTTAAGTGTCTAAGGCTGGATGTGAACTCAGGTCCTCCTGACTCCAAGGCCAGTGCTCTATACACTGTGACACCTAGCTGCCCCAATCAATAAACATTTATTAACCACCTATTATGTTCCAGATACTGCACTGAGCTCTGGGAACACAAAAAGAGGCAAAAGACAATCCCTGCCATCAAGGAGCTTATAATCTAATGGAGAAGATGATATATGAACAGACATGTGCAAAGCAAGCTCTCTACAAGATAAATAGTAAGAAATTAATAAAAGGAAGACACTAGAATTAAGAGGGATTGGGGAAGGCTTCCCATAGAAGGTGAATTGTTAGTTGAGACTTAAAGGAAGTTAGGGTGATTGGTAGTCAGAGCGGGAAAGGAGAATATTCCAGGCATGGGGGACAGCGAGAGAGGAAGCCTGGAGCTGAGACATGGAGTGTCTTGTTCATGGAACAGCCAGAAAGCCAGCGTTACTGGATCAAAGTGCACATCAGGGAGTGAGGTATAAGAAGTCTAGAAAGATAGGAGGGTGCTAGTTTATAAAGGGCTTAGGATGCGAAACACTTTGTATTTGATCCTATAGGTGACAGGGAACCAGTGGTTTATCGAGCAGCAGAATGACAAGATTGGATCTGTGCTTCAGGAAGATCATTACCGAGACTGAATGGAGGCTGGATTGGAGTGGGGAGACACCTGAGGCAGGCAGACCCCCGGGAAGGCTACTGCAATAACCCAGGCCATATACTGTTTGTTAAAGCTAGAAGGAACCTCTGAGATCATTGATATTATTTTATAGATGAGGACTCTGAGCTTTCACATGGTCAGATCCCTTCCCTGGGGTCCCAGGGCTCTACTGTGGCAAAGCCAGGACCTAAACCCGTGTCTCCTGACTTCTGGTCCAGGGTTTTTCCTGCTCTCACCATGCTGCCTTGAAGAGATATACCAGTATCCTGCACTAGGGGCAGCTGAGAAATGGTCTTAGGAAAGAAGAAAAAAGGAAAGATTTAAGGAAGATTTAATTTTGATGCTGTTTGGGTAGTTTATCTCTGAGCATGAGTGGACCCTGAGTGTTACTATATACATGCATGCATACACATATAAGCACACATATAAACACACATTTATGCATGAACACCTGAGTGTGTATGCATGTCCTAGAGAGAGCAACATAGGTAACTCATCTCTGTGCTTTTGTATCTGTATCTGTACTTTGCCCTATGTGTAAGCACCCCTAAATATGCATATATTTGTATTCATGAATATATACATATATCCACATACATATAAACTTATAGCCATACTTTTCCAAACATCAAAGCCTCAGAACAACCAGAGCGTTGGCTTTGTGTGTCCACAATGAAGGCCCAGAACTTAAATTAGGCAAAGCAAATCCTGGATTTAATTCACCAATTCAGCATGTTCATTAAATATCTTTTCTGTATTCCTAGCACTGAACGCAGTACCTTGAATTATTTTTTCCCCAAAAGTTTTAAGGGCAGAGACTAACCTCCCCTGCTTTTTATTTCTCTCCAGTAGCCACCTAGTGAAGCTTCAGATTAATCTTTCTAGAGTTGACTGAACTAAAAGAGTTTTGCAAGCAGGAAGCTGAACTGGGCAATCCTGTCCTCTCTTGAGACAGTTCCCCAAATCATAGACTTATCTAGATGACATCATCGGAGCCCCTGCCTGTTTCCCTTACTGTCCCTGGATCCATGAATGAGGTAACAAAGATGACCTGGGGAGATTTCCTGAAAAAAGCAGTGGTGGCCTCACACACTTACTAGCTGTGTGACCCTGGGCAAGTCACTAAACCCTATTTGCCTCAGTTTCTCATCTATAACATGAGCTGAAGAAGGAAATGGCAAACCACTTCAGCATCTTTGCCAACGAAACCTCAAGAGTCCAACATGACTTAACAGCAAAAAAGAGGAACCAAATAATTGAATAGATGCTAGATACATAGGCTTTAGAAGTGGAAAAGAACTTAGAGATCACCCTATGTGATCCTTTTACAGATGAAGAAGCTGACTCATAGAAGAGCAGTGACTTCCCTAAGGTCATATATCAAGTTAGTAGTATAGCTAGAATTCAAATTTAGGTCTTCTGATATGAAATCCAAGCTTCCTTCCCCATACTATGCTCCCTCTTTGATCCCATTCACTTCCACAAATTACACTTCCACTCCATCCAGAAGATGAGCCCAGATGTTTTGTGGTACTTTGTCTAAGGGACTGATGATGTTTTACTAGCTTCCACCGGTCCACACAGAGCTATTCTGATTGCTATGAGACAAGCACTCCACTTAAGCCAATTCAAAGCACCATTCAGTTTTGAAAAGTAGATGACAGTAATCAATCCACAGAAGTGCTGGAGCCAATGGTATTTCTCAGGATTCTCGTGTTCTAGACCAGTGTTTGGCTTTTGAATGACAATGGCATTGTCTATTCCACAGGTTCTTTTGGAGGAAGAGTGAACCTAGGTGAGGGGGAGGACAGGGGGATCAGATGGCAATCCAGACTCAGTTAAGCACACTTATGTACTTCCTGGTTGTATCAAAAATGATTGAGGAATCAGCAGGCCTGGAACTGAATATAGTACGTAAGCCCCTTGAGGGCAAGGACTCTTTCCCCAGAGTCTCACATAATATCTGACACATATAGTAGTTCCTTAATAAATTCTTGTTGAATGAATGCATGCAGGACTCTGCTTGCTAAATTAGTGCTTGAACAAGTCATCAAAACACTCTAAGCCTTGTTTTATTCCTTTATAAAATGAAGGGGGCGGTGTAGATGGTCTCAAAAGTCTCTTCCCTTTCAACTCTCTCCTAGTCTATGAGAAATGGAATTATGTCCTTCCCCTAAGACTCTGGTGAAATAAACCAGAAAAAGGCAATTGTTTGGGGGAAGGAGGCAACAGTGACTTCTGGATGGGAGAGGCAACATTTGCTTGTACAGATGTGGGCAAAGCAGATGGCAATGTTTGTTGTTTTGGATTATCTGAATGCTGCCCAGGTGCTGGGCTATACTGCAGGGGACTGGGTTTGTCTCCAGGGGACAGATGAGAGGTTAAGCCAATTCTCTCTGCTGGATTATGAACTCAAGGATTCTAAGAACTGAAATGCTTCAAACCTAACATTTTGTCCACCAGATTTCTCTTCCAGCTATTCCGTAATTTGCCACAGTCAGATATGGAGTTGCAATCATTTTCCCTCTGCCCTCTACCCTCTCACTGGTATTCAATATAGACATTCTAAATCAGAAGTTGAATAGTGTGATTAGGGATGTGGAGAGACAGCATACAGCCTAAGGTTCTACTCTGCACCCTTCCTAGGGTTAAGCCTCCTCCTCAATGGATTCATGCCAGCCAACTCTTCCCTGAAGGAGGAAGGGGAAAGTGAGGCACATTAATGTTCATAGATACAGTCTGTAACAGGGTATAGATCACTGAATTTTAGAGCTGTTAGAAACATTAGAGGTCATCTTGTCCTGCCACCTTATCTCATTGGTGGGAAAACTGAGGCCCAGAAAAGAATTCTGAGGTATAGTGGAAAGAGGTCTGGACTTGTAGTGAGAGGTTGTGGGTTCAAATCCCAGCTCTGTCAATTGTTATCTAAGTAGCATCGAATAAGCAACTGACCAACTGTGGTCTCAGTTTCCCCATCTGTGAAGTGAGGGGAGGGGTTGGACTATCTAGTCATTATCATCTGATAATATCAAAGACCCCTTCTAGTTCCAGATCAATGACCCTCTGATACTGACTTGACTAAGGTCGCACAGCTAATTAGAAGGTACTGGTGTGTTCTTTCCCTGGCTCTTAGTTCAGTGTTCATTACACTGTGCTACAGTTCTCAGTTTTCCTGTCTATAAAATGAGCAGCTTAGAACAGGTAAGGACCCTTGAGTCCATCTACTATAGTGGTCTATAATTCTATGACATGGCACCATGGGCTGAAACATTCCAAAGGACTTCTTTAGTAAACCCTTGCTGAAGAGAAAATAAATGAAAAATCATTGAGTGAGCATTCATTCTGTGGCAAGCATCATGATATGTGTTGGGGATACAAAATCAAAACCAAAGCAGTCTCTTCCCTCAAGGAGCTTACATTCTAATGGGGGAGACAGCATACATAGGGGAGGGTAACCAGGGAAGGGCACTTTGGTCCAGAAATGCGATAAGCAGGTTTAGTACAGCTATAGAGGAGCAAACTGGCATACCCCTTCCAGAAACAGCATCAGAGCTGACTGATCATGGTTTGAGAACTGGAGTGGAGGGGGAAGGTATCTGGGCAACCACACAGCTGCTGGCAAGGCTATTGAGAAAATGGCCAAGAAATAGGTAGTTGGCTGTCTTTTTTCATATATCTTCCACCACCATTATCCACCACCTCCTTTTCCCAACAAGTAAACCAGAGTAAAGCAGACTATAAGGTATCCTTGCAATGCTGGATAGCATGTTCTGTGTGTGTGAGAGAGTCCTAAATAGCAAAACAATATCAGTAACTATAAGAGCACATGTGTTTCTTTTTTATGTATTATTAGTAGTATTTTTATACCAGTCATTTCTGGATTACTCCTTCATTCCTTCCATTGGCTTTCATCTTCCATTTTGTCCTTCCTTGAAGTAAATAACAGTTAAGTAAAACTGCCCAATACAATGAATGTCTGAAAGTGGATGCAAATATTCTTCTCCCATAGTCCCTGAAAAGGGAGGTAATATTCACTATCCACTCTTGAAGACCAAGATTGGTCTTTGCATTTAACCTGAGGTCAGCTACCTTTCAGTATAGTTTTCATTTACATTATTGTAGTCATGAAATATAGATGAATGGATGCATGGATGGAAGGATGAATAGACAGATAGAAAGGAAGAAAGAAAGAAAAGCTCTCTGTAGTGTATCTGCTTACTATAGTCTGAATCAACTCCTATAAGTATTCCCATGCTTCTCTAAAATTTTCATATTCAAGGTTCTTATTTGTGCAATAGCATTCTATTCCATTCACATATCAAGAGTTTGTTTAACCATTCCCAGCTAATCAGTACTCATTTGTTTTCATTTCTTTTGCTCTCACAAAAGTTCTATTACGAATATTTTGATACTTATTATAAGAGCTTATGAGTCACTGTAGAAGGAGAATCAATCTCTGACACATACTGACTTTGCGACCCTGGGAAAGTCACTTAACTCTTAAGTGCTCCAGGAAACTCTCTAAGACTACAATCTGCAGAGAACTTGCAGCTCTTAATACAGAGAGTTTCCTTAGCAAGAGTTCTCAAAATCAATGAAATTATAGATCTGGACCAAAATAAAGGTATGTGTGTGTGTGTTTGTGTGGGAGGAATGGAAGGGAAGGGAAAGTAAAGAGAAAAGGAAAGAAAAGAAAGGAAAGAAAAAAGGAAAGGGAAAGAAAGGAAAAAAGGAAAAGAAAGGAAAAAAGAAAAAGGCAAAAGAAAGAGGGAAAAGAAAGGAAAAGAAGAAAGAGAAGAGGAAAAGAAAGGAAAAAGAAGGAAGAGAAATAAAAAGGAAAAAAGAAAAGAAAAAAGGGAAGAACTCATATATCTCATATAAGAAAAAAAGGAGGTAACTATTGCTGAGTCAGGGACTTTGCTCCAGGGTACCAACATTAGAAGATGCTGTCATCTTCAACCGTACTCAGGTAGCATAGGCATAATGTAGCTCAGCACCAAGTTAGCCAGAATAATTAATTAAAATAGGAAGCTGAAAGATATTGAGCTGGAGAGATCTTTTTCCCTTTCCTCCTCTCTTCTTTCAGTTAGAACCCTCAGCTTCAAAACTCAATTTAAGTACCATGTTACACATGGGAGTTTTCCCAATTCCACCCCCTCCTCCCAGATGCTGGTGCCTTCCTCAATATACATATACACATACACATAATTTGTAAATATTGACTCCTTACTTCTTTTTGCTTGTATAGCCTCAGTGCCTAACATGGTGTATGGTATATACATTGTGCTAATAAATACAGTGCTTAATAAATACTAGATTGATTGGCTGGGTGACTCTTCTTCTTACATATTCTCAGTTGATGGCAATGTGGCCTCAGGCTTGGTTTGTTTTACTTGCCTGGGGCACAAAATTCTTGGTGATAGCTCTGAAGAAAAATAGCAACTTAAGTGCAAATCACCAAGTGGGCACTTAGGACTGTTTTCAGGAATCAAGGCCCCATGATTGTGTAACAGAAACTTTCAGAAAGGGGTTTAAAGAAGGAAGCTTCCTGGACATCTTTGTATAAAATATTTTCAGAAGTTGTATTAATAGAGAAATTTCTTTGGGGGCTTAAGGTTCTATTTACCTTTTGTGACATGGTTAAAAGAAAAAAAAAATCTCATTATCTTTCCCTCCCACAATCTCCACCGCAAAGAGGAGATAAGGCCAGCTCCAAATGAACGGACTGCTCAGTATGCAGGAATGATATTGAAAGCGTTCCTTAACAAACACAGTCTTTAACATGCCGTAATACTCACAATTTTAGTGTGGGGCGATAAGAATAATTGTATTCATTACACAGTAGAATACTGGGACATATTTCTGAAATAATTTTTCCTTGTCTAGAATTACACAGAATTCCACTGAGTGGAATGTTCAAGTGAATTTTTATTAGATGGGTTACCACGCAATGCTCGGTAGCAGAAAACCCCTATGTTTAATTTAATTTTTCAGAACTAGGGTATTATTAAGAAGACTTCAGATGGGCACTGAATTCTGGTTAACACAAGGAAAGCCTTGCTAATCACAGTCTGTGTTCTTACCCTGGTGAGACCAAGGAGAACTTGTGAGAAAACTCATTTATTCAGGAGTAGATGGCAAAGTGCTTCAGATTTTGAAGAAGCCAAATGTTTTCTTTCTCCTAGCACTTTTCCTTTGCATCTTGAAGTGGGGGAATCCTTTGACAGAAGTACGCAAAAATAAGATCAAGTTGAAATTTTTGTCCACAGATGCCCCGGGGATGGGAATAAGAGGAGAGGAGAAGGAAGTAGTTTATTTTGTGTAACTGGTTGGCACAACAGGGCATTCCCATCCCTGTCCTGCTGGTGAGGATCTAAAGAAGAAAGGCTCCCATACTTTTTGAAAATTCCTGGAAATATGTAAGCTCTTTTCATTTTTCTTTAATTTTTATTGGTCAGGGCCTGTGATTTTATTGGTAACTTCATCTACCAACACAAGATTTTGGTAACTTCGTCTACCAATGTAAGTCTGTAGCTATTCTTCAGTTTAAGATTTCAGAGAGTTGTCGAGAGTACTGAGGGGGTGGTGACTTGCCCAGGGTCACGTAGCCACTGTGTGTCAGAGTTTCTGTTAGAACCCAAATTTTAAAATCCATAGTCAAACCTCCCTCTGCTGAAGAGGTGACAGTGGTACAGCCAGCCTGAGAGTGTGAAGTCTGAATTACAGAATATTTTTGTAGACTGAGAGTTAACAGAATTGCTTGATGCAGATAGTAATTATAGTCTCTCCTAATCAGTTGCTGTCCCACAAAGACCATGGTGAGGCTCCTTCAGTGTACAGATATGACATAGCCATCATTAACAGTTCCAGTTTGGCACATTAGTTATTTGCAAACAGATGAATTAAATAGGCTCAACAGTACCTTTGCACCAGGGATTACTAAGGAAAATGAAAAGTAAAAGATTGAGGAGGGGTAGGAGGATGTAACTGGGGCCCAGACTGGGTTTAATTAGCATACATTCTTCATGAGTAAGGAAGGTCAGAAGTGATTATGTTTTGTTGTACAGGACTATGTTAGCCCATGTGTTTCTTATGAAATCTACAATTCAAGGGGAATTAGTACTTTTCTAAATAAGTCTCTAACTTTGAACATAAACTATGGAACATGACTCACTCTAATCAACTGAGATGCATTTTTATCAACATGTTTACTTAAATGTAAAAAAAAGATGATATATTGCATGGATAGAGAAAGAAATGATTTTTTCTACAATCTTTCCATCACCACTAATGCCAAGAGAGTCATTTGGAGTCTTAGTCAAACATTAGTTTCTCAGAAAGAAACTCAGTCCAGGTAAACACTGGATTAGCTTGAATGGAGGGGAAAAACCTCTTCTTATTGACCTCAAGTTTTCCTAAAACTTTAAATCATCCAAGAGGGGAATGGAGCCTGAATATGGACAAGGCTCCATTCTAGGGAAGTTCATTAGACATTATGAAAGGCCATTGTATATATTTTCACAAGAATTTAAAGAGTAAATACTGAATGACAATGCCACATTTTGAAATAAAACAAATTATTTTCCATTTTAGCCTCCTTCATTGAATTAAGATGTCATTTAAATCTTTTGCCTATGTTAGAACTTTATTAAAACCTACCAGAGGCAAATATCCTTTGACAAATTATTCTTGAGAAAGTGCCAGGATTTCTTCACAAGAAGCAGCCTGGTTTCTATATTGTAACCCAACATAGGACATGAGGTAATGGTGTAACAGGGAAGAACAATTTATAAAATTTATGAACTGAGGTTCTACTTGTGCTTCTACTGTCAGAGCTAATGGTCATCCTTAGTGAGAAGATCTGTGGGCAGATGTATGGCCTAAGTTTGGGTCCTTGCTAGGAAATCCTCTCTTGTAAACATGGGAATTCATTCACAGTTGCATTAATGCATGGCCATGAATGGCCTTAATCAAAGCAGAATATATTACTTAAAACAAACATTAAAAAGTATATTTAAATACAGGCACTGAGGCATAGAGATCCACTGGAAAAGTAGAAAGGGGTATGGGAGAAAATATGGGAGAGAGCAGATTGGAGGAGGGGATATCCTGTGGGACTACTATGTTGGGGCAGTGGGTAGGGGAAAAACGGGGAGAAAATTTGTAACTCAAAATCTGGCGGAAATAAATGATGTAAATCAGAAGTTAATAAAGCATTAAAAACAAAGTATATTTAAAGTTCACACCCTGATAAAAGAAATGTAACCAGGCCAAATTCATGAATTTCTCAAATCATCCTTCCCTCCTAGATATTAGGGAGTGTTTACTCTTTCTCAGTTATATTTCTGTACTCCATTAATGACAACCCTGAATTTGAATACATAGACATATTCACCTTTGAACAGGTTATGAGACGTACCTTGTAGAAATGCTTATAACTTTTCAATCTGAATCAGCAGCACAAGTTGATTCTGAATAGATGATGATAATATTGATGCTGTGATTGACAGACTACTTTAAACTGAGACTACTCGGGATCAGGGACTGCTTTTGCTTTGCTTTTCATCCCATCACATAGTGTAGTACCTGACAAATAGTAGGTACTTAATAAATGCTTACTGACTGACTGATAGGATCAGAAGCCATAGCAGCACTGAGGCATCTTAGGATTTTCTCTTTTTATGTGACCTTGGGTCAGTCACTTCATCTCAAAACTCCAGACACTCATCAGTAATATGAGGGCTTGTGCTTACTGACCTCTAACATCCCTTTTGGTTCTAAATCTATGATCCTAATACTGTTTGAAAGTTTAGCAATTGTGGGACAGATAGGTGGTGCAGTGAGTAGAGTACTGGCCCTGGAGTCATTAGGACCTGAGTTCAAATCCAACCTCAGACATTTAACACTTCCTAGCCTTGTGACCTTGGGCAAGTCACTTAACCCCAATTGCCCTGCATTCCCCCTCCAAAAAGCAAAAAAAAAAAAAGTTTAGCAATCAATTGACTCATATTGCTTCATTTGATTCTTACAGAAATCACATGAAGTAGCTATCACTAGATATTAATCATGTCCATTTTACAGACAAGGAAACTGAGGCTGAGAAGGTAAGTGATTTGCCCATGATCATAAAGCCAAGGAGTCTCAGAAAGCAGATTGTACCTTCTGGCTCTAAAACCAGTGCTTTTAGCACACACTAACACACACACAGAGTCTCATCATTGAAGAATCTCCCAAATACTTTCTTGTGATAACTGGGAACCTCAGAATTGAAAACCAGCCACAGAAGAAAGTTCTGCCTCTGAACAATGGTGTCCACAATGAAATGTGCCTAAGGATAGCCATGTTATTCCACCGACTGTGAATTGTCAAGAATTTCTTCTAGGATCCTAGCTCTGCAAATAAGTATCTGAAATTCGTTCTAAGAAGCCAGTCCTTGGGGTGGACAAGTGCTTTTCTAATAGAAGTGCTTCTCAGGCAACACTGCATATGTAGAAATTGAATCCTTGCCTG
>NW_027185754.1:12971192-13195457 GCF_028583685.1 Petaurus breviceps papuanus | reverse complement strand
CAAGAAGTGTCAAGCTAGAGGGGCCTAGGAAAGGAGTGCTTGGGGAATGGAAACAGTCGATTCTATTCCTCTAGCCATAACCATAATTCTTAAGGCTGTTTGTAAACAAAACAGCGGACAGTAAATCCTGGTTGAATTTATATAAAGAGAATGGAAAAGGGAATGCTAAATTGTAAGCAGCCTGTGATAAAGTATTAAATAAGATGTTCATAACCATTGCTTTCTAAGAGAAAACTGAAGAAAAGTTTTTGTTTTGTTTTGTTTGTTTTTCCCTTGTGTGAATAGTCCATCTTGGAGCGTCCTGGAGTCAAGGAGCAGTTAAAACAATGAAGACCCCAATCAACAGGCATCTTGGGATCCCAGGGAATTTGTCCTGAAGTAGAAAATCAGGGGAATCTGTTAGAAATATGAAGGAAATAAACCAACAAATAAATGAAAATTTCAAAAATCCATTTAATCAAGGAGTATAAAATACCTTGAAAAAAATCAGAATGTACCTCATCCCCCAAACAAACAACCCAACACATTTGTTAAGGCTCTTAATAGAATTAGGCAGAAACCTTCACTTAACCTAGATTTGGAATATGAAAGTAGGTATCACCAAGAGCTGATTAGAAACTTTTACAACTGTTGATCTTTTGTTCTTCCCTGAAATAGAGCAGGAATTATACTCATTTGGCTGTGGAGGAAACTAAGGCTGTGAGACGTATTCCTTACCCAGTGACCCAGAGCAGTTGGAGCAGAATTGGCACCAGAACCCAGGTCTCCTAACTAACCTCCTGCACATCTGATTAATAGATCACATAGAACAATATAAGTACTCGCCAATCTATCCTTGTATATAGATGCAGTCATGGCATAATGGTTGGAATGCTGTTTTCAGAGCTAGGAAGGCCTGGGTTCAAGTTCCTTTTCTGACTCATAGTGACTCTGTGACCCTAGTCATTTAACCTGTTAGTGTTCTAGGCAGCTCAGTAAGGTGATAAGTTGGAGGGAAGGTCCTGCCCTGCCTTAATAGAGGGAGTTTCCTTATCTGGGTGTTCCTCATACCAATGAAGGTCCAGTTAATTATCCAGCCTCTATCATTCTTCTCTCAGCCCTGTTCCTGACTTTCTCTGGATTTCAAAACCATAGCCCCTCTATTGCTGGTTCATCCTGGAATTTCTATCCTGGTGTCTCCACACTTGGAACAGCCTACTACCACAGTAGTCCATTCACCACTCAATGTTCCTCTGAAAGACCCCACCTCATTGCCTTTCCCATTGGTGAGTTCCTCCTAAAGTTTTCCTTCTGTAGAGGATTCCCTTTCCAGCCTTATTTCTGACTTTCTCTGAACTTCAAAACCATGCCTCCATGTTGGGTACCTTCATCCAATCCTCATTCTACTTTTCAGCTCCCTTTTTTATGTTATTTTACTCCCATGTAAGCTCTTTGAGGGCAGGAATTTTTCTTTTGTTTTGCTTGTGTTTGTATTGCCAGTGCATAGCACAGTGCCAAGTATAAATTCAGTACTTAAAAAGTTGTTTTCTTCTTTCTTTCCTTCCTCCCTTCCTCTCTTCTTCCTTTCCTTCTGTCCTCCCTACCACAGTTCTTTTTCTACTACCTTTTCTTTCTTACTTTTTTTCCTTCCTCTCTCCCTCCCTTACTTTCTACCACCCTTATTTTCTACCACCTTTCTTTCCTCCTTTCCTTTCTTCCTCCCTCCCTCCTTTCTCTTTCTTTCTTTCCTTCCTTCTTCCCTCTCTCCCTCCCTTCCTTCTTAAAATCTGCATTCCAAAATTGATCATGATAGCCCAGATGTGGTCAATGTGACCAATGGTCTTTTTTGAAAATAAATGGAAAAATTTTTCCTCTGAGGTTACCTCAGCATGCCAAACAGCAGTGGCAATGGAGCCCTGAAACATGGCTACATATCCCCTCTCCTTCCCAACTTTAGAATATGTCCTTAGTCATAGAATTGCTGAAAACCTTGCACTAGAAAGACACAATCAGACCTGGATTTAATAAAAGCTATCTCCCCGGCATAGAGCTAATATTATTGAGAACCATGTCTTTTCAAATTAGTGCCTAATTATTTACTGCTACAATGTATTATAGTATAATTAGATTTGTAGGAATCACATCCAACTACCTCTAATCTGGGTCTTTTGAAGAGTAAATACTGAATGGCAATGCTATGTTAACTAATTATTCTTAATCTTGTAATTTCTAAAAGTTAGGGAGATATAAATGTGTATATTCACACATATCCTTTCTTTTTTACCTCCATCTCCCCCTTCATCCCCCACCATTGCATTCATTGGCTAAATTACAAAGATACATCCTCAGACCATGTCAGTTCCATGTTTCCAAGGAAGACAAGCGTGATGGTGTGACTTTCCATCTATAGATTTTCTTGGAAATCCTGTCAAATGTGGGCATCAGTTGAATGACTGTCATTGGAAATTACTGTAGAATTAATAGGCTACCCACCATTAGTTTTCCAAGGCAAACATTTTTGCAACTGTCTCATAAAATCCAGTGCCAAATAAAGCTGTTATAACAAATACACATTTCTGGAAAGAGATGATTCCTTTCCATTTGCCTTCCATTCCTTTGGCATAGCCTAGGAGCCAGCTTCCATCAAAGAAAAAAAGGAGTATTGAAATGCTCTCAGTTCAATCCAACAAATGCCCACTATGTGCAGAGATCTCATGCACATGGGGCTAGGGGTGGTGGTGGAGAGATGTGTCTTGCCATCATAGAATATACTCTCTAGCAGGGCAACAAGGCATACACATTGTTGCCCTAGGGGGGATAGTCAGTTTAGCTGATGTATAGAGAAGAGGTTGAAGTAAGCAATAAAAAGTAAGACTGTGATGGTGAGATGGCAACATATTATGGAAGGTCTTGAATCCCAGGCTGCAAAGTATTCTTTGTGTGTGTGTGGGTGGGTGTTAAGTGTCTAAGGCGGAGACTGAACTCGGGTCCTCTTGACTCCAGGGCCGGCGCTTTACTCACTGTGCCACCTAGCCACCCCTGCAATGTATTCTTGAACTACCAGATGTATGGGAAGTCATGGCCAACTCCTCTAATTGTGGTCTTTAAAATTTTGAACTTTATTTGGGAGGCAATAGGGAGCCTCTTGAGATTTTATACCTGTAGCATATATGACTGTATATATATATATATATATATATATATATATATATATGACATATATTTGGGAGGTAATAGGGAGCCTCTTGAGATTTTATACCTGTTACATATATGACTGTATATATGTATATATATATGACATGTATATAATATGACTGTAGCATATAATATGACAAATAGAAGAATTACAAAGAAAAGTGATATAGATGGTTTGATGGGGTAGTAACAACCAGTGTGATGATCAAGCATGACTTCACAAAGAATGGGCATCTGAGTTCGACCTTAAAGATGGGAGATAATTTAATAAATGAAGAAGGGGAGAGTGACCCTCCTAAGCACAAGCAAGGGATAGGAAATAGACCAGTTTGGCTTGGAGTTTAGAGCACACAGAAAAAGTACAGTTATGAGGTAAGTCTGGAAGGCGGGGTGGTATAAGATGTGGGGGGCCTGAAAGCCAGGCTAAGCTAAGATCCTGGAGGCAGTAGAGTGCTGGGTTCAAAGTCAGGAAGACCTGGGCTAAAATCCTATTCAGACACCTAGCCTGTGACCCTAGGCAAGTCACTTACCATATCTGAGCATGTTTCCACATCTGGAAAATGAAGATAATATTAGAGCCTCTAATGAGATCATATATATGTAAAAAGTCTAGCAAACCTTAAAGCATTATATAGATGTTAGGCATTATTATTTTGATTACTGTAATTGTATATCTCCTTTCATATCATCATCGTCATTTATTATTGTTATTATTAAGTGATTTAAGCAGAGTAGTGACATTATTAGATCTATGCAAGGAGTTTAGTTAGCAGAGGTGTGAAGAATGAATTGAAGAGAGGATCCTAGTAGACAGGGAAGACCTGTGGAGGGGAGCTATTTCAATAGTCTAGGTGGATGGTAACTGTGTATGGTGGGGGGAGGTTTGAGGTTGTTCTAGACTGGCAAAAGTGATAATAGAGAAAAGGTGGTAGATGCAGAAATACTATAAAGGTAGAACCACCTGGGCAGGGATACCAATTCCCTCTTTTCTACCTCTCATATCCAGAAATAGCACTAAAGCATTAAAAATATTGAAGACTGGTTGAATTATGGTGCTAGTGACAAAAGTAGAGAAATCACAAAGAGAAATTCTGGCAGAAATGTGCTATAGGAAGTTGGAGATGAAAGTCTAGAACTCAAGAGAAAAGGACAGAAAGAGGTTAAGCTTTGGAAGACCTCTTCATAGAAGTGAAAGTTGAAGCTATGAGAATGAGTGAGACAGAGGGAGTGAGGAGGAGGGAAGGGAAGGAGCAAAGGGGGGTAGGGAGAGGGGGAGGGAGAGGGAGGAGAAAAAAGAAAAGCAGGTCAGAGACAGAATCTCGGAGAAATGCTCACTCTAAGGGATCAGAAAGAGGGTGAGAAATAAGTAAAAGAAACAGGAGAAACAGTTAGAAAGGGAGGAGAAGAACCCAGAGAATGTTTTGTCTCTAAAGCTCAGGGAAAGGGAGAATACAGGAAGTGGCAAATAGTATCACAAATTGAAGAGAGGTCTAGGGAGGTGAAACTTAAAAAAAAAGTCATTGGATTTGGTGAAAGAACGTCATTGGTGACCTTTGGGAAATACATGTCAACAGAGTAGCAGAAGTCAGACTGCAAAGGGTTTTAGAGAGATTGGTGGTGAGGAAATAGAAAAAATAGGTTTAAGCAGTTTTTTTAAAGAACTTTGATAGGGAAAAGGAGCTCTTATAACACATTCATAATCATCACAACTTGGTTTTTCTTACTGAATTTCTTTCCTTATTGAATCAATGTGAATTCTGGGAATATATTTTAGAATTAGCTGAAAACAATAAGTACCATGATAGTTATATTCCTTAGAACTCAAGTGACTCTGTGTGTGTGTGTGTGTTTGGTGCATTTATTTTAAAATTACATATTGTTAGTACCAGTAGTGATGGAGCTCAGATATTGATAATCACTTCTTTCCTCCCTCCCTCCTTCCCTCTTTCCTTCCCTCCTCCCCTCCCCTCCTTCCTTCATTCTTTCCTCCCTTCTTCCCTTTTCCTTCCTCTCTTTCTTTCTACCTCCTTTCTTCCCTCCTCCCCTTCCCTCTTTCCATCCTTCCTTCCTTCCTTCCTTCCTTTTTTCCTTCCTTCCTTCCTTCCTTCCTTCCTTCCTTCCTTCCTTCCTTCCTTCCTTCCTTCTTCCTTCCTTCCTTCCTTCCTTCCTTCCTTCCTTCCTTCCTTCCTTCCTTCCTTCCTTCTTTCCTTCCTTCCTTCCTTCCTTCCTCTATCCCTCCCTTTCTCCTTCCTCTCTTCCCCCCTCCTTTCTTCCTTCCACAATTATTAAACAAATATACAGGATAGAAGATAAGATAATCCCATAATGTAGTAAAAAGAATACTAGCTCTCATTCAGAAAACTTGGGTTTCCTACCCTGGCTCTACAGCTTATAGTCTGTATAACCGGAGTCTAGTCATTTTACTTGTCTAGGCCTCAGTTACCCCATATGTAAAGTGGGAGGTTTGGACCAGATGATAAGAGGTAGGCCTAGCAGCTAGGTCTTACTGACTCTAGGGTCAGCTTTCTATCTGCTACCACCTGCTGCCTCTCCTTACAGATATGGGTCTTTTCAGAGTTGCTCTGAAGGTCAAAGTAAGCAGTCAAATCCAGCTAAGGCAAGATGCTTGCGTGAGACCAAACAAGTACTATAAGAGAAAGTTGAAAGAACTTTGAAGATGTAAGCATAAAGAAAGATTATTCTCCAGTAGATTATTTTGGTGTGGGAAGATGGATTGGAGGTGAGAGGGCAGACGACTTGTGTAAGAGACTGGAAATTAATAGGTTAGTTCAGGGTGCCAGTCACTCACTGGATCAATCAAGTATCCATGCTCTGTTATCTGCTACATTGCTAAGTGGAATTCTACAGGTGTCTTGCATTTTGACCGAGTGAGGCCCAAGAACCCTCAGCCTGTGGTTATTTCCAACCGATGGGTATAGGACTGGACATAGGGGACAGGAAGGACTGAGAAACAAGAGGATAGACTGATGACAGGACAGGTCAGACACCAGATAGTCCAGGAAAGTTCAAGCAAGTATTGACTAAGAAACTTCTATGTGCCAGGCATTTCATTAGGTGCTCGATAACAATGGTCAGCATTTACATATATTCATACATGTTATTTCATTTGATCTTAACAATAACTCTCTAAGGTAAGTCTTGTTATTATCCCCATTTTACTGAGAAGGAAACTGGGGCTGTGAGAAATTAATTTACCCACGGTCACACAGCTAGGATTGGAACCCAGTTCTCCCCAACACATAAGGCCACCACTCTATACATTCCACAACCTAATTGTCCCCCAAAGTAGAGAAGCCCCTCAGATAATGTAGAAGTATCATCTCTCCCCCTCTTTGCCTAACTTTGCTTTAGACCTTTTCAGAAAATGTTTTATATTGTGCTATCCTTGGCTTTTTTAAGAGCGTGTAGGACTTTAGGATCACTTCCAACATCTTGCCTCTTGGTTCATGTATCTTCAGTGTCTCCAGATTTTACTGAATTAAAATGAATAACACAAATTACCTTTTCCATTCTTGGAGGGAGTTAGGAGGCTAAGTTCCCAGGATCTAATGTCATGTATTTAAGGAATATTCGATTTACAAGATAAAAACCAAATATGGTTCCTGCCCTCAGCAAGCTTCCAATCCACCCACTCAACACTCCAGGGAAACGTCACAGTGCATCCTTTTGTACCTCTGGTTTTACTTTTAGCCACTCCATTCTTCTACCTTTCAGTTTGCTTAATTGTGACCACACTCTTAAAGCCCAACTCAAACACCACCTCTGTCAGTAAGCTTCACACAGCAGGCATTTAATAAATGTTTGTTAAATTGAACCCAGGAGGGAGATAAGATGTACACAGATAGCTATACTATAGGTTCCGAACTGATTAGTGCTTGGGAGAGGCTCTTCTAAATGGAATGACAGGAGAGATTCAAACAGGGCTAATCATTTATGAGTGAGGGAAGAGTAAGAAACAGTTCCTGGGCCATTCTCCCTCTTTTTTTAGACTCTACCTGTGGTTTCCATGGTAGGAGGAAGCTCCTGATGAGGAACTTTCTCTCTCAGTCCAGAGGGGCATCTGCTCTGAAACCTCCCATGTCAGAGAGGTGCTTTGGGCACTGGGAAGCTCAAAGACTTGGCCAAGGTCCTACGATCAGTATGTGTTAAGGTGGGACTGGAATCCAGGTACTCTTGATTCTGAGAGCAGCTCTGGACCCACTACACCCTTCTGCTTCTTCTTGTTACCATTGTCTCATATGGTTACAAAACAACGATCCCATAACTTTTCCCATGTTTACATCTTGTCTCCTTAACTGGAGCCCTGTGAGAGACTAGCTGTCTCCTTCTCTTCACAGCACCGGGTCTTGCATGAAGTAGGTGCTCATTGTTTGTTGTTAATTGTCATAGTTACTTAAGTCTAAAGAGAACCAGCCATGAAACATTGGAATAAAAATCTGAAATGAAAGACAGCCATATGTCTCTGATCCAGTAACGCCTCTGCCTTACAGCTGCAAAGTTTGGACAAAGTCTGTGACTGAGGGGGAGAGTTAACTCTGGGGAAGAGCCAGCCCAAATATACCAATATCTTCCATGATCCATAATGATAAATCCATTCTTAATGATGAATGGTTTAGATCCAGGAACAAATAGAGACTGTCTGGAGTAATTAAATGTGTTTCACTTGGAGATGATTATGTGTTTCTGAAAAGCTTGTTTATAATAATTCTTGCTTAGGTGGAGAAGGAAAAGCTTTGGAAATCAATGAAACCCAGATTAATGCTATTGATGCAGGTACCTGGAAACTTGGCGTCTCTTCTCTGTGAGAGTTTAGTTCAGTGATTAAACCAAGTGAACTCAGCCAAGAAAATCAGAACAGACCTGGAAGAAATCCTGTGTCCAGAAAATACAAAATGTGCCACACATAGAAAACAGTATTGCCTCCTGTCCTCCTTCCAGTTGCTGGCACTCATGTGTGGTAGAGGCTATATCCCCTGAGACACTGAACAGACTGGTCAGGGCTATAGTACGTGAGCCCAATCACAATAATTAGTCTTTGGCCTCTATGTTCTCTTAGCTTAAAGATGTTTTTGATCTTCCCTGTCCCTACAAACTGGCCGATACAGAAAACTGGTGGTTTCCATTCAATCTATCAGTCTGTCAATCAAACACATTTATCAGATAACTACTGTGTGCCATGTGCTATGTTAGGGGCTGGAGATTTAACAACAAAAACCAAATAGTCCCTTCCTTCATATAACTTAAATTATATGGAGTGAGGAATGAAAAATACAGGTCTACCCCAATCTATGTGATGGCTATGTTTCTCAGAAATTTTGTGGAGCTTAGAATCCACTTTGACCACTAATTTACATGGTCATTTTAGAGAGGTCATTGCAGTATGTAGTGAAAGAGCCTTGGTTTGGTAGTCAAGGGACCAGGGAGCAAACTCCAGATCTGTTTCTGGATACCTGTATAATCATTAGCAAATTACTTAATCTCTTCTAGGAGGGATGTAGGTCTAGACAGACTATAAAGTCTTTTCCCTCTCCCACCCCTACTTTTCATCTTCTTTTTCCATATTATCTTCCCCCATTAGATTGTAAGTTCCCTGAGGGAAGGCACTGTCTCTTTTTCTTATCTGTATCCCCAGCTCTTTGAACAGTGTCTGGCACACAGTAAGTGCTTAACAAATGTCTATTGAATTGAATTGTAAATGAATATTGAAT
Source organism: Petaurus breviceps papuanus (assembly GCF_028583685.1). Taxonomy (NCBI): domain Eukaryota; kingdom Metazoa; phylum Chordata; class Mammalia; order Diprotodontia; family Petauridae; genus Petaurus; species Petaurus breviceps. Next base: position 13,186,554 of record NW_027185754.1, on the reverse strand, counting down.
TGATGACTAGCTAGTAGTTGTGACTCCTAAACGTTTTAACTTTGAGTTTCTCACCTTTTCCTCAACCCAAATCAATTAGGATTATGGAATTTTGAGTCTTAAGATTGTTTAGATCATCTCCCTCATTTTTAGATGAGGAAACAGAAGGCCAAATGACTTTCCTAGGGTCACACAGGTAACAAGTATCAGAGCCAGGTTCTGAACCTGGGTGGTGCAGTCCCAAATCCAGTATTCTTCTCACTGAACTGCACTATACTGCTTTCTTTCCTAGCACCTAAATGCAGAACTGTGCTCTTATTAAAATCAATCCTTTTGTGATGCAAATTACTCCTTTGTTCAAGTTAGGATTTTCATATATTAATTTTACTTTGAAGTCTAAAGGCTCCAAGTAGACTTCTACTAAATAGATCCTTTGCTGACCTCTTCTACACAGCAGGAATGTGGAACTGACATGGGACCAGACCAAGATCAATGGCAGAAATACCACCTGAAGTTACAGATCTAGTTAGCAAAGCCTGATTAGAATTCTCAGCCAAACTCAAGAGCTGGGGAAGTCACTCCTCCCAGCGATGATCCTTTCTCAGGCCTCAATTCCTTCATCTATAAAATAAGGGGTTTGGACTAGGTAGTCTCTGAGGCCCTTTCCTCCTGTTTATGATCTATGTTCCCAAGAGCCTCTAAGCCTAAATCAGATTAAAATGTAATAGGAAAATATTTAACAAAATAAATGAAAATACAATAGAACATAGATATTGCTAATATGTGGTTCTCTAAGTCAATATGAGACCTGAAGGGATATTTATGTAGGGTTTAGTGGTCCCAGCTTCTATTTGAGATTGACATTAGTGACCTAGATTGTTAAGACCTTGATTGCCAGGGAAGTTAGCTAGGTGTCATGGTGGATGAACATTGACTCTCCAGTCCCAAAGACCTGAGTACAATTCCAGTCTCAGATATTTAGTAACTGTGGGACCCTGGGCAAGCCACTTAATTTCTGTTTGCCTCATATTGGTGAAGTGCCTGGTACGTAGTAAGTGCTATATTAAAATTAGCTATTATGAAATCTAAGATCAAGAGATGATACTTTCAAATTCAGGGGCCCTATGATGTTAAGTAAACTACACAAGACTTTTCTGACAAACTAACAGTCTCAGAATTGTTCTTCATACTTCGGTGGATCTGTGATTTAATCACTGTGGGTAATCTGCACACTGAGGCCTACCCCTCCCCTTCCCCCACTCCTACTCAACCTAAATCTTCCACCGAGGATCTACTTTTGGTGTAGTGGCTGCAGTTCAAGACTTGGAATCAGGAAGAACTGAGTTCAAATACCCCAGACCCTTATCTACAAAGCTGTAGGACCATGGACAAGACACTGAGCCTATCTCAGCTTCCATTTTCTTCATCTATAACATAGGATTGGTAATAGAACCTACCCCATAGGGTTGCTGTATTAACTGAAATATAGAAATACTGGTTATAATTATTTTATTATTATTATCTTAGGATAATAATGTAGCACTGGGGCTATCTTATCTGTATTCCTTCAGCCTCCCTACATGACCAATTCACCCTTTTTCCCAGTCATTTGTGCCTCAATAATGTCTTTTATGTCAAAGCTGTATGACAAAAAACAAAAGCCCTGTGAGTGAAGAAGTTTCACAGGTTGTGGCAAAGCTCCTCCCCTACTCTAACCTTGCCTGGGCCTGACCTGAGAACAAACAAGCAGCCAGCACCTCAATAAGAGAGATTGGCTTATGTCTACTCATGAGAATGGGGCTCTCTTTCTCTGCTGCTCTCCCTCTGCTCCTGGTTGCTATCTTCAGAGAACAAATGAAAGTAGAAATAAAGAAGCTGGAGCTACAGAGGTCAGTGTCATTGAACATGGTCTTTTTTAATTACAGGCTTGTGATATGATGGGCCTTTCACTAAAGAGAAGGAAGTGTCTGAATTAATTCGAATTCATCAATTTGATACACTCAGTGAGATGAATGCATCCGGCATGTATGCTCTCTTCACTTTTAAGGGGGAAAAGCATCCCTGCTGATGGCTGTTGCTATCTTGGGAAGCTCCCGGGGGTGGGAAGGAACCAGGATACCATAGAGTTTGTTTTCTGAATTATTCATGTTTTATTAATAGCAGTGGTGATAATGAAAAGAAAACAATAATTATGGTGCTATGTCTCTGCGAGGGAGAGAAGAGATGTCCATTTGAGCCCAGGGCCCAGAATCGGGTGCTAATCCCAATTCTCCAGGAAGAGGCAGTAAGTATGGGGGAGTGAATAGACTGCTACAAGGGGAGTGAGGATGACCTGAATTTAAATCCCACCTCAGTGGGCAGGTCACTTAACCACTCACAGCCTCAGTTTCCTCTCTTATAACATTCAGTTGATCTATAGTATTGACCTCAAAGGATTGTTGGGGGAATCAAGTGAGATAATGTATACAAAGCACCTCAAAAGCATTAAGACACTATATAAATATCAGATGATGAGGAAGATAATGAGGATGGTGATAGTGATCAGTTTTCTTAATGGATCTGTGGTCCTAGAGTGTTAGGGCCGCGAGTGTGAGAGACACCGCGGCAGTCACAAGATGTCAGAGGGAGCATGTGACCTCTGAGGAGCAGGGGCTTGGAGATATGGAGGCCGACTCTGCCGGGCCATAAAGGCCGACATGGCATTGAGCGCAGGGTCGTGGGGGCCGACTCTGCTGGGTTGGGAAAGGCTGACATGGCACTGAGAATGCCCCATAAACACGGACTCCTCTTAACACATACTCCTTTGCTCTGCACTCGGGGAGTGCATGACTGGCTCCCACATGACAGGTAACAAGGGGGCAGCCAGAGGGCGTGCACGTGGCTTTCTGAGGGACGTCGTTGGGACAGCTTTGCCTGGGGATTAACCAACCAGGGACAAGGGAGTTTTGGGTGCAGTGATGCAAGAGTGATACTCTGGTGGCAGTGCGTAAAGGACTTCCGGGAAGGACATTGCTCCTTGGTCTCTTACAATGTACTCAGGAAAGAACACGATTGGCCCCACAAGGCGTGCCCCTGCAAGGCTTATAAATTGGGGAGATAGAGGAAGTGAGTTAGTTCCTGCTGAGTTCCTGCTTAGCTCCAGTTCTGCCTGGAAGTGAGTTAATTCCTGTGCCTGTTCCTGTGCTTGCTTGTGGTGCTGTTAAGATGTAACCGAATAAACAGCCTAGCATCATACTTTCCGTGTCCTGGGTGTTCTGTGGGGGTAAGTTCTTCTTGGAGACAAGAAGCCGGAAACGTCCGAAGACCTTGTATAAGGTAAGATAAGGATGGAGTTGGGATGGGGACCCCAACACTAGAGCTGATCATTCAGAAGAAGGTAACGACTTGTGCCTGCCAAAAAAGATGATGTAGCCAGAGAGAGATTCTCTCCCTCACCATGGACACTCAGAAGAGGTGTCATATCTCTTCTAGGAAAGAGGTTACACTCTCCTGGTTTGGGCACCATTAGCCCAGCCCAGGACTGTACTTCTGTGCTAGGTGTTATAGGGGAGCAAGGCAAAAGGAGTGTAAGACAATCTTAGCCCTCTGTGATCTGATCCTTTACTCTGACCATAGGAGCCAGAAGGGCCAAAGCACTGGCCAAGCCTCCAGATTAGATGCTCATCACCTACTTCTCAAGAAACTTCCTCTCCTCTATTTTGTTGCTGCTCTGTTGTTTCAGTCATGTCTTACTCTTCATGACCCCATTTTGCATTTTCTTGGATAAAATACTGGAGTGGTTTGCCATTTCCTTCTCCAGCTCACTTCACAGATGAGGAAACTGAGGCAAACAGGGGTTAAGTGACTTGCCCACACTAGACTCACACAGCTATTAAGTGTCTAAGGCCATATTTCAACTCAGGAAGATGAGTCTTCCTGACTTCAGGCCCAGAACTCTATCCACTCTGCCTCCTTTTTAGCCATTTCCATACTCTTTCAAGTCTTCTCAGTGAATACCCCTTTCTCTCAGGGATAAAGCCACAATACAGAGCCACAATGGCTCATAGAATCTGTGGGAAAGAATAATGAGTTGCCCCTCCTCTGACCTTTTCATGCTTCGAATTTGATGCTCAGGTCACTCCAAATCTTGAGCCTATTTATAGCTTTTCTGCCCAAGTAATAAAGTCTTCTAGCCAGGATGGTATGCAAAGAAAGCAGCAAAGGGTAGTGGGAAATCCTAGAGACAACCTTGCAGAGAGGTAGAGGCCCAAGTAACCTTATTTGCATACTCAGACTTCTTCTGAAACTTTGGCTAGCCATGCAAAGAAATTCTTTTGGCAACCCTGAGAATGAGTATCTACCAACAGAAGGGGGCTGAGTGTGCAAACAAAGAACTCTCCTAGGAGGCATTCTTCAGGTAAGCAACTTGTCCTGTTTTACTCATCTCAGGTAGGTGGGAGGGACAGAAAAACATTTACCGGAGCCCCTGTGAACTCTTTTCCTAATGGGTATCTCTCATATTTGATAAAGAATTCAGTACACATTTACTGAGCACCTACTCTGTATGAGGCTCTATGTAGATCCAGGGATGAATAAGACATGGTCCCTAAAGGTGGAGTGTGAACATAGGATAAGAGACACACAAAGGTCTATGGGATAGAGATCCTTTTAGCAACATTCCATTCTGACTGGAATGCTCACGATGGAGTCACAGATGAGCAGGATATAAAAGGTTAGTAGGAATTCAATAAAGAACAGGCATGGAAGAGAATTTCAGGGAGGAAACAGTTTTGAATAATAGCCTAAAGTTGGGAAAACCATGGGGGCCTATTTGAGGAATATTGAGTCATCATAGAATTGAATTGTAGATTCTCAGAGTTGTCAGAGACCCCAGAGTTCATCTCGTCTAACCATTCCATGAACTGGAATCTTCTCTATTATATACCTTCCTGTTCATTCAGTGATAGGGAAATCTTCTATATCCTAATGGTCTGCCTTAATGGTCTTCCATGAAAGTTCATTCTACTATTGGATAAATATGGTAGGAAGTTTTTACTTGCATTAAGCCAAAATCTGCCTCATTGACATTTACATCCATTTCATCTAGGATTCTTAGTTTTGTTCTCTGGAGTCAAGGAGAACAAGTCTAATCTCTCCTCCATATGACAGTTTTTTTTTTTCGTATCCTTCAAGACCACCAGCAATCATGGCCCCTGGAAGTCTTATTTTCTGATTGCTTGTGGGCAATCTCCACTCAACAGGATTGGCTCATTCATCTCACATGCATATATTTTTTTAACCTGGAATCTAGTGAGTGGGAGAATGATATAGTCCTATAAAAGCATTGAAAAATTCCTTTCTACAAGAGAGGCATAGCATATCCTCAGCAATAACTTGCTTTTTGATGACTTTGAGTAGTCTAAGTGTCTAAGGGATAAGAACTCTAACCTTAGCAACCATACTATTATTGAAATTTTCCTAACAAACGCTTAGAGTAGTTAACCTTCCAGTTTATCAGTCAGTGATAAACTATATAAAAGTATTTCTTTTATATACTGATAAAAACTGGAGACAACAGGATACCTGGCCTGGACCTTTCTGTTCCTGTTTCCTTCCTTTAGCTTGGTCTGGAGCCCCTCCTGCTCACCTAATCTCCCAAGAGAATCAACAGTTGAAATGGTTTAGGGCTCCAGGGCCCAGCTTTGAACTCCCAGAGCTGAAATGAAATCCTGGGTTAGAATCCTCTAGGCATTTTCTGATTTTCTTATCAGGCCTGAATTTGTCCCGGAAACCCAACAGATTGTTGTTTCCCTATCACAAAGAGCAGGTCTATTAGCCTGCCATCAGTCAGTGTAGGATCGAATTAGAAAATATTTCTTGTGGACAGATGGTATTTGTTATTATGGTAGCTATGCCACTACCACGTGTCATTAGGCCTTCAATGTAATCGAGTTTTAGGGAATTATTTTTTCCTCCCAGAAAACTATAAAGCCAGAGCATGGGTTAGAGATATGGCTATAGGAGGTCAGGTTCCTGATATCAGAAAGAAACTTTCAGAGAAGTAGGAGAAAAAAGTATTCTCCTGAGACATGCATGTTCTGTGCAATTGCTTTAGGATGGAATCTCCAAGAAATGGGGCAGAATCTGTGAACAATGGAAAGAGAGGGAATGACTGCGTCTCTTGTCTGTTCACATTACTTCAGAGTCAGCTCTTCCAGTGGAAACCTGCTTGGATTTTACATTAACTTCACATCTGGCCCAAGATCCCAGTTCTTTTCCATCAGGAAGTCAGCAAGATTTTAGAGGCATGTGTGTGTGTGTGTGTGTGTGTGTGTGTGTATGTGTGTGTATTTTTAACTTAGCATTCAGTTCCAGATACAGCTGCCCAAAAGTCAGGGAGTCAAGGGATGAAAGGACTTTCTGATACCAAGGAGAAAACTCTGGAGAATTTGAGAATCCCAAACTCATAGTATCTCTGAGCTAGAAGGGATCTGAGAGTCCAAACTGCCCCCCCCCCCCATCCAATAATACAGTGATACTTGCCTGAGCCAGGAGCCTCAAATGGCTCCTGACATGAAGTAATCCAGTCTCTGCTTAAATGTCTCCAGTGATAGTAGCCCCTTTATTCACAAGGCCATGGCCAGTGTGCTCCCCAAGTGGGTAAGGCCATAGGGACATTGGGTGGCACAAGATTAAGAATGTTGCCATTTCTTTTTCATTCAGTAAGACTTTGAGTGGAGGTAAGGACTTAGAAATCCTTAAGACAACCCAATTCTTTAGGGAGAGCAACCTGATTTGGTTTCATTTCCATAAAGGAAAATGGTACCCTGATAAATTCTCTGCCAGATAGTTCCTCTTATTTGTTATTCAGTCTTAGAGATGATTTCCACAAGTCTCTAATCTATTCTCTTAACCCTGGGAACAAAAAGGGGGAAAAAAACTACTACTCTCCTGAATGTCAAATACCTGTGTATCAATGGTTCTGAGGGACAGAAGAGATAGTATCCAAGATGTCATCGTACCTATACCTGCTTTCTTCCTGTATTTCTTCTCACTCAGCATCAACAACTCATACAAAAGTCTCTGCATAGATAGGCAAGGGAAATCACATCTCTCAGTTACAAAAGGGACTCCAGAGGCCTCAATTACATACTCAGAGTAGGAACTTCACTAGAGATAGAAGCACCAAAATAAGAACTGGGAACGTTGGGCTATTGGTCAGATAGTACTCATGAACACCAAACTATTCTACCCAACTATCTACTCACATGGTTGCAATGATGCACACCCTGATAGGTAGTTGTTTATTTCACCGTGCCCACCATCATCATCATCATCATGATCATTTATCCTCAATGCTTCTGTGCCTTCTCAACCATATGCTGGAGGAAGTAAGCCACTTAGCTTTGGAACTCTCATCCTGGGGCCATACAGTCCTGACTGATGAGAGGCCATTATATCTAGCCCAAACCATCTCCTATCTATCTATCTATCTATCTATCTATCTATCTATCTATCTATCTATCTATCTATCTATCTATCTATCTATCTATCTATCTTGTCACCTTTCATATACTAATCCACATATTTCTACCTCTTTCTCTGAGAATGGTAACGAAATCAACTCTATAATTATTTCTGGAAAGGGTATGTCAAGTGACTATCCTATGATTCCACTCACCACCTCTGTTTCTGCCCAGACCGAGACATTCATTCATACCATTCCATAGCCACCATTACCATATATGTATTGACTCCTCCTATTATAATGTAATCTCCTTGAGGTCAGAGACTATTTTTGTTTTTTAATTCATTCATTAATTCATTCATTTATCGATCATCAATCACATTGATATAGTGCTTTAAGATCTGTTATATGCTTTGTCTACAAAAACTGTAAAGTAGGTCATGTCAGTACAGTTATCTCTATTTGACAGATAAGGAAACACTCAGAAAGTTTGTTTAGGACTTTCCTAACTAAGATTCCACAACTAAACTCAAAGGCAGTATTCAAACTGTAGTTTCTCTTACCTCCAATCCAATGACTGGAGAATCAGGAAAGTTGTCATTGCCCAGAAATAGCCAGCATCTTTTGTAGTGCCTTGTTTCCACCATCAGATACTTCTTTTCCCCAAGACATTTAAAGGTCTGAAAAAATACACAGTGCATGCATCTATTGTCACTAACTAAGGACAAAAACACAGATTATTTGCTTAGAAAAACTTCCACCATTTGGTAGGGAGGTCCCGAAGAGAGGAAACAAGGGACATGTCTAGTGAGTTCTGATGGAAAGATATGCAGGTGGGGTTGAATAGAGAAAGGGAAGGAAGATAGGAATATAATACTATGCCTAACCTAGAGGGCAACTCCCGCGGGAATCAGATCAGTCCAAAGGACCTGGACACCAGTAGTGAGAGGAGCAGGGACAGAGGGTGGCAGATGGACAGACCTCACAGATGGGTTTCCAGTATTTCATAATTTTTCCTTAGACTCTTATCATCTTGGTCTTTTTTCAGCATATACAACATTTCCACTGTAATGAAATTAACACATATGCATGTGCATATATGCAATTAATGAGATTAATATATATGTATATGCATGTATACATACACAAACACATACCAAAATGGGTAATAGGCTGGGGGAAGATATGTGTGTTGAGACCTAAAATTCCACTCAAGTAAATTAAATTTAATAAACACATATTAAACAATGCTTATGGGTAAGTTGGGGCATTAGCAATTGTTTTAAGTTCCCAATTACAGGGAACTCATAAAACATAAAATAGACAGAACATGTCATGGCTATTGGAGACCTCAAAGAACCACTAATCAGGCCTTCCCCATATTTGGAGAAACTGAGGCTGACCAGAAAATATCTGACACAACCAGGACTTAACATTAGATCACTTTGCTCCCTGACTGGGGATCATTTTATTACAATGTTATAGGTACTAGTAGAGTAGCCATCCTCCAAGCTGATAGTTCTGAGGCAGCTAGGGGTATGTTGGATAGAATGCTGCACATGGAGTCGGGAAGACCTGAGTTCAAATCTAGCTTCAGACACTTACTAGCTATGTGACCCTGGGCAAGTCACTTAACCCTGTTTGCTTCAATTTCCTCATCTGTTAAATGATCTAGAAAAGAAAAGGGCAGATTACTTTAGGATCTTTGTCAAGAAAACCTCAAATAGAGTCATGAAGAGTCAGACACAACTGAACAAGGATAACAAACTTATAGCACCACCTCTGGCCATCGTTGAGTGTTGTTCTACCACTGATTGTAGTGCAGAAAGGGAGGAGGTTGCTGCCTGTGCTCTTGAGGAGGCCTTGATGAACAAGGGCATGAAGCCATCCCCAATTATTACACTTCCTTAAATTATTCAGTTGTCAGATGCTACAAATATGCTGTTCACTGAGGCAATTTTAAATCAACGTTATTGTCTCTGTGGGGGGAAAAAGGAGACCAAAAAAATTCAATCACTGCTTATTTTTATTTTAGAAGAAAGCGTGTAGAGAATTTCATTTTGTGTATTGAGCAAGATAAGATTTATTGGTGTGTGTCCTGCATCTGATGGTCCTAACAGGACAATCAAGGGGAAGAGCAATTATTTTGCTGTTGATGCCTCAATACAAATGGTAGGTTCGGAGAGGCACTGGAAGCTTACAAAGCAGGCTCTGGAACTCCAAGAAAGTAGTGACAAGGAATAGATCAGTGAGAGGTTGGCCTGGACATTCACAGGGAGACAGTGTGCTAAAGGGGGAAAAGCACTGACTTTGGGGTCACAGGGCCTGTGTTCAAATCCTTTCTCTGACACTCACCACCTGGACCTTTGGCAAATCACTTATACTTCACCTGGGAGTTTGTTTCCTCATCTGTAAAATGAAGATGCTGGATTGGACTTGTATGCATCTGTGTTCCTTCTAGCTATTGATATATGATTCTATGATGATCTAAAGACTCTTCTACCTCAAAATCCAATCTATGACTGCAGAGAGGTTTAAGCCGAAATGTTCAAATTTGACTTCCAAAGCAGAAACAAACTTATTCTTGTCTTTAAAAGGACAGCCATTCAAATACCTGAGTACAACCAAAGTATTATGACCCTTTCCCCAAATTTTCGTTTCTCTAATTTAAACATACTCTTCTTACATGACATCAGTTTAAAATAATTCATCACCTTAGATGACCTCTGCCAAACACCATCCAGGTTATTGATGCCTTTTCTAAAATACAGCCCCTAGAACTGAAGGCCATCCTCCGTATATGTTCTGGCCAGGGCAGAGTACACAGTAGGGTTGTCTCTTCCTTATTCCTGGATACTTTGCTTCTTTTGATGAGGTTTAAGAGTTTATTAGCTCAGCAGAAGAAAAAAAATAACTTAGGTGAAAACACTAGGTAGGAACTAGAATATTAACCTGTCAGAAAAGATCCTGATTAAGCTTGGAATAATGCACCCATCACTCAGTCACCTCCCTCCTCCTGATCTTACTTCATAGGATAGAAGCACTTCAGCACTGAAGAAAAGAGAGCCATTTCAAAGGCCTGTCATCAGAGCCTGTCAGCACTTTTTACCCAGCAGAAGATTGTTAGTTTTGGGGACTGCCAAATTCAGAGGCACAAATTATCAAAAAAATATATTAAAGTTGGAAAACCTGTGTAAATAATGCCCCTGATGCATGTTGTCATGTTTCTGCTCCTCAATCCCCTCCCCTTTTTTTAAACTACCTTGGGCCTGGAACACAGTAAGTAATTTAATTCTCTCAAGCTGCATTGTTTAGATAGGATGGCTGGATCAGATATTTTTTTCCTTTCTTTTAACAGCCATTGGGATTGCATGAGCTGAGGAGCATAGCTGAGCTGCCTGTTAAACAAGCTTCTAACGGCACCAAAATGGACGTGTGTGTATATATATCTATATGTGATGGAAGAGGGACAGATCTTCGATCTTTCAGCTTAACAGAGAATCAGATTCTAAAAATCACTTTCCTGGACAATCTTCTTACCGGGAAGACTCAGAAAAAATGCATGGTGTCTTTGAGATTAGTCCAAGAAGATGATTTTTTCCACTGTACAGATACTATTAAATTAATTAGACAATTTGCTTCAGAATCCAATCTAATTCAGTTTAACTAAACAAGCCTGGAGTCAGAAAACCTCCTATTCCTGAGTTCAATTCTGGACTCAGACATTTACTAGCTGTGTGACCCTGTGTAGCAGCAAGCACCCCAAGCGCGTCCTCAGGGTTTGCTGCCCATACAGGTTCTTGGATCTGCTTTGTTAAAGGAAAGCAACTCAAAATGGGTTAACAAGCTTACTTTAATCAGTCAGACATATGTCGTTTACCTTGTTCAGGAGAAAAGGTCAGCACCCCGAACCTCAAAGTATACAGGCATAATTATCAAGACAGAAACATCAAGTAGACAGATTTCCAAACTGTCCAACCATTACATCCATACCCAGCCAACATCTGGGTTTCCACATTCTGGGTTTTTCAAAGCCGGGGGACTCTCAACAACGGCTTCCCAGAATTCAGATCAAATCACAGAACACTTCTCAAAGTGAGTCCCAAAACAAAGGGACACATCAGGGCTAATAAAGCCTTCTCCTGGCTCAGAGAATGTAACAACCTTATTGACTCACTGGCCAATCAAGAAGTATCTACTGAAAAACAAGCCTCCCACCCCAGGCTTCAGGTGCACATTAGCCTAGGGGCAGGGAAGATCTTCAAAATTTACATTCTTATTACACCCTGGGCAAGTCGCTTAACCCTGTTTGCCTCAGTTTCCTCATCTGTAAAATGAGCTAGAAAAGGAAATAACAAAACTACTCCAATATTTTTGCTGAGAAAACCCCAAATGGGGTCAGGAAAACTCAATCAGACATGACTGAAAGAATGACTCAACAACAAAACAATTATTTCTCAAGCACCTACTATGTGTAATACAATAATGTTCTGGGAGTTAGGGATACAAAGACAAAAGGAACAGTTTCTGCTTTCAAGGTATTCTCCTGGATGATGGGGCTAGGGACTGGATCTGTGATGTCATTCCGTTTTAAGTGAGGACACTCCCTTTATCAATGCAGAATGGCACCTTCTCAACAGCTTAGAGGCAGGATGTGTCAGAGGCCAGAGTGGGGAATTGAGTCTAGTGGGGTGGGGAACCTGTAGCCTTGAGGCCCTATGGAGACTTTTGACTGAATCCAAGTTTTACAGAATAAATCCTTTTATTAAGGGGATTTTTTCTGTAAAGTTTGGATTCAGTTAAAGAGTCACACTTGAGGACCTAGAGGGCCATGTGTGGCCTCGAGGCTGCAGGTTTCCCACCCCTGGTAACCCCTAAGGAAATGACAACAATAGCAAGGATGTATACAGCACTGTTTTACAAAAATATTTAAGTATGTTCTCTTATTTGAAGAGATAAATAAATGCAACATAATTTACGGAGGAAGTAATTAATTAACAAGTAGGGAGATCAGAAAAGGATTTGTGTAGCAGAGGATGTGGTAATTGAGCCAGGCAAGAAGATAAGTATCCTAAGAGGCATAAGTAAGGAAGGAGTTCATTCTGGGCATGGAGAAACAGCCTGTGACCACACAGAAGAGGGCTTTAAATAGCACCCTGAGAAGTTTGTGTATTATGCTCTAGACAAAGGGGAACCACTAAATACTCTGAAGTAGGAAAACATGGTAAGACACGTTTTAGGAAGATTATGATGGCAACAATGTGGAAGATGAATTGGCAAGGAGGAGTGAGGAGAATAGAAGAATAGAAGCCTAAAAGGAGACTCTTTCAATAGTACAGATGGGGAGGGAAGAGGACTTGACTGAGGGTGAGGTCTGTATGATTGGCTAGAAGAGAGCAGATGTGAGATATTTGGACATAGAATTAATTAGACTTTGGCACCGATTAGTTCATTAAGATAAGGAAGATTGCATAATCAAGGTGGACTCTGAGTTTGTAAACCCAGAGGATTGGAGACATGACCCCATATCTTCCATAGAAACAGGGAAGATTTGGGGGACGTAGGTCTGAGAGTTGTCAGTGGTTGTTTTGGGGAATGGGTGTTGGTAGAATTAATGAGTTCTATTCATTTATATTGAGTTAGAGATGCCTGTGGCATATCCAGGTAGTAGACATATGGTAGACATATCGGAGTCAGAAAGCCTCCTCTTCTTGAGTTCAAATCTGGCCTCAGACATTTACTAGCTGTGTGACCCTGGACAAGTAACTAACCATATACTACCATATATGGTAGACATATCCATATGTCTGGTAGGCAGATAGTAACCTGGTACTCAGGATCAGGAATACAAAATCAATACTAGAGACAAAGATTTAAGAATCAAAAGAATAGAGAATAATTGATCCTATGGGAAATAACAAAGTCATTGAAAGCAAATGTAGGGAGAGAAGGGTGAGAAGACTAGGACACAGTTTTGGGGAACACATATGGTCATAAGTGGAGTGGATTATGAGCCAACAAAGGAGATCATAAAATTCTCATTATAGGTACTAATTTCCTAAGCATATATTTTTCTCTAACACAGTTGGGAAAGGTGAGATGAGTTCCAACTGTCATGACACATTTCATCTACATTGCTAATTTTAAAAGACCAAATATTTCCTAAGCACTATTATGTGTAAGGTAGTGTGTTAGGAACTAGAGAGATAAAGACAAAAAGGATACCCTTGTGTCTCCTTATAGGGGCTTATAATCTTCCTAACTTCTTAGATGAATCAGTTATCATTAACTTGGGCAACTCTTTGGTTCTGGATTTGGGGTTCATCATGTTGGTCTTGATTTTAATTAGTTCCTATCTTTCCATAAGCACAATGTGATACTTATAGGAACCAAACATAGCAAATGTCAGAGAACAACATGCTGGAAATATATTTTCTTCAAATGGGTTTTTAAATCCTTGAGATTATGTGCTATACTTTTAGCTTTTTTGTCTCTTCAGCACATGGCTCTACACAAAGGAAGGACTGAAACATTTGGTGATTTACCTTTAAATGTGTGTTGACAGAGTGCTTGTCTGGTGCTAGGTGTCCCTTAGAAAGAAACTATAGATAAAATGAAATAAAATTAAAAGTTTGTCTATGGGGGACTATATTATGTACATGCTGATTTTAGCGTTTCAGTGCACCAAAAGTCTTTACTCTAGAGCAGAGGTTCCCAAACTTATTTGGCCTACTGCACCCTTTAAAAAATTATTTAGCTTCCCCCTGGAAATCTTTCTTTACCTTTTAACTTTTTTTTTAAAATTTGTATCATTTCAAAAAAAAAATTTTTTTAAATGTGATGTATCTAAACTTTAATGATTTATTGTAAATTTGTAGTATTTTTCCTGCATTGAAATTTTATTGATGTAATATTGTGTCATGTAACCATAGAGTATCATATTGTAAACAAGTCATTACATGCACATATTCCTGCCAATGCACACTGGACTTCCCAACAATGTGCTACATGCTGACTCATCAACACTTACTTGTTAAGACCTGTAGGCAGCTTTGCCCACTGATGGGTTATAATTTGAATTTTGTGTGTTTATTTGGAAAATAATGTAATCTCTACAACTTTAACTGTGTTACACAACAGATAAAACATGAATGAATGGTTTTTCAAAATTTTCTAATCTTTTCTTCTTTCCTTATGCTTCCACCACTCCCTTATTTTTATTCAATGACACCCATTGCACCCGAGGCTGGACCCTCTCTTCCCATTATTCCAGCACCCCCCAGGGGGCAGTATCACCCACTTTGGGAACCTATGCTAGAAAAAGGTAAGGTTTGTTGGGTTAGGCAGCTAGTTGACAAAGTATATAGCAAGCTAGACTTGGAATTGGGGAGATCTGAGTTCAAGTTCTACCCCAGATTTCTAATAACTATGTGACCCTAATCAAATCACTTAACCTCTGAAAAATGGAGATAATAATAGCCTGTACCTCACAGGGTTGTTATTCCTACCAAAAGGAATAACTTTGCAACAGCACTTTGCAAACTTTAAAGTGCTACACAAATTCTATCTATTACTAAATAGCAGCAGTAGCAGTAACAGTAGCAATAGTAGTAATTGTGTTAGTAGCAGCAGCAGCAGCAGCTGTGGCAGAAGTAATAGTAAGACCTGTTGCAGAGGCTTGAGATGGAGTTAAGCTGGGCCATGAACAGACAGCAAAGAAAGTAAACTATCAGTTAGCTAGCAGATATTAGGTCACGGCCTCATCTTGTATTCTCCTTATACTCCTCAGACAAAGAGATCTTTAAAGGAAGGAGTCTGGAACCATAACCTTACTTAGGAAGAAAGTCAAGACCTGATAGAATCAACTATAAAGATTTGATATCAAGCCTTCATTAATTAAACCTTGGTCAATAGTCACATCTGTACTCAATGTCCCAGTGTTTGAAAGGCATTACGAAAATCAGAATTAAACGCTATTATTAGGAAGAGGAAAGAAATTGAGGCTGAACCAGGAACCCAAATATTTGGAGTTAATGCCAGTCTCTACCAGACAACTGTTATACAAACCATTTCATGGCATTATTGGTTTCCCCATGTAGAACATAGGCAATAATAAATCCCTCCGTGCGCCCCTTCCCCATTTCTCTTCCACCTCTGTACCTTAAATCATGTAAAAGCTCTGTGCTAGGGATGGTGAAGGAAACAAGGGGATAAGCCAAGGTCACTTTCTTTCCTTCCTCCCAAGGAGCTTGGGACTAAACTGGGACTAAGTTGGGACGATAAGACTGAAAACTACAAAACTAAAGAATGAAAATGAACAATATATGTATTCTATGTGTCATACATATTCTAACAATTCAGAGTAGGAAGGCATCAGTGTGACTAGAGTGAGAATATACAAAACTGTAGAATCAATTTGCTCTCCCCTTGAACGCTCCAGAGATCTGGAGGGAGTCACAAAGCTTTTTTAACACTATGCCGGGGGAAAGCCAAGCTACCCCATCTTGCAGAGTGTCAAGGGGAAAATGACAAAATAGTTTAAGCCACAAGGATAGGCCAAACACAGTTGTGTTCTATTTCCCTTCTTCATGGAGGTTACACAATAATCCAGTTTTCTAAAAGAGGAGAAGAGATCTCTATTATCCTCTGACAATCTCCTTACCAGACAAATGGATATTTCCCCCCTTAAATCTGCTCTGGCCCCTAGTGAGTGGGGAGTCAGGCTCAAGGCACCAATCAGCACAATATACAAGCCATAATATGATAAGTATAATATCAAGCTACTGAGTGCCCAGAATGCATTTCTCAGTTTTAGATGACTGAATGAAATTATGCTTTCCCTACTGCCATTCTTGATAACCTGACAAACCAGTTCAAATCCTACAAATATCCTCCTTTATTTCATTTGCACATACACTATTAGCTTACTTGGTGATTTATACACACATAGAGGAGATGTACAATTCTGACTGTATCAGCGCCTGTACCAGCCACTGATAGGCCAAACTGGGGAAAATGGCTATAACACTTAGAACATATTGAAATGACCTGAATGAATCTAAGAAAGAAGTCCAAATGCCCCTTGCATTTGGATTAAATAAGATCATCAGACTACAAGATCGTAGACTAAATAAACTGAAGGCTCCAATATATCCATAACAGCCGAACAGTTATGGTGCCTTCAGGAAAATAAAGAAAGGTGTTCTTTCTCAAAAATTGTTCACAATTAATTCTTGATAGATTCATGAAATTACAGAATGAAAGAACTAAAAGGGATTGTTATTAAAATATTCTCATTTTACAGATAATGGAACTGAGTCACAGAGAAGAAAGCGATTTCTCATAAACAGTATCTGAGGCCACTCTTGACAATAACAATGAATTCTATAGCCCTTTCAGCTTTACAAAGTGATTTCTTTACAGCCCCCTTGGGAAACAGATAAAAGGAAAATCTCTGATCCCCATTTGACAAAGAAATTCAGATTCAAAGAGTTATAGAGCTAATATGCTCAAGAATCAAAGGGCTAATAATTGTCAAAGTTAGGATTTGAACCCATCTCCAGACCCTAGGTCAAGTGTTCATGTTTTGGCTTTTCTAATTGTCCTTTCCTGTTCCAACTAATCTAATCTAAATTGCTCTATTTATGGAACAAACTAGGGCTTCTGAAAGATGCCTGTAGGACAACAGCAGGGAAACTGAGAATTGCAGGCTAATAATAGATGAACTCTGACATGCAATAATACTGAGAATATGCTAAGTCACCCCCTCCTATTAAACCTAAGGTAAATTGTAATAATTGTAAAGCTCGCAGCCCAGGAGACTCTCAGGTCTATACTTTTCATATTAAGTCACTGATGTATTGTTACTCCGTGGCCAGGATGGTAATCAATCAATCAATTAATAAACATTTATTAAGTACCAAATAGGTGCCAGGTACTGTGCTAAGTAAGTACCAGGGATGCAAAAAGAGGCAAAAGACAATCATTGTCCCTAAAAGTGCTTACAATGAAATGGTTCCATGATTCATCTGGTGGGGGACACCCACAGAAGAGACAATTTACCTGAGACTGCTCTGGGGGATCAAGGATGACAGCAAGAGAATGGCATCATTGCTAAGAGATAAATTCACATTAGCATAGAGAACATTTCTGATATTGTAAAATGATATTCTGTATGGGCAGATGCATGTGGGCACACAAATAAATTTAATGATAATTAATTTATATACGACTAAGGTTTACAGAGAGCTTTTACATTTATCTCTTTTAATCTGTACAACAACCCTGTTAGATAGGTGCTACTATTATTCCCCATTTTACAGATTCCCCAGTTACAACTGAGAGAGATTAAGAGACTTGTCTAGAGTCATATAGCTAATAGTATCTGAGGCAGGATTTGAACTCAGGTCTTTCTGAATCCAAATACAGAGCTCTATCTCTGGTGCTACCTAGTTCATATTGTAATACAGTGAATGAGTACAAAGGAGATTTATATGCCCCCTTCCTTTCCACCTAACTCTAAGAGTCTGAATAAATTTCTAGACAACGTTTACCATCTCCCTCTGACAGCTTTCTAAATTATGAGGAAGAGAGGAGTAGAACTCTCTTTACCTCCCATACTGCTCAGCTGGAAGTGTTCAGTCTACTTTAGCCACCCTTTGGGTAACAACTGAGTCTTTACTGAGAGCCAGCTTTGTAGCTCACCCTGTCCTGGGCACACAGTGGATGCAGATCCAGAAGCAGACCCAGTCCTTGACCTTAAGAAGCTGTTAATCTTGTTGGGGAGGGGAAAAAAAGAATAAATCAATGGACAAGACAGTATGTAATAAAATGCTAAACTGTGTAGTAATCCTCTTTCAGTACAAAGCACATGTTAAATTGTTTCACCAATAAGTTTTTGTGCCAGGTCATTTCTTCACACACCAGGAGCTTCACATAATATAACAGGGATAGGAAAAAAAAAATTGGAGAACTCCCAGGATTCCTGTCATCATTAACACTGCCCTACGGGGAGCCACAGACATCATTAACATTAAATAGCTACTGTCTTCTGATTGACACTCCCAGTTGAAGGGAACACTCCCTGGTTTGGTATTGAGATATCTCAGAAATTCTTTTCTCTTTTTTTTTTTTTTTAAAGCAATTGGGGTTAAGTAACTTGCTCAAGGTTACACGGCCAGTTATTATTTCTGGGTGTGGTGCTGAGTATCTGAGCCCGGATTTGATCCAGGTCATCCCGACACTGGAGCCGGTGCTCTTACTCGCTGAGCCACCTGGCCACCCCTAAGCAATTGGGGTTAAGTAACTTGCTCAAGGTTACACGGCCAGGTGTTTCTGGGTGGGTGCTAACTGTCTGAGCCCGGGATTCGATCTCCAGGTGTTCTCAACACTGGAGCCCGTGCTCTTACTCGCTGTGCTACCTGGCCGCCCCCAGAAATCCTTTTCTCTTATCAAATGGCAGTCCCCAGAATCTAAGTCAACCTTCAACAAAACAAGGGAAATATGTTAATTATGTATTTCTGCATAGGTCAGTTTCCAATGTCCTCCAGCAACTCTGCCTGTTCATTTGATGGAAGCTTCTGCCACTGGGGCAATCACATCACCTCTTGTATGTCTTTAAAACAGTGACACATAGAGACTGGATTGTTGTTCAACTGACACCCAGTTTTCAGGTACCAATTTGAAGCTGTCATGTGGGTGGTTTTGCCCAGCAGAGGTAAGCCCAGAAACCTGGCAAGGACATTTGGAAATTTCTTTTTAAATGGAAAATTTCCCCATCCGTCTATAAACAGAAGAACACAATTCATATATTTTAGTTTGTTTTTACAGGAAGGTTCAGTTAATGCCAACTGCTCCAGTGTAATGGAAATCATTTTCAACTCAGGTCTTTCCCCTAAATGCAAGCAGTGTGTTAAGTAATTTCAGGAACAGTGGGCCACTCTACTTCAGTATATTAAATGTTTTTCAATCTCCCATTCTGTTCATTATGGAAAAGCAAATTTACTTAGCTGCTAAATACCAAATGTTCTTTCAGGAAACATTAAGGTATGTGATCAAGAGATTTTCTTTCTTGAGAAATAATTGCCTCAAAGCTGTATAAACCTCCTTTCAGCTTAAACACAAAGTTCACCTTTTCCAGGGGAATCCTGAGATGATTGCTAGGAACCTCAGCAGTTGGCAGATTTATACATTTATTAAGAATTATTTCCATTAACTTTCTTCTTCCACCTTCTCACTCTTCATAAAAACACCATCTGCTTTCCCAGTACAATGTTGGTCAGTGTGTGCAGAGAGCTAGAATTAAAATTTGTACTCTTGGTTTATATTGCAAAGAGTATGGGTTTGATAGTCATTTGTTTTATAGGAATTCTGGTAAGTGACTCTGAAGTACTCCCATTCAGACTGGGTCAGCCAGTCAGTAAGCATACATGTGCTAGGCAAAGCTGGTTTCCTTAGATTCAAAGGTTGCTGCTGAAGGCCCTGGATGAAATGTCATCCATAGGCCATGTGTTCCTACTTCCAACCCTTACTTTTACTCACTCTTTCTACAGGATTACAAATACACTAATACCTTCCTCATCACACCTCTCCCTACCAGTTTCAATATGTCACAGGTCAGCATAAGAAATTAAATGGGAATTTTTGGGGAGTTTTGCAGAAGCTGCAAATGACATAGAAAAAGTTTAGAAACTCAGAAATGCATAAAATACATGTATAGTATTGTATAACATCAATATATTTAATCTTTTAATAGCATAATAATTCAGGGCCAATTTTTTTTTGAGGGGGGAAGGCAGGACAATTGGGGTTAAGTGTATTGCCCAAGGTCATACAGCTAGTACAGGTTAAGTGTCTGAGGTCAGACTTGAACTCAGGTCTTCCTGACTCCAGGGCTGGTGCTCTGTTCACTGTGCTACCTAGCTACTACCCCCAAGGCCCAAAAATTTTTACAAGGATTTTCCAGATTGTGGGGGTGCCATGCCTCTTAACCCCTGTGATGTGGAAGTGATAACTGTCCTTTGATGACACGGAATTCTTCACTGTTTTAGAGACTCAGACTCAGTCTCCTAAGAGGCTACTTGGAGACTTCAATAAAAATAAATCCAAAATTTATTAAGTGTTTTACTAGGTGTACAATATTGTTTGGTGCTGAGGACAAAAAAAAACATGGGAAAAATCCTTGTTATGAAGGAGTTCATAGTCTAATAGAGGATATATCATATATACAAATGACTAAAATTCCAGACAGAATGTGATAAAGGTCACAGAGACCCAGCCAAGGAACCAGGGTAATTTTGAGGAAAGTTTTGCTGAAAGCATAGCAACCATGTTGGACTTTGAAAAAAAAAGAGGAGGAAGCCATATTTAGGGAATGGGGAACAGGGAGAATATGTTCCAAACATAAAATCACAGATTTAGAGGTGGAAGAGACCTTTGGCTCCTTGGCTCATCTTACATTTGAGCAATGTGGTTGTAATGTTGATGGGATGTAAGTTCTTCCCTTCCCATTAATAGGCCTCAGCTGGAGCCCATTAAGGGAAGCTTGCTTAGGGGAGGCTTGCTTGCAGGAAGGCTTTCTCACCTTCTGCTAATTTCTAATTGGGCACTAAATGGGGTGGGGGGGGCTGGCTTATGAGAAGGATCTTGTGATTCTCTGGTTGAGATCCTAAGTGGTTGTAGTTTCAGGGCTCCCTGACTGCTCAGATATAAAGGCTCTCTCATGGATATATGTAAAGTATACAGTTGATCCAGGCAGTCAGAGCCCTGTCTGTTGGTCTTTATTTCTCTGCTCGTATTTTCTCTGAAGTTCAGGGTGCTTACTTTTCCCCTGAACTAGTGAATGTAATTAAAAAGATTGTTGACCCCTTAAACAGATATTTTCCCTAGTAAAGCAGATCTAAGAACCTGTGCTAGCAGCCATTTTGAGTATGCCACTGTGGTTGCCACTACAATGGGCCAAAGAGTGAGTTGTTCAAGGTCACATAAATAGTAAGTAACAGGATTTGAACCCAAGTACCTTGAACACAAATTCCTCTCTCTTTTCTCTCTACCATGTTACCAACAGAGAGGAGGGCATGAATAAAGGCACCAAGTAAGTCTTTATAGTCTCTACTATATACTCAGTTATGTGCTAAGGTTAGGGTGAGAGGAATATAATGTAGACAACTTTCTCAAAGCATTTAGCTGAGAAGGGGAGAGGAAGTGTAGGATGATAGCTAATGGAAATGGTAGGAACAAGTGATTTTTTTTTTAAAGATGGCAAAGACATGGGTGCATTGGTAAGCATCAGGGAAAGAGCCAGTAGTTAGGAAGAGATGTAAAATAAGAGAAGTGGGGGTGATAGTGGGGCAATCGGCTGGAGAAGATGGAAGGGGTTGGATCAAGGCTGCATGTAGAAGGTCTGTCCTTGGCCGGACAGGCTATGTCTTAATCCAAAACCAGAATAAGGGAGGAAATAGTGGAGGAAGATATCTGAGTGATGTGAGATGAGGAGGGAAGAAAAGGAAACTCTCAACTAATGGCCTCTTATTTTCAGAGAAGTAGGAGGCAAAGTCAATAGCACTGAGAATAGATGGAGGAGTACCATGGGAGGCCTGAGGAAAATTGAATCCAGATGAGTCCTCCACTGAAGAGCGAATTTAGGTAGACTATTAGTTATTGGAAAGGGTTCTATTGATGGAGGAACAGGGCAGGTTACCTGGATCAGCAGTTAGAAAAGGCCCTTGGGGAAGGGCAAGCTTCCTGGGCTGGACTCAATAGGGTGAGAATGTGGGGAGAGGTAGTAAGGAAAGGGGAATCAACAGCTAAGTAGCCAGTGGTTCAGCACAGACATTAGGGGAGCAGGAGTTTAGAATTTTCTAGGGACAAGGGCAGGAAACTGTGGCCTGGAAGAGATAATTGGAGGGGGGCATGAAAGAATCAGTGGAAGTAGTGACTGGGAGAACCACATGGTAGAGGTCAACATTAATGGGAGATCCCCAGAAACCCATCAGGGTCTTTCTCTCTCTTCCATTGGGGAGACCCCTGCCTTTAAGTTCATATGGGCAGGGAGGGCAGAGAGAGCAGATTTCAGTTATTAATGTCAACCACACGCTTTTGATCCCTGGCAACACACAGTATGCCTTCTCTGGCACCAGTTGTCACTGGTGTCTGTTCTCTGTTCGGATTATAAAGCCCTCCATGACTTGTCCCCTTCATCCCTTTCCACTCTTTTTACACCTAACTCTCTTCCAGGTACTCTATGATTAGTGAAACTAGCCTCCTTATTGTTCCTGGAACGAGACACTTCATTTCCTGAATACGTGCATTTTCTCTGACCGTTTTCCAATGCCTGGTATAGTCTCCCTCCTCATCTCCACCTCCTGGCTTCCTACAAGTCTCAGCTAAAGACCCACCTTCTGCTGGAAGACTTTCCCAGTTGTCCTTAATCTTAGTGTGTTTCTTCCATTGAATATCCTCTCTCCCTCTCTGTATCTCTTTGTTTCCATCTCTCTGTCTGTCTTTATGTATGTGTGCATGTGTGTATGTATATGTATATGTGTATGTATTTATATATATACGTACATTATATACATACATATATATGCACACATACATACAATATATGTTGCCTAGAGAAGCAGAGGCGCTATAGAGATTACAACAAGAGTGGATCTCAGAGTAAGGAATCATGAACTCAAGTCCAGTTTATGTGACATATTAACTGTAACACTTGGGAAAAATCTCTAAATGTTCGAGGAAACTTTATAAAATTATAAATTTCAGAGAAAATACAGTTTTACATCCATGGAAGAAATTTTTCACTATGTTATTGCTTCTTCCACTAATAAAACATTATTTATTTATATATGTGTGTGTGTGTGTGTATATATATATATAATATATGTAAGTTACTATGTACAAACAAGATTATATATATAATCTTGTATGTGTATATATAGAAATCTTATATATATATACATATATGTATGTATATAAGATTGTATTTGTACATAATTGCTTACATGTTGTCTCCCCCATTAGAATGTGAGTTTCTAGAGAGCAGAGACCATCTTTCTGCCTTTCTCTCTCCCCGGGTCTCTGTTTCTCTTTCTCTCTCTGTCAATGTCTCTCTTGACAGATAGATATAGATATAATTATATAGTGATGTGTGTCTGTGTATCATACAGCAGTTGCTTAATAAATGCTTGTTGACATGACTGATATGGAAATATGTTTTACATGATTGCACATATATAATCTACATCAAATTGCTTACCTTTTTAGGAAGGGTAGAGGGAAAGGAAGGAGAGAGGGAGGGAGGAAGATCTGGAACTCAAAATTTAAAAAAATGAATGTTAAAAATTGTCTACGTGTAATTGGAAAAAATAAAATCCTATTAAAAAAATAAATAAATGCTTGTTGACTGAATACATGTGATTTTCCCCCATTCAGTCCACCTATTTTTCTAGTCACACATATACTTGATGCTGTTTTTGACACTTCTTCTTATGTGTGCCATGGCTGGTAATGCACAGCAGTCCTGCTGACCATGTGCTTCTGAACTGCCCTGTAGGTCAGTAAAAATTGTTAGTACAGGGACATCCAGAGCACAGTTTGGTTGTACCCAGGTGTATTGATCCTCTGGGGTGGGTACTTGTATTTTCCCTTCCCTTCCTCTCAGGAGATCTCTGTCCATATGATTGCCCCATATTAATATCACAGGATTATAGCAACCAGACTGGAAGCATCCTTAGACCCTTTGAAGGGCCCAACCCCTTCATGCTGAACTGAGGAAATTAAATGACCTGCCTGGGCCCCACAGGTCTTTAAACAGAGGCCTTTCTGATTATATTTAGTCTTCTATCTACACCAGACCTATGTAATCAATTGATAAAGGGGAGTGAATAAGCATTTATATAATGCCTACTGTGTGCTAGCCATAGTACTAAGTGCTTTACAAATATTATCTCATTTAATCTCACAACACCTCTGTGAGCTATTATTATCCCCATTTTACAGGTGAGGAAACTGAGACAAGCAGAAGTTAAGTGATTTGTTCAGGGTCACACAGATAGGGTCATCAGTCAGATTTTAACTCAGATCACTGCAACTCTAGGCCCAGTGCTCTATCCATTGCACTATCTATCTAGTTACCCCAACGACAGTTTTATGAATCTGTTATCCAGGTAAATAAGCTGCATTATTTTATAGGTGAGGAAATTGAAGCCCACAAAGATTAAATGAGTTGCCCAAAAACATAGGGAGTAAGTAAGAGAACCAGGACCTAAACTCAGGCCCTCTGATTCCAGATTCAGTGGTTTTTCCACTATGATCAGTCTTGGACTCTTTCCCTTAATTAAAATGGGATGTACCATATTATTATTTGGGAGGAGTGTTGTGGACACTAAACCTGTGGCTTTATTAGTGGAGGGAGTACTTCTGCCTGGAGAAATTTCTTTCACAAATGCAGATCTGTGTTTTCTCTGAAACTTGTAATTTTATCAAGTTATCTTGAGGATTGAGAGATGGGTCCCTGGTCTCATGGTGAGTGAGCAGCTAGATGGTGCAGTGAATAGAATGCCAGACCTGGAGTCAGGAAGACTCATCTTCCTGAGTTCAAATCACTAGCTGTGTGACCCTAGGCAAGTCACTTAACCCTGTTCGTCTCAGTTTCCTCATCTGTAAAATGACCTGGAGAAGGAAATGGCAAACCACTCCAGTATCTTTTCCAAGAAAACCCCAGATGAAGTTACAAAGAGTAAGGCATGACTGAAAAAGTACCAACTAGATGAATGAATGGTCACTATGTGGTATGTACTAGACTTGAGTTCAGGACTTTGGACTCTGAGGCCCATCCTTGGTATAATACCTAAACCACCTTTGCTTCTCTAGGCAATAAACACAGAGAATATTTATACCTACTGCTGGAATAGACACAATTCCTGCATTATTGAGGTGGACATAGTTCCCAGCTTTTAAAGGTTTTTGCTGCTGCTGGTTTTTCTGTAGCAGCACTATCATAACTTGTTGGAAGCCAGGGTGGATTTATTCTTCAGGTCACCTCAAGGATGAACCCTCTTCCTACTGGCAGCATAGTAAATGACACTGTATTCCACCTGGTGCCTTCGTTTAATATGCCTGTTAATATGGCGGACAGTTTAGAGAATTCAGCCCCAGCTCCATAAATATTCTGGTGACAGTCGGTTGAGCTCCAGGGATAGAAATGATTTGTCAGTCCACTCCATTAGCTTGGGCTGCACATGGCTTCAGGCAGCATTCAATAAAAACAGCAGAGCAAAAGCCCAGAGATCAGCCAAGTGCTCCTGTATGGATGTCCTTTGCTGGAATGCACCTCGTCTTAATGAACAGATCTCTATAAAAGTCTTGGCCTCTGCCCCTTGGGCCCTTCACCTATGGATGAGCCAATATGCATCCCTGACAGCTTATGAACAATGGCAGATCAGAGTCTGCAGAAGCACAATGTTCCTGAGACCTGGTGGTAGGTGACTGAGACACTCTTTTTTCCCCCCAAGGGAAATGAAATGCTGAAACTCTGTAGGAAGCTAAGGAGCAAGACATATCTTTCCATCGAAACAGGGCAGCTTCCTAGTCATATAGAAACAAGTTATAAACCAAGGTCATAGATGGCATACTTTAACTGTGCTGTATTAATACACAAGAGGTCACATGGTCTTGGGCAAAAGTATCAAACACTGGAACGCTTCAGAGTGCTGCTGGTACCAGATTAAAATGTAATTGGGAAATATTTAACAAAATTAATAGAAACAATAAAATGTAATAAAAGATAATGCAATAAAACATAGATAATGTTGATTTATGCTTTACTAAGTCAATATGAAGCCCATAGGATCATCATATAATCCCTTCCCCCACTTTCTGTTTGAATTTTCCCCCACTGGCCCAGGAGATAAGTCTCCTCAGAGTCAGGAAAGTCTTGCTTGGTTCCAGGATCACTTCTAATACATACCGGCTAGGCTGACTGGGTAAGTCACTAAATCTCTCAGGTCTCAAGGTAACTCTTTAAAACTACGAGTGAAGGCAACAGGCATTTACTAAATGTAAGGATATAAAAGCAAAAACAATCCCTGCCCCAAAAGGAGTTCACAATCTAATAGATACAATATGCAAACAACTATGTACAAACAGGAAATATAGAAGATAAATTAAGAATAATCTCAGAGGAAAGGCACTAAGATTAAGAGCACTGGGAAAACATTCTTACAAAAATGTGGAAATTTAGCTGAAACTTGAAAAAAGCCATGGTAGGCAGGAGGCAGAGACAAGGAGAAAGGGAATTCCAGGCATGGGAAAGAACAGTCAACAGCACTCAGTGGGAGTTACCTTCACTATGGAAATCACAGATTCAGAACAACACACACACACAAATACACACACACATTTACCTAATATGCATGATTTTTAGCATATTCAAGGAAAAATCTGGTACAATCATTCCTTGTCATTGTGACATTTTAATCTAAGTTCTATTAACATTTGTCTTTACAATGTAAAATCAAGAATGCCAGGAAACTAAGATATTCAAATTAGTTAGTATGACCCCATGAATGAAACTGTCATTGAGTCAGAAAATCCAATTTTAAAGACTTAACACATTTAATGATTAAAAGCAGGTGGAAGAAAGAAAATCCTTCCCCTTTCTCCCTGCCTCTATCCTTTCTGCTTCTCCACTCCCCCTACCCCCCCCCAGACTCTAGGCCTTGCCTCAAGTATTATGTGGCTACTGTCAACTATGAAATGCATTCCTTGTATTTAAACACCTGTCCTAGCTTATGACCTTTCCTGGAAACTGATATTGATTAACTCACAATCCTTAAAAGTGCAAGTTCAAATTGTGTTTGAATGTTCATTACTTTTCTTCTCACCAGTTAAGGTCAATTTCTCAAGATATATAGACTTCCTTTGGTATCCACAGGACTCTTGGGAAGGAGGAGACTCATAGAGTATAATGATGCCCCAAAGTCAAATGTCACAGCAAACAGTCAAGAGAAAATGCTACAAGGGTTTTGGTCACTCAAGGTGATAGGGAAAAACAATCTTTACCTCTTTTGCCTTTAGAAATGTTGAGACTATTCTTGTTGAGGACTTCATACCAATCAGCTCATTTGCCATTCAGCTCACGAATCCACCAACACTAAGATAAATGGGAAGATATTTATATGAAATCCTTCATTAAGAAATGCTCTTCATCTCGCACTGTGAGATGATTTCAACCAGGGGAAGTTGATCATAGTAAATGATTTATAATGGGGGGGAGCTGAAATATTTCTCAAAAGTTCCCATTTGTAGGCATTACTTTAATATAGTTGGGCTTCCCATATATAAACACAAACTTGAAAAACCTTCTGAAGTGTGGCACTAAGTGAAATAATTGGAAACTGAACTTGCTATTCATTAAGAAGTTCCTAAGTGGTCTCCATGCTTTGCTCTTGGAGTTTTCTCATTCCTTATTTACTCCTCAGACTACAGAGGCAGTGTGGTTTAGTGGGTACAGAGCTGGCCTCAAAGTGAGGAAGACTCGCTTCCAGAACATGATGGGTGTGTGACTCTAGAAAAGTCAGCTTAATTCCAGAGCTCTGGGCATCTCTCTGAAGCTTAAAGTTCTAGAGAAGAACTGACCTGCTATAATAGAGGGAGTTTCCTAAAGCAATGAAATCATTGCTCTACTCCCCATTCCTTTAGAGCTAAAGCCCTGAAGGAGATGGAGACATTCATCAGCTCTGCCTGGGTAAGCAACATCAGAATTGTTAAACCAGAGGAAGACACCTAAGAAAAGTGGACCCAGGAAAAGATCTGGTCATAGATTGTCTCAGTTTTCAGGTAATCACAATAAATTGCAGAGGACAATACAGTGCAAGTTATCAATTGACCCTAATATTAAAATCTAAAATAATTTTGCTGACCAAGAAGGCAGGCTGTTAATGCTTTTAAAGTTTCTGGTCTGGTGATTTTACACAAAATTTAAATGGGATAGCCCAGACTGTAAGCCCTTAGAGGGCAGGGCCTAGACATAAGGGGATCTCAATGCTTGTGACAATGCTCCACACATTCAAGCTGTTAGTTCTGTAAAGATAGCTGCTCAAGATTTCACATGACTTAGCAAATGCAGTTTCATGGGCAATCATCTTTTTTATTATACTATGTTATGGGGATGCTTGTTTTATTCCACCAGTTAAACATAAAATAAATCTGAAGGGAAAAAAATAAGTAAATAATAGAGGCTTACACAGAGACTTTGCCCATAGTAGGTAATTAATAAATGTTGAAGTGAATCCAAGTGACAGTAATGAGAAGCCAAAGCTTGTAAAGTATGATAATCCCAACCCAGAACCAGGAATGTCACAACAGGTTTGTTTTTTTGTCTGTTCTTCCTGAGATTTGGGACAAAAACTTGCTCCTAGACCTGACAGTTATCTAAATAAATAAATACAATAAGGTACGTAGTACTATTTCTCTCTTGAAACTATAATTTTAAACAATTAATGCAAAATGTGCCTATGTCTATCACTGAATCAATTGGGAAAGAATCCATTGGTCTAATAGTAATCTAAAAAAATGATCATCAGATGATAAGGTTTCATTTCATTTTATTTTTTAATTATGTTCTAGAACTTAAACATTCCCTTTGGCTCAGCAATCTACCTAACCTTGTGTAGTGACAACAACACTGAGATTCTTAGATCTGTTTTATTAGAAAAGATAGCTATTTAAGGTGTCAACAATCTTTTTAAATTACATTCACTAGTTCAGGGGAAAAGTTAGCACCCTGAAATTCAGAGAAAATACAAGCAGAGAAATAAAGACCAACAGACAGGGCTCTGACTGCCTGAATCAACTATATACTTTACATACGTCCCTGAATTGAGAGCCCCTTAACATTTGAGCAGTTGGGAAGCTCTGAACATACGACCACTCAGAATCTCAACTGGACTCACAAGATCCTTCTCATAAGTGAGCCCCCAAAGCAAAGTACCAACTCAAAGTATATATATGCTTCTCAGAGCCAGAAGGCATCACAATCCTCCTGACTCAGTGCCTGATTAGTAATTAGCAAAAGATATGAAAGCCTTCCTACAAGCAAGCCTCCTCTAAGCAAGCTTCCCTTAATGGGCTCCATGTGAGGTCTATTAATGGGCAGGGAAGATCTTATATCCCATTAACATCACACCTTGTTATTATGGCCTTTATGAAATGGAGGGCAGATATCTGACAGAGAATGAGAGATCTTCATTATTATGGTCATATATATAAGGGTTTCTTATGGTTCAACTGGGGTCACTTGATATAATGGATAGAGCACAAGACTTGGAGTTAAGAAGATCTGAGTTCAAATTCCACCATGGACAAAGAAGTCATTTAACATCTCTGGAAAAAAAAGAATAAAAAAATTGGGGTGGCTAGGTGGTGCAGTGAGTAGGGTGCTGGCCCTGGAGTCGGGAGGACCCGAGTTCGGTTCCGGCCTTAGACGCTTAACACCCACACAAAAAAACTAGCTGTGTAACCTTGGGCAAGTTACTTAACCCCAATTGCCCTCCAAAAAGCAAAAAAAAGAACATCTTTGGGCTTTATGCAACTGGAAAATGGGTGATGCACACTAACTTTGTGTTTATTTAACCTTTAAGTGGACCAGGTAACTCTAAGATTTGAAAGTTACAGATACTTTGTCAATATGAATTGATGAAATCATAGATCTGGGCTACAATCCATTCACACATCCATATAAAATGGGGAATAACACAATACACACAAATACAATAATACTATAACACAAACCTCATAGAGTTGTTCTGAGCCATGGATTGAGATAATGCTCATACTATAATTGCCCCAGTTGACAACCTGAGTCATCTTCAACTGTTTCTTGTGCTTAGTCTCCATATTGAATCAGATGCCAAGTCATGTTGACTCTCTGGGTCTTCCAGAGTCACCTTCTTCTCTTCTCTTATACCATAATAGCCCTACTTTGATCCCTTATGACCTCTTTTATAATAGCCTCCCAATTGGTCTTTGGGCTTTCAGAATCTTCCTTCTTCAATTTCTCCTCCATATGGCTGCCGAACTAATATCCCCAAAGCATAGCTCTCCCCATGTCACTATCAGGTTCAAGAAGCTTCAGTGTCTTTCTGTTGCCTCTAATATAAAATACATATTGCATTTCAATGAAGTGTGAAATGTGGCATTTCAAGCCCTTCACAATTTGGTGACAATCTCTATTCCCAGATTGATGATTCACTACTGAATCATGAGATCTGTGTTCATATACTGGATCTGTTTTTCTTACTACTTATGTGACAATTTCGTTTCCATTTCCAGGCCTCAGTTTACCTATCTGCAAAATGACAAGACTTTCACATTCAGGCACTAATCTATCTTTCCATATGGATTTCACATGAATGCCTCTTAACTCGCTCTTCATATCAACCACACTGGCCCATTTCTTGTTCATAAAAGATGCTGACTCTTTTCTCTGTGTTTTTGTACAGTCTGTCCCCTAGGAAGAGGTGTCAAATACTCTGCCCTCCAGCAACTTACAACATTCCCAAGTGGGGCACAAAGTAGATTAAAATGTAATTGGAAAATATTTAACAGAAGAAATAAAAATACAATAGAGCATAGATTGTCTTAATATGGGTTGTTCTAAGTCTATCTGTTATCCCCAGGGATCCTTAGAATACTTTGGTGGCTCCCAATTTTATGTTAGTTTGACACCATCTCCTGGTAGCAGTCTCCCTCCTTACCTCTGTCTCTGGGAACCTCTAATTCCCTTCAGGGCTCAGTTCAAGTACATCCTTCTTTATGACAGCTTTTCCTGTCTACCCTCAATTGTTAGTGCGCAATTAACCAATGGACAAACATTTATTAAGTAAGCTCTTATTAGGCACTCTCCCTGACACTAGAAATACAAAGACAAAATGGAAACATTCTCTGATCACAGATCTTGCTTTTTAACGGGGGAGACAACATGTATACATATAAATATGAAATAACTTTTTTTTTAAATCAGTGTCTATGTTGCTTCCCCCAGGAGAATATAACCACTTTGAAGGCAGAGACTGTTTTCGTTTCCACTCCAGAGCCTAGCAGAGTATCTGGCACATAGCTTAATAAATGCTTATCAAATTGAATTGAAAGTAAGGTTATTTTGGGACCATTAAAACAAGACCCACCCTCTATACTTCAGAAAACACCAGGTCATCTGCCTTTTGATAAGAGCAGGCCTCCTTCATTCAGGCTAGGCCTGTTCTCTGGGCACCTGGCAATGTTTCTGGGGATTCCTGGTTCAGCTGATTCTCTTTCTATCACTCCATCAGTAGTGAGTACTGCAACTGGAGCTCCCTATCAATCTCCTGTATGGTGTAGTTCTGTCCTGTCAAACTCAGATAGGAACTTTACCAGGAAACAATACATAAGTTTCCCTGAAGGCAGCATATTGACTCAGAAAACCAAAAATTGACATTATCAGTGTTCTATTGCAATTCTATTAATTTTGTTAAATATTTCCCAATTACATTTTCCTCATACTAGGGCTACAATGTTTGCCATCTCTTCTATAGTGGATAGTATATTACATTTAGAGTTAGGAACACCTGAGATTAAATTCCATCTTTTTACACTTACTGACCCTAAATAAATTATGTAATCTTTCTGGGTCTTAATTCTTCATCAAGAAAATAGCTCATGTAGTATATTCCAGGTCACTGTTAGGCTCAACTGAAATAATGAATGTAAAGCAGTTGTAGACCATAGCATGTCATATAAACACTAGGTACTTAATAAATGCTTGTTGAACTGATTGATTTTTTAATCTAACCCACATAAGGGGACATCACACCTTGATGCCATGAATCCATGCTCTTCTCTAAATTTCTTGTCTACCAACTATAGGGTGCCAAGCTCTCCACAGAAGAATGTGGGTGGTTTGTTCAGACACCAACGACATCTGATCACGAAGGCCTGTTTCTCTTTACAAATCTCAACCCAAACTGAACAAATCAGTTCTAGTCTGTCTTTCTAGATGGAGACCTTATATGTCAGGTTTCTGCCTGGAGCACTTTTTTTAACTTTAGGATTCTAAACCATTGAAAAATTGACTTTATACTAGAAAGGCTGACATTTCAGCCATAGAGTATTTAAGTAGTCACCACCAGAATGCTGCCAGAAATATTTATTACAATTTGCTCAAGTGATTCCTATTTAATACCTGCCACATCTGCATATTATTTGTAACTATCCTAAGCCCTATGAGCTTGGCTGCAAGCCTCTGGATTTCCCTGGATAGCCTAAAATGGGAATATGAAGAGGTTGGAGTCAGAATGGGTGCTGGTAGTGACAGCTGAGGCAGAGTCCCTTTTGCTGAAAGGGAAAAATGCATTATTAGATTTTAATACCAACTGTTCACTAGCCTTTGGAGAAAATTTGCTTTGGGACTAGAGAAGTGCCCAGATAAGCAGAGTTGCGGTTAACCATAGCAGAACTTTCCAATACTATAGCATCCTGGAGGGGAAGGATTGTGTCCAAATGATTAATTCTACAAAGCATGAAAAAAAACCCTAATATTTCTCCTTTTTTGTTCATTAGCTCCCTACTGTTATTTGTTTGTGACAATAGTGCTACTTATAATAATACAGGGGATGGAAAAATAAGGCTCTAGAGATGTACTATAACCAGCACTTTAAATTCCTCCCATGTGAAGAAGCCTCTAAAATCAAAATTTTAAACATACAAATCCAAATCCCTCCTAAACTTTCTTTGCTTACTGGCTTCCAAAGGTGACTATTTTTGCTTTCTATGTATGAACTCATGTTATGGCTACCTGCTGTCTGAGCAAGGGCTGGAGTGTTATGTGTGACAGTCAACCAGACCAAAAGCTAAATCATCAAAGTTATTGTTCAGTCATTTTTTGTCATGTCCAAGTCTTTGTGACCACATTTGCGATTTTCTTGGCAAATGTACTAGGATAGTTTGCCATTTCCTTCTCCAGCTCGTGTTACAGATGAGGAAACTCAGGCAAGCAGGGTTAAGTGACTTGCCCAAGGTTACACAGCTAGTAAGTGTCTGAAGCCAGATTTAAATTTAGGAAATTGAGTTTTTCTTATTCCAGGCCAAGCTACCCTAATTATCAAAGAGTCAGAGCTCAATAAACATATGTTGAATTGAATTCCTTGAAATATTTTTTTTTAAAGCAATTGGGCTTAAGTAACTTGCTCAAGGTTACACGGCCAGTTATTTCTGGGTATGGTGCTAAGTATCAGAGTCCGGATTCGATCCCTAGGTCATCCCGAAACTGGAGCCGGTGCTCTTACTCGCTGTGCTACCTGGCTGCCCCTGAAATATTTCTAAGTAAAATTATGTGCATGGCACCGTGCCCAATGTTGGGGGTATAGAGAAGTATTTATTAAACACCTTGAAATACTTCTATGTAAAATTAGGTGCAAGGCACTGTGCTCAGTGTTGGGGACATACAATAGCACTTATTAGACACCTTGTATGTGCCCATAGCACTAAGAATGCAAAGACCAACATGAAAGCATCTGCCCTCATGCAACTTATATATAATGGTAATAATGAAAGTGCTGAGCGTGGGTCAAGGTATGCCTAGCTATATTCAGAGAAGCACATCAAGGGAAAGGCTTCAGGGTGCTAAATTTTTCAGCCAGGATAGCTAAGGAAGAGTGTCACCTGAGGCACAGAGAGGTACCAACAAGCAGTGAGGGTGGGATAGGGCGGGGGGGGGGGTGAAGAAATATCAACATGTATGACTTCATGGATTCATTAAAATGAAAGGAACAGGATATCATGTTAGAGGAGTGTTCTAAGGTCTCCTAAAAT
The DNA here is from genome assembly GCF_028583685.1 of Petaurus breviceps papuanus. Lineage (NCBI taxonomy): Eukaryota > Metazoa > Chordata > Mammalia > Diprotodontia > Petauridae > Petaurus > Petaurus breviceps. The sequence goes on along the minus strand of NW_027185754.1, from coordinate 13,152,278 downwards.
GAAGTACCATCTGGTACCTGTCCTCAAGAAATTTTTACTATTGATGAAAGAATCTTTTAATTAAATTTAACAAATATTTATTAACTGCCTACACTTTGCAAGGAGCTGTGCTTGCTTGACCTTGGGATTGACCAAAACGAAACTCTTGATTCTCTGAGGAATTTATTTTTACTGGGAGGTGTGTGTGTGTGTGTGTGTGTGTGTGTATGTGTGTGTTGGGGAGAAGATAAAACTCTTATAGAGAGATCAATAAACACAGGTAACTGGAGGAGAGGGAGGGGGAAGAGAAGGAGAGAAGAGGAGAACATGAGTAGGAATAATATGATACCAGTCTGTAAATAAAGGTGGGTTGCAGCTAGATTTGTTGAAAGTATTAAACACCAGTTTAATAAATTTATACTTTATCTTAGAGGCAACAGGGAGCCATGGAAGATTTTTGAGCAGGAGAGTGATGGGCTCAGACCTGTGCCTTAGAACAATTATATTAATGATATGTGCAGGATAGAGAGGCTGTATGTACACCTTAGCATTCCAAGCCCACTGTGAGGCTCAGCTCAAATGTCATCTTCAGCATTAAGTCTTTGTTGATGCTGTCCCAGGGATTAGCAATCTCTTTTCTGATCCACTTCCCTGAAATGACTTCGTTTATATTTTTCATTTACTTATCAGCATATATTTATGCATTTTTGAGTTTCTAAACTTTTTCTGTGTCTTCTGTAAATTCTGTAATCATTCTGCTTGCCTCCTTTTAAATGTAGATTCATTCCTTGAGGACAAAGGTCATTTTATTTTTGTCTTTGTGTTCCCAGAGCTTAATATAATAATTCAATGCTTGGCACATAGTAGATGCTCAGAATGCACCTACTCAGAATGCTCCAGTTGCCTGTTTTGACTTTAAGTAAAGCAGGTAGACTGGTTAGCAGACTAGTACAAGAGTCCAGATGTGTGAGTGGTGAAAGGGATCCCAACTAGGTTACCCAGAGAAAAGGGGACAGATACAAGGAGAAGTGATAGAACCTGGCAACTGACTAAATTGGGCCAGCGTGGGGGGGAAGGGGAGAGGTAAGAGATAGAGAAGAGTCAAAGATAAGTCCAAGGTTATGAACTTGAGTCACTGTGAGAATGCAGGAAACAGCACAGTGAAATGCAAGGAACATTGAATTAGAGGGAGAAGATCTTGGAGTCAAACTCACAACTTCTCTGGGCCTCAGTTTTTCTTACCAGTAAAATGAATAGCTTGGTCTAACCTAGGCACTCTCCAATCAATTAATTGATGAACAAACATTTAGTAAGTACCTACTTAGAGGTGGTACCAGGTAGTGTGTTAGATGTGGAGTCACTGAGTTCAAATTCAACCTCAGATACTAACTGTGTAACCTTGAGCAAGGCAAATAGGTGGCACAGTGGATAGAACACTGGGCTTGGAATCAGGAAGGCTCCTCTTCATGAGTTCAAATCCAACCTCAGATACTCTACTAGCTGTATGACCCTTGGCAGTCACTTAACCCTGTTTGTCTCAGTTTCCTCATCTGTAAAATGGGTTGAAGAAGGAAATGGCAAATCACTTCAGTATCTTTGCCAAGAAAACCCCAAATGGGGTCATGAAGAGTTGGACATGACTGAAACAACTTAACAACATCAACAAAAAAAACCCTGGAGAATCTATTTGCTTTAGTTTTCTCATATCACCTACCTCCCAGGGTTGTTGAGAAGATAAAATAAGATAACATTTGTAAAGCACTTAGTATAGTACGAGGCACATAGCTATTGTTATGGTTATTATTATCATGACGATGTTTTTTTCCTCCCCCAAACCCTATGATCCAAAATGTAGTGATCCCTTTAACAGAAATAGAGAAGTTTGGAGAAGGAACAGATTCAGTAGGGATGAGGATGATGAGTTTCAGTTTGGACAGAGTTTGAGGTGCAAACAGGACATAGGTAGCAGTTGGTATTGTAGGACAGGAGGTTAGAGGAAAAACGAGGGCTAGACACACAGACTTGGAAGTTACAGTTATCCTTTTACAACTTGTGACTTTCACCATTGCTGTTTTGATATATTGTGTCTTGGCATAAGAAATGAAATGGGAATTTGGGGGAAGTATTGTGGAAATGACAGACAACACATGAAGATAGAAGGTGACACAGAAAAAGCTTAGAGACTCAAAAATACAAAAAATATACATATAGTTTTGTATAATATCAACATATTTTATTTTTAATACCATATAATTCAGGTTTCTTCTCTACTATGAAGGGAGGGCCAAAAAATCTTATAAGGATTTTCCAAATTGTGGGGTTCCATGTCATTAACCAGCAATGTGGAAGGCATATTTATATATGCAAAGATGCAATGGTTGAACTCATGGGATCAGATGAAATCACAAAGGGAGAGAACGTAGAGAGATAAAAAAAAGAAGGACCAGAAGAGAGTCTTAAGGGACATCCATGGCTAGGGATTGAAGATGGATAATGATCCAGCAAAGGAAACTGAACAGAGCAGCCAAACAGGAAGGAAAAGAAGAAATAGATAATAAAACCAAAAGAGGAGAGAGTGCCCAGGAGGAAAATGGTTAATAGTATCAAAAACTTAAAAGAGGTATGATAGGATATGAATCGAGAAAAAGACATTGGATTTTGTGGCTAAGGGATTATGGGTAATTTTTTTTGGAGGGCAGTTGGGGTTAAGTGACTTGCCCAAGGTCACATGGCTAGTGTGTGTGTGTGTGTGTGTGTGTGTGTGTGTGTGTGTGTGTATGTGTGTGTTAAGTATCTGAGGCCGGATTTAAACTCAGGTCCTCCTGACTCCAGGGCCAGTACTATACTCACTGCACCACCTAGCCTCCCCATAATATATATTTTTTGCTTTTTGGAGGGCAATTGGGGTTAAGTGACTTGCCCAAGGTGACACAACTTTTTTTTTGTGCTAAGTGTCTGAGGGCAGATTTGAACTCAGGTCCTCCTGACTCAGGGCCGGTGCTCTATTCACTGCACCACCTAGCCGCCCCAATTATGGGTAATTTTAGGGAGTGAAGTTAAGACCCATAATGGGGTTAGAAGCCACATTGCAGTGGTGAAAGCAGGAAGTGGGAAGTGGAAAAATGGTGTCACTAAGTTTGGATGTTCTTAATTTCTAGCAGTTTAGCTATAAAAAGGAGAAGAGATATAAGATGATAGTAGGGGATTAAGGCAAGGTCACATGCATGTTTTGGCCTGGGCTTTGTTTTAGGGATGGGGAAACTCAGGCATGTTTGTGGACAGTAGGAAAAGAAACACTAAATTTGGCAAGATTAAAGGTGAGTGAGGGTGAAGAGAGGATTAAGGGTGCATGCTTCCAGGGAAGACAGGTAGGCATTCCTACTCACATTCAAGAGTGTGAGTAGAGGAGTTGGCTTTGTCAATGAAAAGGATAACCTTCTAGGGGCAGCCAGGTGGCTCAGCGAGTAAGAGCACCAGCCCCAGAGTCGGGATGACATGGGATCGAATCCAGGTTCAGACACTTAGCACCCACCCAGAAACATCTGGCTGTGTAACCTTGAGCAAGTTACTTAACCCCAATTGCTTAGGGGCAGCCAGGTGGTGCAGTGAGTAAGAGTACCAATCCTAGAGTCGGGATGATCTGGGATTGAATCTGGGCTCTGATACTTAGCACCACACCCAGAAATAACTGGCCGTGTAACCTTGAGCAAGTTACTTAACCCCAATTGCTTAAAAAAAAAAAAAGAATAACCTTCTAAGAGACTGGAGCAAAAGAGGAGAGGAAACAATAAAGAAGGTGTTTGAGATGAAGGCTCTTAGTGAAGTAAGAAATGGAGGGAGATGGTGTAGAATAGGTCTTGAGCAAAGAAAAGTTTTGTAGCAACCACAGCAGGGGAGTGGAGTAGTCATGTGGAGAAGAATCAAAGGTGGGTACTGAAGTAATGACAGTCCAGCTAAGGTGGTGGTTGTTTCTTCATGTCTGAGTCTTCATGACTGGAATGGTTTGTTGTTTCTTTCTCCAACTCATTTTACAGATCAAGAAACTGAGGCAAACAGGGTTAAGTGACTTGCCCAGGGTCATACAGCTAGGAAGTATCTGAGGCTGGATTTGAATGCAGGTCTTTCTGACTCCATGCCCTGTGGTCTATCCACTGAGCCACCTAGCTGTCCCCTCCCATCCTTTAGGTAAGATTAGAAAACTTAAATCTACAATGGATCTGTGTGGCTTCCTTTGAAGACAGTCAGCAGTACATGAGTAGGAATAGAGTAGGGCTAACCCAGGGTTGCAATTTGCCAAGGTGTACATCGGGACTGAACAGAGGAGGGAAGGATTCCAGGGCAGAGGATACTGGAGGGTTCAGGTGGTCAAGCCTGTGAAGTTAGGAAAGGTAGACTATGGCAGAGGTGATGGGTAGGGAGAATAAGTCGGGATAGAAGGCCATCAGTTGCAGAGAATAGAATCAGGAGGATCGAGGCAGAGGGAGGTGTGGTTCTTATCAGAAGCAAGTATTTCAGAATGAGGGCTCATGGAATGGAATGAAAGACTGTTAACTGTATTAAGCACTTACTATGTGCCAAATATCAAGCTAACTGCCAGGGATACAAATAAGAAACCACGATGGTCCCCTTTATCAAGGAACCCACATCCTAATTAGGGAAGAAAATGCAGAGAGGAAGCTATAGCTTCAGGGCAGAAAGGCCTGGTGGTCCTGAAGATGCAATGGAAGACTTCAAGGAAGGGACAGCCCTTTGCCAGCTGCTGACAAGCTGCATTCGTTTCAGAGAGGGGCCCCTTCTGCAGGAGATGGTAGAGAGAGGCAGATGCAGAAGCAAACACTTCAAAGAAGGAGCTTCTTGTCAGTCCACTCACCCCCTAGAGACATTTGCCAAGCTCTCTCCACATCAGAGCTTGAAGCCCTGCTCCCCAGTGTGTGGATGTGTGTGTTTTCTGAGATTATTTTTTTCTGTTTTTGAATTTAAATTTTTTTGCTCTATGTTATAGTCTTGATTAAAAGCATTTTACTTGTCTGATTTATTAGCCTAGTATAAACTGAGTTTAGATAATCTTAGTTTCCAGGAAAACTGGGATGGAGAGTTGGGTCTAATGAGGCCTGTTTATCATCCAAATGATCCACATTGAGCTCAATAATCTAAGTGAATACAGAGCTGAGCAGTGTGTGAGCTATACATGGCTAATACTAGCATTTACATAGTGCTTCCTTCTTCACACAGTGCTATACATTTGTTATCTCATGTGAGCCTCAGAAAAGCACTGGGAAGTGCTCTGGGTTTGTTGGAGTCATTTTTCAGTCATGTCGGACTCTTTGTGACCCCATGTGAGGTTTTCTTTGCAAAGATACTGGAGTGGCTTGCCATTTCCTTCAGCTCATTTTATAAATGAGGAAACAAGGTCCAGTGACTTGCTCAGGGTCATATAGCTAATAAGTATTTGAGGCCAAATTTGAACTCAGATCTTCCTGACTCCAAACCAGGTACTCTATCCATTGCACCACCTAGCTGCCCTACTATGAAATACATGCTAGTGTTATTCCCATTTTAGAGATGAGGAAACTGAGACTGAGAGGTTAAGTGATTTACCCAGAGAGGCAGGATTTGAACTTGAGCCATCTTCACTCCCCTCTTACATACTGTCCTACCTGACTGCTTCAGGTGACTGCCTCAGTGAATAGAATTCAAACCTGAGTTCAAATACCACCCCAGACACTTACAAACAGTTAGTCTAACTATGAATTAACTTCAGTTTCCTCTTCTGTAAAATGGGGATAATAGCACTTATAGTGTTGTGTGCATCAAATTAAATAATATTTGTAAAGGGTTTTGCAAACCTAAAAGCACTACATACTTTTTTTTATTATTATGGCAGCTTATATTTGCACAGTAACATTATTGAGACTGAGAACTAGCAAAGAGAGGGGTAAATTCATTTCTCAGCTTCTACTGGGTGCTGAGCCTGTTGTACTCCCCCAAATCTATTAAGGTTCCAGGTCTTCTGTAATCCCTTACCCTCTTACATACTTTTGGAAATCTGATAAAACCTATAAGCCTTTTCTGAAAATAATTTTTAAATGCATACATTATATATACATGTATAATCACAAAGGAAACATTTCATCAAAATGTAGTGATTTTTTTTAAAACAAATTTATGGATCCCCGATTCAGAATCCCTTTCCTAGTGAGAGTGGTATTTCATAAGAACTATCAGAATATAGACTTTGAGGGAATTCTTAGCTCAATAATGAAAATATCAATTCAATATAAATTGAACTAACAAGTCCATGGACTACCAAGGAAATTATTATTAGTTCAAAAACATAAAAATATCAATAATGGCATTCATATAATTTAGAATATTTAACAATACTCTAAACATATCACACAAGAAGATGGTACTATATAACTTCTCTTAGGCCTATTTGAACAAATGTCTCCTGGATCCATGTAGGCCTCCCTTGCAGAGAGGCTACAGTCCATGCCTCTCTACTCTCTGGTGGCTGCAGGAAGGGAACAGGCCCTAAGCCCAGACCAGAGGTTGAAAAATCCCATTAACCAGTCAATGAATATTTTTTAAGCGCTTACTATGTATCAGGCACTGGAGATACAAAGAAAGGTAAAAGTCATTCCATGCTCTCAAAAAGCTCATAGTGTAATGGAATAACATATAGACATGCAGGTACATACATGATAAATTAAAGGAAATCCACAGAGAGAAGGTACTAGAATGAAGAGGGATAGTTTCTAGAGAGAAGAGACAGAAGGCTGCTTTCCTAGGTGGGAGACAGAAGGAAAGGGAGAGAGAGAGACAGAGAGAGAGAGGGAGAAGGGAGAGAGAGAGGGAGAAGGAGAGGAAGAGGGAAAGGGAGAGGGAGAGGGAGAGGGAGAGGGAGAGGGAGAGGGAGAGGGAGACGGAGACAGTCATCCCCTCAATCGCATGTCCTATTGAGGACTATCTCCACTGGCTGCTACTAGGAAGTAAGAGTCTGGGATTTGAAAACAGGCTCCTCTATTGTCATCTTCCTGCTTCAAGAAGTCAGACGGTCTGAACTGTTAACTGACATCTCTAAGAATAATGGAGCTAGGGATAACTATTAAGAGAATCTAAAGTTTCACAACACTTACCTGTATACATTTAATTGGACACTTTCATTATCTAATCCTCACCCTATAAGGCCAGCAATGCAAATCATTACCTCCATTTTTACAGATGAGAAAATAAGGCTTAGTTTAAATTCTCTGCCTAAATCACTAATCTAGTTAGCTACAGGTGGGGTTTCAAACCCAGCTCTCTTCACTTCTCTCCACTATTCCACAAGCCTAATTTGACCAACTGAATTAAGTTATATGGGGAAAGAGGCTATGTGGGAAATGAAGCTGGCACTTAATTTGTAAGGGGAGACTACTGCATCGGGGTTTGGGTTTTGAATGCTTCTCAAAAGGCCTGTAACAAATGAACCAGATAATTCAAAGGTCAGCCTTTCCCATGACTGGTATAGATCAGCTATACTTAAAAATAGATGAATAAATAAATAAGGATTAAAAAGTTTTAAAAAGCAAATCAAAATATAAAAACAAACCCCATTAAAACAGATTTTAACTGCATTAGCTTTCTGCTGAAGGCTTGAAAAAAGACCTGCCGTCTCTCCCTGGCCATACCTCATCTTTCCTGTGCTCAGGCCAACATTGTTCTAGTTGTCTTTGAGAGTAGGCATCCCCAAGGTCTGTCATTGGGACAGCTGGGTTCAGCAGTGTCACGTCAGGAAATAAACATCTGCACTGCTGAATCCTAGAGGCTGGTTAACATTAGCTTCTCATTTAAACACAAGGGAACAGGGCCCTTTCTCTTGTTTCTGGGCAGCAGTCGAATGTCTAAGCAGGAGTAGCTAAGGTCACCAGGTCACCTGATATGTCCACATAACTGCTTCTCTCTGAGCCTTGACTGACAGGCCTGTGACTCCCGGCTCACTCTGATTAGCTCTCTCACACACATCTCCTCCACACTATCTTGTCAGCAGACAGGCAGGTCTGGGAAGAAGCAGCTTCTCTTTGGAAGACACACAATTTCCTTTCACTTCTTCCCAGGAACCTCTGCTCTGAGGACCTGCCTTTGGCAAAAAAATAATCTTGCACACCTGGATTTTCATAATCACCTTTTCCCTGTTCCTTATTTTACCTGTCCCTATTCCTGCTTTCAGGCTCACAGTCTCATACATCTCTCCCCTCCCCTCAAAAAACATTTGTTTCCACATTAATTATACTTTAGTGTAAATAAGTCATGAGATCATAGATTTAGAGGTGGAAGGAGCCTTAGATATTACCCAGTTAAATCCCCTAATTTTTCACATTAGAAAATTAAGGCCCAGAGAGCAATGATTTGCCTAAGCTTATGTGGGCAGGTTGTGTAGGCATAGCCAGGAATTAAACCCAGGCTCTTTGGACTACAAATCCAAACCATTTTCCACTATATTAGTCACTGGATTTCCTTTCCCCTGGTGACCTGCATCCTAAGCCTGACCTCATTGTAAAATGAAGCATAATATCCTCCTTCCTGCCCTCTAGTCCCTCTAAGGTTCCATTCAGGCCAATTATCTCTCATGCTGAGGTGAGATCATAAATAAAAGAGAATCATAGACATAGACAGAAGAAACCTCAGAGGACGTGAAGCCCAAATTCTTCACTTTACATGTGAGGAAACCAAGGCCTCAGAGAATATTAAGTGACTTGTCTAAGATCATATGACTTGTGAGTTCCAGAGCTAGGATTTGAACTGAGGTCCCCTGACTCCAAACCCATCTCTCTCCCATTGAACAACACTGCTTCTTCTCTTTCCTCACAAGTGAGATTCTTCACCTCCCCATCAGCCAACCATTCCACCATGCTTTTTATCTCTATCAGCTTATTGATTGAAAATACCCACAAAGCATGAGAACGGCTGGGGCCTGGGAGGAATCTCTGCGTACTGGGATTCTGCCCCTACCAGGCCAAAGCTCACAGACAGCTAAAGGGAAAATCGAATTGTATTGATTCATAGCCGAGACTCATTAGATGGGAACAATTTATTTTTAGAAGTTGGGTAATTTCTGCTAAAAAAAAAAAAGCGGTCAGATTTTCAGTTTCCTCACCTTGATGCATGCTGGCTACTGAATCAATTTCTTAAAAACAAAACAATATAAAAAGGAAGTATCTTACATTCTCTTCTTGTGATTTCTCTACACATCTCTTGTTATCTGGGGATCTCGCCTTCCTTCTCCTATTGTGAAGAGACAATGTGATGGATACAATGGGGCCATAGCAGAAAGGGGCTTGCACCAGGACAGAGAACAGCTGGGTTCAGTTCTCTATTCATCTAGAAATGAACCGTGTGATCTTGGGAAGTCTTTCAGGTCTTTGGAACTTTAGTGTCTTCTTCTTTGGGCATGGTGCCTGCTCTGGCTCTCTCCTACACAGTTGGGTCGCAGTAAGAATCAAATGAGATAATGTCCATTGGCCCAGTCTCTTAGTTCATGGTAAATTGCCCCCACAATCATCCCCTTTCTTTCTCTAATCTTCAATATCTCCGCCTCTTCTCTATTCTTTCTTGCTGCCTACAAACACAAGTAAAGTCAATCAAAAATATTTCCCACTTCTCACCCTTTGCAATCTAGAATTCACACTTCTTAACTGAACTCTCTCTTAATTGCCATTATCTGATGGCTTTTTCTTAATTCTCATCCTTCTTGACTTCTTTGCACCCCTTGACATTGTTGATCACTCTCTCTTCCTGGATAGTGTCTCTTCTCTGGTTTTTCATGACATTGCTCTATGTCAGTTCTCCACCCACCTATGTGAACATTTCTCAGTTTCTTTTGCTGATTCATTATCTATACAACACCATCTGATGATGGGTGTTCCCCAAGGGTTTATTCCTGAGTCCTTTTCTATTATCTCTCTATACTCTCACTTGTACATTATGGTCTTGCTAATCTGCCTTTCTTGCTGATTGTCACACATGGTTTTCCATCTTCATCTCTACTATATCCCTGCATTTGCACTGGCTGCCCTCCATTCCTGAATCCTTTATTTTTTTTCAAAATTCTGTTCAAGTCATCCCTTTTCCTGAAGTCTTTCCTAACTTCCCACTCCCCACCTCAAGCTGCTAGCGCTCTCCCTCACCAAAATTATTCTCTGTTCTGTATTTTTTTTTGTATAGTGATTTCCTTATGGTATTTCCTCTGATAGAATTATAAGCAGGGACTTTCTTTTTTGTTTGTTTTTGAATTAATATAACTTACCTTTGTTCCTGGTATACAGTAGGTATTTATCAAGTGCTTGTTGATTGACTAAATTCAGAACAGGGACTAAACACAAGGTCTCATGACTACATGTTCAGTGCTCACTTCTCCATATATGCTGCCTGTCTCTTTTCCTTTATGGGTCCAATTCTAACTGACTTCTCCCAGGTGTGACCTTTGCTTCCTTCTGTATTGATTGATGGATGCCTATATATGGTCAGCATTTATCATAAATCCAAATAAATTATCAGAATTTCTGTGTATTATCAACAAAACCTAGCAAGAAAAGATAAAAAGAAATATTTGTGAGTCAACCTGCCCAGTTTCCCAAAGGAACTAGATGACTGCAACTACAAAATATTCTTTATATAAATACAGACTTAAATAATTAGAAAAGTATTAATTGTTCATGGATAGGCTGAGCCAATAAAATAAAATGATAATGCTACATAAATTAAGTTGCTTATTCAGTGTCATGCCAATCAAACTACCAAAGGATTATTGATAGATAAAAAAAAAATCATCAGGAAGAAAAAAAGATCAAGAAAACCAAGGGAATTAATGAAAGAAAGAAGGATGGAAGGAGACCTAGAGTACTAGATCTGAAACTATGCTGCAAAGTAGTAATCATCAAAACAATTTGGTACTGGTCAAGAAATTCAAAGATTTATCAGTGGAACAGATTAGATATACAGCATAATGAAGCAAACAAACTCAGTAGACTAGTGTTTGATAAGATCAAAGACTTCAGGCCCCCAAACTGACGGGGAAACTGGGAGATGATCTGTCAAGAACTCTGAATCAACCAACATCTCACTCTATATACCAAGATAAGTAGCAAATAGATACATGACAAATATAAAAGATGATATCATAAACGAATTAAAGTAGGAAGGAATTCCCCTATAGATAGGAGAATTCACAACCAAACAGAATAGAGTTATAGAAAATAAAATAGACAATTTTGATAACATGAAATTAAAATATTTTTTTCACAAACTAAATAATTTTAGATAAAACTAAAAGGGAAGCAGACAAAAAAAAGGAAAAAAAATTTTTTTGCAGAAAGTGCCGCTTAATAAGGATCTCAAAAGTTAGGAGCTTCATTGGATAGATTATTGTTCCTGGAGACAGAAAAATCTGAGATGAAATCCAGCCTTAGATACTTATTACCTATGTGACCATGGACAAGTGATTAAACCTCTATTTGACTCAATTTCTTGAGCTATAGAAGGGGGATAATAACAGTACCTACCTCAAAGGATTGTAGGTGTTAGATTCATGCTTGTTCCCTTCCCCCTCATTTCCAAGAGATATTAAAATTGATTCAAATTTAGAAAAGCAAAAGCCATCCTTTAATTGATAAATGCTAAAGGGATATTACTTTTCAGGTTACAAAGGAACAAAAAATCCAAGGTAATGATAGTCGTAGGAAAAATACTCTGAATCTTGAATAGCTAGAGAAATGTGAAAAAATTAAAGCAATTTTGAGGTTCTACTTCATATCCATCAGATTGGCAAAATGACAAAAAAAGTGAGAAAATGACAAATTATGTGCACATTATTTGTCAACAGAAACATCAACAACACACTGTCAGAGAAGCTGTAAATGGGTCTAGTCATTCTGGAAAACAATTTAGAATTATGTCCCCAAAGTTACTAAGCTGTGCATACCCTTTGACCTCGTGACACAACTATTAGTCCTGTACCCCAAAGATATCTCAGAAAAAGAGAAAGGATACAAATAAATGGAAACTAGGAGTGTTCATAAATTAGGGAATGACTAAACAAATTACGGTATAGAAATATAATGAAGTACTATTGTGCTTTAAGAAATGTTGAAAGTGATGGTTTCAGGAAAACTTGGGAAGACTTATATGAACTGATGCACAGTGAAACTAAAAGAATCAGGAAAACAATTTATATGTAAAGGTATTTTGAAAGACTTAAGAACTCTTATCAATGCAATGACCAAGCATGATTCCAGGGAACTCATAACAAAGTATATTACTTGCCTCCTGATAGAGGACTTAGGGTACAGATAGACATACATTTAGATAGATACACACATACTATCTATCTATCTATCTATCTATCTATCTATCTATCTATCTATCTATCTATCTATCTATCTATCTATATGTGTGTGTGTGTGTGTGTGTAGGTACATATTTATATAGGCATATTTGTATATAGGTACACATATGAAATATAAATAAACATGCATATATGTATGTGTGTATACATTTATCATATACATACACACATACAGTTCTGGTTAGCATAGTGCCTGGAACATAGTAAAAATATATATAAATGCTATACACTCATGTATGTATGTGTGTATACATATATGCATATGTGTATATAGATACAGATATATATCCATTGTGGAAATTTATTTTGACTATACTTATTTGTTACAAAGGATTTTTCCCCAGTAGGGATGGAAGATAAGAGAGAAGGAAAATATATTTGGAAAAATAACTTTAAAAATATTTCTAAAAGTTTACAGACTTCAGGTTAATAACCCTTGAACTAAATGATCTCTGTGATTTCTTCCTGTTTTCAATATTCCTATAGACCCTGAACTCTCCTATGTCACCAACTCTCAGGATAATCTTTTCAGTGGGTGGCTTCCTCAGGTTCAAGTTTCTCTGTGGGTCTGCATTCCATAAAACCATAACTTCTTCACCAATGTCTTTATCCTTAATAGTCACCCATAAAACATACTTTGCTCAAAGCAAAGGCATTTAATAAGCAAGCATAGTAAGAAAATAACTTAAAATATTTCCCCTATGCCCCTGGGCCATACTCTTTCACAAATACAAATGGCCACCCATGGGGTAAGTGTCCATACATAAGGAACACATGTTGAGAGGCACTTTTATTTTCTTTTTGGAGGGAGGAAGGCAGGGCAATTGGGGTTATGTGACTTGCCCAAGGTCACATGTAGAGTAAGTATGTCAAGTGTCTGAGGCCAGATTTGAACTCAGGTCCTCCTGACTCCAGGACTGGTGCTCTATTCACTGTGCCACCTAGCCACCCCAAGAGGAACATTCTTTTTTATTTTCTTTTTGGAGGACAATTGTGGGTAACTGACTTGCCCAAAGTCACACTGCTAATAAGTGTGTCAAATATCTGGGGTCGGATTTGAACTCAGATCCTCCTGACTCCAGGGCCGGTACTCTATTCACTGCACCATCTAGCTGCCCCTAAGAGAGGCACATTCTTTTTTGTTGTTGTTTCTGTTTTGTAAATGCTTTATTAATTTCTGATTTACATCATTCATTTCCACCAGATTTTGCGTTACAAATTTTCTCCCCGTTTGTCCCCTACCCACCGCCCCAAAATAGCAGTCCCACAGGATATCCCCTCCTCCAATCTGCTCTCTCCCATATTTTCTCCCATACTCCTTTCAACTTTTCCAGTGGATCTCTATGCCCCAGTGCCTGTATATCTTATTTACCAATTACATGTAAAATAGTATTAATAATAGTATATATATTTGAACATTTGATTTTAAAACTTTGAATTCCAGATTCATTCCCTTCCTCCCTTGTCACCCACCCTTACTGGGAAGATAAGCAGTTCAGTATAGGATGTACATGTGTGGCTAATGCAAAACAATAACATAGTAGATATATTGTAAAACACTGAATATATTTCCCTCCCTCCTATCCTACCTCCCACTTGTTCTATTCTCTACTTTGATCCTGTCCCTTTTCAAAAGTGGGTGCTTCCAACATCCCTTCCCTCCAGCCTGCCCTCCCTTCCATCATCCTCCCTCTCATCCCCTTCCCCCCCCTACTCTCCTGGAGGGTGAGGTACCCTATTTCATGTGTATTTCATTCCCTCCTTAAGCCAAATTCAATGGGAATAAGTTTGACCCATTCCCTTTTGCCTTCCTATTCTTCCCCTCCATTGTAACATGAATTTTCCCTTGCCTCTTCTGTATGTGATAGTTTATCCCATTCTGTCTCTCCCCATCTCCTCTCATTATATTCCTCTCTCACCTCTTAATTTCACCTTTTAAGTATCATCCCTTCCTGTTAAATTGGTCCTGTGCCCTCTATCTATGTATACCTGTAAATATATATACACACATTCACATATGTATTCATATGCCCATATACCCTCATACATAGACATACACACATATTTCCTTCAACTATGAGAAAAGTTCCATCAGTTATAATTATTGTTTTTCCATGTAGGAATGTTAATAGTTCAACTTAGATAACTTCCTTATGATTTGTTTTCCCTGTTTACCTTCTCATGCTTCTCTTGCTTCTTGTATCTGAATGACAAATTTTCTATTCAACTGTGGTTTTTTCATTAAGAATGCTTGAAAGTCCTCTATTCCACTGAATGACAATATTTTCCCCTGAAACATGATACTCTTGGTTTTAATCCCAGCTCCTCTGACCTCCAGAATATCATATTTCCAAGTCATTCGATCCCTCAGTGTAGAAGCTGCCAGATCCTGGGTTATCCTGATTGTGTTTCCACAATATTCAAATTGTTTCTTCCTGGCTGCTTGTAATATTCTCTCCTTAATCTGGGAATTCTGGAACCTGGCTATAATATTCCTAGAATTTTCTTCTGGGGATCTTTTTCAGCAGGTGATCAGCGGTGATCTTTCAACCTCTATTTTGCCTTCTGGTTCTAAAACATCAGTGCAGTTCTCTTTGAGAACTTCCTGGAGGATGATTTCTAGGTTCTTTCTTTGATCATGACTTTCAGGTGGTCCAATAATTTTTAAATTATCTCTCCTGGATCTTTTTTCCAGGTCAGTGATTTTTCCCATGAGATATTTCACATTGCCTTTTGTTCTTTCATTTGTTTGGATGTGTTTAACAGCATCTTGATTTCTCATAAAGTCATTAGCTTCCATTTCCTCCAATCTAATTCTGAAGCAATGATTCTCCTCAGTGAGCTTTGAGATTCTTTTTCCATCTGACAAATTCAGCTTTTTAAGGCATTCTTCTCCTCATTGCCTTGTTGAGCCTCGTTTGCCATTTGAATCAGTCTGTTTTTTAAAGTGTTATTTTCCTCAGTCAGGCTGTTGACTCTCATTTCGTAATTTTCTTCAATTGTTCTCATTTCTTTTCCCAATTTTTCCTCCACTTCTCTTATCTGCTTCTTAAGGTCCTCTATGGCCTGTAACTAGCTTGTATTTTCCTTCTCTAGGTTTTCATGCATGAGTTCTGACTTCACTGTTTTCCTCCTGTTCCATGCTTTGCTCCTTTTTGTCCCCAAAATAGGAGTCTAATGTTGGAATCTTCTGTCTGCTTTATTTCCTTTGCCTGGTCATGTCGCCCCTCAGTCACTTGACCTCTGGGCTTTTTGCCATAGTAGGACTCTGCCACCAGACAGGCGAGCTTTTGTCCCAAATGCTGGAGTTTTCTCAGCTGCTGGAGGTATTAGATGGGTGCCCTCTCTGAGACCTCCACACGTGCTGGCAAGCTGGACACATACCCCAGGACCTCCACCCTAGACTGCAATCCAGATCCAGGAAGGTTAAAGCAAGAGCAATTACCCCTCAGACTGGTGCTTGGTCCCCCTACACTCTGCAGGCCAGGAGCTGAAGCTGCCATGTGGCACTGGCTGGCTGTGGTGGTGTCTCAGTGGCTTCTTGCTCCGGGGGCAAAAGACACACACTCCCACTTACTGGGTCACAAAGTCGATACTTCACTGACCTCTCATTTTGTCCTTTGCATTTATGTGTTGATAAATTTGTAAATGGCCACAACTGCTGCTAATCTGGGGTTCCTCTGGCCGGGGGCTGGTCAAGCCCACCCTGGGGCTAAAGCCTCAGAGTGAGGCTGGGCTCAGCTCCCAGAGCACTGCGCTGGCTGATTCCTGCCAGCCTGCTGGGCTCTCTTCAGCAGGAGGTTAGCTTCTCTGTGTCATTTTGTGGGTTCTGCAGCCAAGAGGCACATTCTTAAGGCACACCTATGTCCAGGGTACACACGTGGATGGAAGGGTATTCTTGTAGAGGATACATAGAGCCAGAGCACAAGTATAGGGAATATGTGAGCCAGTAATGATTCTGAGGCTATAAGGGCTGGGAATGCCATATAGTATAGAGTCTCCCTTGCCAAGAAGTGTTGCTCTGGAGGAAAAGTAGTTTCTCTGGGATGCCCAGATATAGCCTCCAGTGCCTCCCACATTTGCTTTAGCTGAAATGCTCAGTTATCTCTTGCTCACAGGAGAAAAGGTGGCATCATGTCCTTCTTTTTTCTCTTTTAGAAAAGTCAGAAATCATGGGTGAAAACTAGCAAAACCCCTCACGTTGTTCATTCTTGTTTCCTCAGAGTCTTGGTCACTGAGGAAGACCTCAAATTTCCCCAGCAGGAGATTCTTAGGAAGAAACCACAGAGACCATCTAGTCCAGGGATTACCTAGTCCAGGTGCCAACATCTTGAAAACAAAGAGCAGGGTCCTCCCAGTTAGTGGACTCACACTTATTTTTTTTCCTTTGGACTCCTAATCCCTGTGAGGGGTTGGTATCTCCCTAAGAGAGACCTCACCCTAGCATATAATGATTATTCTCTAGATTTCCCAGTTTTCAATCTCTAAAGACTAGGCTATTAACCAAGGAATGGTCACTTGCCCACCAGCTACCAAAAAGCTCTGGAGATCAGAATTTCCCAGTCTTCAACCTCTATGACTTTTTATTCTCCCATGGGTGAGATATAAGCCTAAAGATAATCTAAGGTCAGGGGACAAGATAATTAACCCTGCTACTTTTTCAAACCATTTTTTGCCCTTTGTGTACAGATTTAGCTAGTAAAAGCCTAAAAGGGGCTTTGTAGCATCCTTTGTATTATGATTCCATATGCCTGGACCTGCCTCTAGTTTCATTCCTTTTTCAAAAAGTCCAAATTCAACACAATTATCTGTCCCATGGGAAAAAAGTCCAAAATTTTAAAATTCTGAGATATTTTCACTTAATTCCCTACTATTTCTATGACTTGTCATTTGTCTTAGAAACTGACACAAGGGAAAGACCTTAGCTTAAAATGTCCAAGGTCTCCCATTCTCTCTGGGGCCATCACTAGCCATCCTGAACTATGTCTTGCCACTGGACTCAGATGACCCTGGAGGAGAAAGTGAGGTTGATGACTTTATACAGCTTTGCCTCATTTAAATCCAGATCTATTGCAAATCAAGACATCACCCTCCTGATGTTATTGGTCTTCTTCAAAAATGAAAGATAAACAACAACAATTTTGTCTTGGAAGAAATTATGTTAAAGGCTTGATCAGAAATGTGCTGTGACTAGCTTGTTAACTACTCAGAAGACACACAACCCTGAGTGTTTTCTCACCATGTCTGAGAATCTCAGAGCCCTTCAGTGTTTAGTTAGAAAAGAAGAACAGCCTGAACAATCATGTGGATTTGCTGCCAAACAGCAAAGTTTTTCTTTTTATCATCTCAAGACCTTCTTGGCCTTCACTCTGGTTGCTGCCAGAGACAAAATTCATTCATTTATTCAGACACAATGAGATCAATTCTCATTGAACTTGGAGGGGGGTCAATAGGATGTCAGTAAACATCAGAGACCTGAATATTACATTACTTTGAAGACTGTAGAGATAAATACGATGGCTGACAAAACAGGATAATTCAACTGTCACACTGGCCTTAAAAACAGAACAAAATCTACTTTTTAATACTTCAATCTGATACACATGCCCTTAGTCATCCTTTACAAATTTATGTCCTCTCCTTCAAATGCAAAGGCAATACTCCTGACCTGCCATCTTAGGACATCTGGTTAAAGTGGTGATTTAGTAATGAGCCATCTTTGGGCTCAGTCATCCAAAATCTCTTATCATTTGGGATCAATGATAAACTTTTGTGAAATAACTGGCTAAGGTAAGGGTTACTCTGTGGTTGAAGTTAGAAGTTAATCTTTGGGGGTGGCTAGGTGGTACAGTGAATAGAACACTGGCCCTGGAGTCAGGAGGACCTGGCTTTGGATCCAGCCTCAGACACTTAACACAAAAAAATAGCCATGTGACCATGGGCAAATCACTAACCCCAATTGCCCTCCAAAAAGCAAAAAAATAAAAAAAAAGTTAATCTTTTGCTGGGATTAGGGAATATTTATTGACCAAGGATTAGAGAGAGAAATAACATCTTGTCCCTTTGTCTTTTATGGTCTCCCAACTAACAGTTACAGAATCCTCTGGTAGTCAAAGCTAAAGTTCAGTCCATCCCTCTTTCCTTAGTCTAGAGCTACATATCTCTTGGCCTTCCATAGGTAATCAACTCCTTCTTCCTGGGCTGGGAAGTTGCACAAGCAAGGGACTAAAGGTCTACCAATAATTGGGGTCCCAGATGCATTTAACTCAGAACATTGCTGTAATAGTAATGGAATATAAAGATCCCCCTGTATTGGCTTGGTTTTTGGTGTTAAAACCCAGAACTTGTTAATCCCACTTGTGGGATGGACTTGTTGACGTGAAAAGAGATGGCTGGACTGGGAGGAGCTGGTGACATAGATTTGGAGAGACACAAGAGAGAGGCAGAAGAACTTTTTGGAAGCAGCACCATTTTGGAGGCAGAGAGAGACTGAGAGGATTGCTGAGGGCCACTTTGAATTGCCCAGGACTTTTGAGACCTGCCACCCAGAGCTGCCAAAGACTGAGAAGACATGGCTGTTATGCTGGTACTTTGTATGTCTGTTTTGATGTTGTTTTGCCGGATTTGTCCATTGGTGAAAGACAGTGCTGTTGTTGCAGAAGTCTGGGAACCTTTCTGTTGGTTCAGAGCTCTTGAGACTGTTCTGCAGACAGAGAGTGAATACTGTCCACTGGTGAAGGACAGTATTGTTGTTGCAGAAGTCTGTGAACCTTTCTGTTGGTTCAGAGCTCTTGAGACTGTTCTGCAGACAGAGAGTGAATACTGTCCACTGGTGAAGGACAGTACTGTTGTTGTAGAAGTCTTGGAACTTTGCTGTTGGTTCTGAAGCCCTGAAGAAGGATTTTCTTGTTGTATGTTTACAGAAATCCTGGAAGAGGGTTTTGATAATGTTTTCAGGGGTCCTAGGACTGTTCTGCAGACAGAGAATGAATTAATGAAGAGACTGGCAATGTATCTTGTGGTCTTGCTAAGCTTTGTCTCCCCAGGAACAAAGATTGCTGAGAACTTGCCTCATGTCAAGATGAAGAAAAGAGCTCCATTTGGGTATTAAGTGGTGTGCTTAAACTTGTTATAACTCTGGGGTAGATTCAATTGTGATCCAGGGGTGGGGAACTTTTGACCTTTTTGTGTTTTATGGTTGAACAAGTGAATGTACTTTACTTATGATTGGAAACTAATCTCCATTTGAGAAGAGGGGCTTTGTGATGGACTAAATGAAGGTACAGCCTAGGGGTGGAGTAGTATTTAGAACAGGGACTTTGTAATTGATTGAATGAATGTAAGGTCCTGGGGTGGGGTAGTACTTGGAGATTATTTAATCACACTTTGGAAATGCTGCATTTTGAATGATGTCATATTTTGATTCCCTCTGTTCTTAATTTGTCACTGAATAAAATGGAGAGCACCTATGCTGGTATTCTGCACCTTGGGAAGTTGCCTTTGCTTGGCATTGCATTACAATTGCTGAGTGCCAAAACTGAGCTGACTTTTAGACCCAAGATGCAAAAACAAATAAATGGCCTAGTGTAGCTTGTGTACACTTTGGTGATTCCTTTTCTAACCCTCTCAGACCCTAGATCAAAACCAGAATCTCCTAGATATCTCCTCCTCAGGGCTCCAGGGGTCCCCTGGAGAGTTATGAGTGATTCACAAATGCCATAGGCCTGAGCCTCTCCACCAACTTGCTTCCTCCTCAAGACCATCATTTGAATCAGTCGTCTAGTTAATAAGCATTTATTAAGTTCATTTACTAAGGTGCATTTGAGGGCTGAGGGAGTCAAGGTACACCAGGAAAGATCTGTAGAAGGTGGGATTGACCTACATCTCACAAGAATAAAGGAGGCAGAGATGAGAAAAGAGAGCATTTTGGGGATGGGGCTAGCCAGGGAAAAAGGTATGAAGTCAAGGGACGGAAGTTCTATGCAAAAGCAACAGTAAGAATGCCTTTGTTGCTGCATAACAGAATGCATGGAGAGGTTTAAAGTGTCTGAAGACTAAAAAAGATAGGAAAGGCCTGCTCTATGAAAGGATTTAAATGTCCAAAAAGGATTTTATATTTTATCCTGGAGGTAATAGTGGTGCACTGAAAAGAGTGCCAGGCCTAGGGTCAGGAAGACTCATCTTCCTAAGTTCAAATCTGGTCTCAGACACTTACTAGCTGGGTGACCCTGGGTAAGTCACTTAACCCCAAATCATTCTAGCGTTTTTGTCAAGAAAACCACAAATGGGGTCATAAAGACTTAGAAATGCCTGAAATGCCTGAACAATGACAATTCGCAGAAAAGGGACATAGTCAGACCTACATTTTAGGAAAATCACTTTGGGAGCTGAGTGGGGAATGACTAGAGACAGGGAAACCACACAAAGGGCATTGCAATAGGTAAGAGGTGAAGAGGGTTTGCACCAGGTAGTAGCATGAATAGAGAGAGTAGAGAATACATATGAAAGATTTTGTGACTACAATGTAGAGTGAGTAGGAGGGCAGAACTGAGGATGATATTGAGGTTGGGAAATTAGATGATTGGGAGTTTTGTTACCCTTGATAGTAATAGAGAAACTGGAAAGATGGCAGGGGTAGGGGGAGTTGAGCAGAAAGATAATGAATTTTCTTGTAGATATGATGAGTTTAACATTCCTACAAAAAATCCAGTTCAAAATGTCCAAAAGGCAGTTGGTGATGAGAGAGTAGAGTTCAAAAGAGAGATTAGGTCTAGAAAGTTAGATCTTGAAATCACCTGCATAGAAAAAATAATTGAATCCTTATGAGCTGATGAGATGGACCAAAGAAAATACTATAGAGGGAGAAGAGAAGACTGTTTAGGGCAGAGCTTTGGGGCATACCTATGGTTAGTAATCATGACCTGGATGAAGAACCAGTAAAGGAAACTGAGAAGTGGTCTGACAGAAAAGAAGAGGACCTATATAGAGCAGTGCCATGAAAAGAGAAGAGAGAAGTACCTAGAGAAGAGAGTATACTTAGCAAGAGAGGGTGAGCAGTATTGTTAAAAGTTGCAAAGAGGTCAAGAAGGAAAAGGATTGAGAAAAGACTTTCAGATTTGCCAATAGGAGGTCACTGATGACTTTGGAAAGAGTAGTTCCAGTAGAATGAAGAGGTCAGAAACAAAATCCCCCAGTTTATAACTGAGTGAGAGGAGAGAAAGTCAAGACACCAATCTTAGCTTTCTCAAGGAATTTAGCCAAGAAGGGAAGAGATATAAGGCAAAAACTATCAGCAATGGTACTATCCAGTGAGGATTTTTTGAGGGGATGTCTTATTGCTTCTAGGATGGGGGAGACATGAACATGTTTGTAAGCAGCAGAGAAGGAGTCAATGGTAAGGAGAGACTGAACATTATAAAGAGAATGCAGATGGGATGGATTGAGATAAAGGATGCACGCAGAATTAAGAATCAACTTATTCATTCAACCTTTAGGAATTTTTAGAAAAGGCTATTCACTAAGGTGATACAGTAAGAAGAGCTGGTACAAAGTTTCCCCCAAAAACTTGCTCTCCCATAAGTATGTACAAAGTCGGGGGAAAGTGGGATAAGGCTTAGAGAACACATGGTAAAGAGGCAACTCATGGTTCCTAGTTGCTGGAATTCCTTTTCTTCCATTTAAGGGCTGTTCAAGAAATTCTCCCAAGGTATAATGTGGTTTCTTAGTTGGGCTTCTTGGGGAACTATGAACCTACATCCAATCTGTTCTTGCCTCCCAATATAGACACTTTCTTTAGTTGATACAGGGATCCCACTAGTCCCTCAGATTCTTCTGAAACTCATGAAGTTTTCTTTCAAGAAGGTGATGGGAAGAAAGTAAGGATATCTAGACTGAGTCCCAGATGATGTCTCTCCTTCCTTCTTAAGGGGTTCCTTCTCAGGGAATTCAGCCGGAATGCCATCTTCATTCTCATTATCAGAAATTAGAAGTTAGAATTCAGAAATTAGAAAATTTCTGGTTCTGAATCAACTTAGTCATTTGTAGATGACTCCTGGATTTTGACCAAGTTTCTTCTGACTATCTGAGCATGATTCAAGTTAGAAGTACTATTTTTTCCTCACTTAGTTTAAAGCCTATAATTGGTTGAGCATCTTATCACTTCAAATGGTTATGGAGGCACTTTATTGATCTATTTAACCACTGAACCCTTACACTAGTTATGTCTAAAACACAGAGGCAGGAAGGAAAAGGGAGGTCAGGAATATAGGAATTGCTGAATATTAAAAGAAGAAAGACATCATCACTTCCTCCTCTTAAATATGAAATGCAGATGTGGAAGCTGAGTTACCCAGAAAGGAAGTTCAGTATAGGGGAAAGAATACTGGATGTAAAGTCAGAAGACCTGAGACCCAATTTTGGCTCTGTTTTTTGCCCCCTTTGTGACTGTGGATAAATCTGGTAACATCATTTCCCATTCAGATGATCTACTGAACTTTGTGATTTCCAGAAACTCATCATTCTGTACATATCTCCTCAGAAACCCTGCAACTGGGGCCTTTCCTTCCCTCTGCTTGGATAGGGTGGGCTGTGGATACCTGGAAGCTTCTCCCAGATTTTCTCTTGCAGGGTAAAATGCAGTGAATTTACCTCATTATTTCCTAAACAGCTGTTCTCCTGGACTTCATGATCTCCAAAATTAATCATCCTACAAGATGAAATCAACTTTGTAACTCTCACCCCATCAGATCATTTACCATCCCAGTTGCAGGACTTCATCATGCTCTGTTCCCTCCTTCCATTTCAGCTTTTTTTTAATGTATTGTATTCCTCCACTGGGTCATGAGCTACTTAACAACAGGAATTGTCACGCTTTTTTTTTGTATTCTCAATGCTTAACACAGTGCCTAGCACATAGTAGGTGCTCAATGAATATTTATTTGTTGACTCTATACTCTCTGGGTCTCAGTTTCCTTCTCTACAAAATGGGAGCTTGTGATGAGACGATATCTAAGGTCTATTTCAGCTCAAAATTCTATGATCCAAAGGAGGAGGAGAAAAAGAGAGAAGGTAGACAAGAAAGAGAAAAGAATGAGTTACATACAATTGGGATGGAATGATACCTCCTCTCCACTACCCCTAGGTGCCCCTATAGTAGTCCCATAAGCAACCCTCAACTCTAGGGCTTATGAGCAGCTTCAGGTCACCTCCCCTAAATCTCTCCCAACTTCTGGACACTGGTGTGGAGGCCCTGAAAGCTCCCACAGAGATACAGAGATATGCTTAGGAAGTCAATAGCATTGAAGTAGATGACAAAACTTTGGTCTCATTACTTTTGAAAGAATGGATTGTGAGCCAACTGTCAGTCCCAGAACACCCTCAGGGGAGATGGTTTCCTAATTTTATTGACAAGGTTAGGCTCTCCCAGAGACCTCAGCTTAAAGATAAAGAGGCAGGTGTAGTGCGGTTCTTTTCTTCCAGACTGTTGGCATTGTCTTCCATTTGGGAGTGGGTGGGGAGTACCTGGAGAATTTTGTGGGATCCATGTTCAATATCATTTGGCAGAGGAACACAAAAGTCCACAAAAGGCTAATGAGATTCTAAATGCAACAGAGAATTCTAGCATCAACAGAGAAGCACAGTTACCCCAAGAAGAGAACAGAGGGGGTCGCTATCCTGTCCCTAACCATATCTGGAGTGCTGGGTTTAATTCTGGGCGTCACATTTTAAGAAGGCTAGTGACAACTCAGATAGACAAGGAGGATGGGTACTAGAGACCATGTTATACAGTTTAATACCCTGGTATGGTATGGTCTGTCTATCTTTCTGTAAGAAGTGGGGACATTTAGCCTAGGGAAGAAAAGATTTAGGGAGAATATTAGAACATTGTAGCTTTCTTCAAATAAATGAACTGGAGAAAACAGCAACCCTAGACTTTAAGAGAAAAAAAGACTTTTTAAAAGTACAAAGGGCAAAACTAGGACCAGAGGCTAGAAGTTAGTGGAAGGCAGCAATCAGATCATAATGAAAACTTGCAACCATTAGAGCCATTCAAAAGCTGGAGCTAAATGGGCTTAAATGATGTCTCACTAGAGGTGCCTAAGTAGCGGCCCCATTACCATTTGGCAGGGCTGCTTGTAAAGAAGAGAGCTCTTCAGGTACGGTTGGACTAGATGACTTCATGGGTAACAGAGATTCTGAGATGTTGATGGCAGACATGCTAGTGTCTGCTTCTCCATATTTTTCCCATCCCATAAAGGCCACCTCAAATCTTACATCATCTGGGAAGCCTTCCCTAATCCTCCAAGTTCTGCTACTTGCCACCTGTGTGATCTTGGACAGGCAAAGAGCCTCTCTGGATCCGTCTCCTCATCTTTAAGATGAGGGGGGAGGGTGTTGTATTCGATCAGAGTTTCTTAACCTGGGGTCTATGAATTTTTTTTAATACTTTGATAAGTATTTCAGTTGGTTTCCTATGTAACCCTGTGCATTTTATTTTATGCATGTTAAAATATTTTTAGAAGGCACGTTTTAGGTTTCATTAGAACATCCAAAGGGTCCGTGTCTCCAAAAAAGGTTAAGAACCCATACTCAGGTGATCTTTAAGGTCCTTTCTGACTCTAAATCCTTTGAGGATGTTCTCTCTGGTGAAGTGGAAAGAGTAATGTATTTGGAGAGTAGGCGCCAGCTCTGACTCATACTTGGGTGATGATGGGTAAATCACAACCTCTCTGATTCTCCATTTTCTCATTTGTAAAATGGGAATTATACTTATACTACCTATTCTACAGGGGTGCTATGAGGAAAATGTGTTGTAGACATCAAAGCACTATGTAAATGGGAGTCATAATTATAGCTACTGCTAGGGCACCATAGTGACCTTTCTAATTTCCTCCTGTCTATGGCACTCATACTAAACATTCTAGCACTTGTCAATGGCCCTTGGTCATTTATCTATGTCCAAAAAGACACTAAAAGTACTCTGAGGATGGGCATTAAGTCTTCTCTCATCATCACAGCACATAGGACAGAGGGTATACATGTGCTCACATAAACATCCATCCATCTCATTTTTCTAGGAAAAAAATCATTCTCAGTGGTTTCTTCTAATAGACAGTAAGAGATGAATTACATCTTCTAAATTATGTCCTAAATGAAGAGACAAGGTTTGAAATTCATACCATTGAGGAGGGGGAGAAAACATAAAAGGGCAGAAGGCATCTGAGCAAATGGACATTGCTTAGCATCTGAAACTGAGCAAGCAGCAGCCCTAAGTAAGTCATAATTGTATTTCTCCAGAGAGAGCCTAACAATCCTGAGATTGTTTCTCTCATTGTTCATCTCTAACACAGGCAACTGGAACCCTCTGGGCAACTCTTCAACTCTGCACATCATGCTGATTTTTTAAGTTGAACATTAATCATTAGCAGAGCTCATCTTTCTTCTATTAATTTAATTTCATTAGTTATCTGTTTCTGCTGTTAGAATATACTCTGATTTTCTAAGAAGGCAATGATAATCTGTCCAGATTTTCAATTGAATTTTTGTGGGGTAAGGTCTCCAGGTGAAAATTTCCTTCTAATGGTAGAATGAGTTGTCAAAACAGCCAGCTCTAGTTAATTAAGTATCCTGATAAAGGCAGAAGACAAGCACCCATTTTCCTCAAAAGCAGATAGTGACACTTGAGGAATTGATTTGAACAATATCCTCTGTGCCGATTTTGCTGGAAGGATTGTTCACAGTTTACATGCAGATGGGGTGGAACGGGGAGAAGGGTGTGCTTGCACTGATGGTGATCTTCCATCACCAATCTGGAGAAAGGGCCTCATAAATCCAAGGGGACCACATCTGCTGTACTGTATTTGCTGATAGCATCACCCAGAGCTCCTGTGAGAGTACAGAAGGCAAAGCCAGAATATGACTTCTTTACCCAGCTATAAAACAATTCTATCAGACGGGGCAATGCTGAGAACAAATTGAAGGATTACAAGAGGAGAATTACTGACGTTGAGAATCAAGAGATGTAGTTGAGATTTGGAGCATTAACAGAATAATCAGAGGTCCTGAGTTTTCTTCCATTGGCTTTCTGCATGGTAGGGAACCAGGAGGATGGGCTAGATATTCTCCCAGGATTCCTTCAAAATACAAGAATATGTGATTTGATAACATTCCTGTGCTTCCAACTCGACATTTTTTCTCCTTAGGTACCGACTTATTTCATTGATATGAGGAATTCCAAGAAAGGAAATTCCTTCTACCAATGAAAACCAGAACCCATGTTACAATTTACATAATCTTAGAGAGTTTCCGGGGGGCACTGAAAAGTTAAGTGACTTAACTAATATCACACAGCTAGTATGTGTCAACTGTCCTATCTCAACCCAAATCTTCCTAATTTAGACACCTGTTCTCCATCATTGTCTGCCATGCTATCTCTCCTTTGGTTACAAAATGGTTACCTCATCCAAGGCTTGGACCAATGGAGATTCTCCAAAAGCTGATGAGTGGGAAGATAGAGATCAATTATCTCCCAGCCCTGGAAGAAGACTAAATGCATGATAAAAGTACCACTAAATCCTTGAGGCTGAAAAAGAACATCTCTAAAGGATCCACTAGGGGGAGCTACAGGGTAACTTGTTGCTGGGCATTAATGGTAAGGAAATATGATTTCCATAATTAATGATGGAGAAGGAACTGTGGGTGGAGAAACCTCTCACCATTGATGAAAATGGCTCTGAGAACTTCCCCTGAAAGGTCTTCCTGATATATTTTAATGGGAGAACCCTATAGTGAATCTATCCATAATGAGAAGACAGAGAATGTGATCTTATTAGCATCTACCCCAAGCTAACCATAAAAGCCATAATGAAGGATCTGGAAATACTTTGTTTATATATAGATGTATTTATAATTATATGTATTAGCTGTCTTATCCCCCACACCCAGGCCCTCACCCCCACGCAATACATGCATATACAGCATGATGTTTCTCAAAAGCCAGGACCATGTGTATTTCACCTATCTTCCCAAATGCTCTCAGCTCTAAACACATAGAGCATTTAAAAAAAGTTTGTACACTTAGTGTATGAATGAATAATCAGAGACCAGATGTACAATTTTAATCTTCACCATTAAAAATGAGAGCTAGCGGGAGGCTAGGTGGCGCAGTGAGTAGAGCACCAGCCCTAAAATTGGGAGGACCTGAGTTCAAATATGACCTTAGACACTTAACAGTTACTAGCCATGTGACCTGGGCAAGTCACTTAAACCCAATTTCCCTCCAAAAAGCAGAGAGAGAGAGAGAGAGCACTAGCCTGGTATAGGAGATAGAGAGCCAGCTTTGAAGTCAGAAAGACCTGGGTTAAGGTCTGCCTCTGACATAATATGACTTTATGTCCCCAGACAAATCATTTAACTTCTCGGGGTCCTGAGACTACAGATTGCATCATTATCAAAGGTGTTTATTGATTGCAGGAATCATTTTATCAAGAGTTTCCCCTATCAATAAAATCACATCAATAAAAAAAAAGTTTAAGAATCACCCAAACCTTCTCTACTATATAGCTCTGACACTTGCTCATTTTTTATGTCTATTCCCATCACTTTCCTCTCGGTCTCTGTTTGTCTCTCTGTCTCTGACTATGTCTCTGTCTGTCTTTCACTCCCCTCCCACCCCCTTTATGTACTGATAATCTGGCAGACTAGATTCCAGGTTCCAGGTCTCTGACTGGTTCTATCATCTTGAGTGGGTCTCTTCCCCTTTCTGAGGCTCAGTCCCTTCTGAAAATGAAAAGGTTGAACTGGATCTTCCTTTTTGAACAAAGTTTGGAACAGAGAAACCAAAGCAGTTCATAAGCTACTGAGGAGTTCTTAGTAACATAGAAGAGCTACCCACAATGGGCCAGAAAGAGAAGAGAAGAGAAGAGAAGAGAAGAGAGAAGAATGGAAAAGAAAAGAACAGAGAAGAGGAAAAAGGAAAAAAAGAAAAGGGAAAGGTAAGTTTGCTATTTTTATGTTTGAGGAGAAATACACTAGGCATCTGTTGAAATTTAATTTCACAGGAAAATATCAACTTTCAATTGGTTTCTTTCTGTGCCTTTCAAAATTAGCAAACAAATTTCAAATAGATCAGGAACTACATATTACAAGGAAGCTAATTGAAAAAAAGAGCATGATTTGCAATGAAAAGTTGTTTGATCCTGAATATCTTACAGCCAGTTGGCTACTGGTCATTTTAATCCATGAGATTAACTGGTAGCTGATTAGTAAATGTCCTTTGGATGACAGGCAGGCTAATCTCATTAAAGAAAGAGAATTAATTTATTTCTTAGTTGGATGGAATTTTTAGCAAAACTTCTTTGCTTTTCACTCTGGGGCAATGGTCAACAGACAGCTGGCTGGCCACTGGCCACTTGAATTTGAGAGGACAGCTGCCAAAGCTATTAATTGGAGAGGCTTATGTTCTCAAACTGAACAAACGTGTGTCCTTCTAAAATAATAGGAGTGATCATCACATTTCTCCTCAAGTTTCCAAGGATGGATCTGCCTGGGTAGCGGGTTCTACTCTGAGTACTTCCCATTAGCTTCAGAGAAGAGAGTGTTATAATGAGCACCATCTTGGAGATGGATTTTAGCATTTATTTTTTTTAAAGCAATTGGGGTTAAGTAACTTTCCCAAGGTTACACGGCCAGTTATTTTGTGTGGGTGCCAAGTATCTGAGGCCGGAACCAATCCCGGTCTCCCAACTCTGGGGCCGGCGCTCTTACTCACTGCGCCCTGGATTTTAGCATTTCAATACAATGTAAAAGCCTTGAAATGAGGCTACATTTTGTGATTTTTTTTATCCTAAGAACCAAATATAGTGACTAAAAATTAATCAATCAACAAGCACTTATTTTAAAAATAATTTTATTGATATCTTTTGTTTTTACAAAGCCTACATTTTCCTGTATGACTCCTCCCTCTCCTCTCTCAGAGAGCCACCTTTTTTGAAGAAGTATTTTTTTAAAAGGAAGAGAAAAAAATCAACAACATTATAACATTTATATATGTTTGTACACATACGTGTGAGAACATGTGTGTATGTTTACATTACATATACTACATATGTTATTTGTCTATAGACCTTAGATACTAAACTCTTATCTCAGAAATTTGAAAAGATGTGAGAGTTAGCAGGAAGCAATATAGCTAAACTCCCTGGATAAAACTTCACTGAAGAAACCTACAAAATGCACCATATTGAATGCTGATGAGGAAAAATCAGAACAGGTCCCAGAGAGTCATTTGTTCCACCTAGATCAGCACAGGGAACCCGACAGAGAGGTCTATAAATATTAGGGACTGTATCAGACCAGAGGCAGAGTATTCCAAAGCTCTAGGAGAGGCCGTGCACTAGGTCTGGGGAGATCTCACATCCATACGGGAGTACCTGCATACCTATACCAACGCACCTCAATGGGGACAAGTACCAAATGACAGCTTTGTTGCCCACTGCTGAGTTCTGGGCCAGAAATCCAAATGGTCTGAGAAGGAGTCCTGTGCCTAGGGTGGGACTTCCAGGTAGTGAAGTTCTGGGTAATGTGCTAAGAAAGAAGGTAGTTCAGAAACAAGCCACAGAAGTGTGATTCAGACTCCAGGAGCATAGTCAGGCCTCATTTCCAGCACTTAACTTATCTTGAAGAAGAATAACAAAGGCAGGAAACTCAGACTAAAGGAGAGCCTACAGTTCTGGCACTCTGAATTAATAGTGCATTCCAGCTAGCTAATAGAGGCAGAGTCTGACAGTATTCTACTGTTGCTCAGACTTAAACACAGGGCAGGAACTTGAAGAGCTCCAATAAGGTGAGTGGGGGGCAGTAATAAGTCTTTGCCCCAGATAAGACCATTTTGGGACCACTGAAAACTTGCAGGTCCCCAACCTGTCCCTGAGATTCTGAATAACACAGTGCTGAATTACATAAGAAAGCAGCCAAAGAGCCAGCCTGAACTTTCTCTTCATAAGTACAGCAGAGCCCAGTCCTAACATCAAGTCCTAATTCAGGAATTAGGGTGGAAGAATGAATTTCACCATAAAAAATAATCCCATCATAAAGAGCTATTATGATGACAAGGGACATTAAGCCCCAATCCCAGGAGAATGACTCCAAAACATCTACAAGCAAAGCCTCAGAGAAAAATACAATGGGTACGCACTCAACTAGAATGCCTAAGAGACATGAAGCAAGTATTTTGTTGTTGTTTTTCAAAGACAGTTAAAATGTTTTTATCATTGAAGTCAGAGTGTTTGAGGAAAAAATTGGAAAAGAAATGAGGGTTATGGAAGAGAGAATTAAATAGGAAATCAAGAACTTACAAGAGATACAAAAGCTTGCCTAAACAACAAACTTCATGAAAATTAGAATGGATCAAATAGAAACCAATGATTCCATGAAGCAATAAGAAATATTAAAACAAAGTCAAAAGTCTAGAAAAAAATTTGAGGAAAATTTAAGCTATCTCAAAGCAAAAACAACTGACCTGGAAAACAGATCAAGAAGAAAAATGTAAAAATTATTGGACTATCTGAATGCCATGACCCCAGAAAGAAAGCTAGACATCATGTTTAAAGAAATCTTAAAAGAATACGGCTCATGTATCTTAGGATAAGAAGACAAAGTGAAAACATGAAGAATCCACTGGTCATCTCCTGAAAGAAAACCCCAAATGAAAACTCTTAGGAACATCATAGTCAAAATTCCAAGCATCCTAGTCAAAGAAAAAAAATAATGCAAGTAACCAGAAAGAATTCAAGTACTGAGGAGCAACAGTCAAGATCATATGATGTAGCAGTCACCATAATAAATGAATGTAGAAGTTGGAATACAATATTCTGGAAGGCAAAGTTTATGAACTTACAGAAAAGAATAACTTATTCATCAAAACTGAGCATAAATCTTGAAGGGGAAAAATAGACTTTTAATTTAGTGAAGGACTTTCAAGCATTCCTGATGAAAAGATCAGAGTTGCATAGAAACTTTCAAGTCCATACAGGACTTTAAAGTATAGAGAGTTAAGAGAAACATAAAAAAATAAAGATAAATGGATAATAATAAGGGACTAAAAGATAAAACTGCTTGCATTCAAATATAAGATAATACATATGTCCCTTCTGAAACCTGTTATCAGGGATCTGTCACAGAGGGACTCTAAGTACAGAAAACCTGGGAGAGGTTCTGTTATGCCTTGATCTTAAGAAAAGAATGGAGAAGAGAGAGGAAAAGGAGCATACGGGGGGGGGGGGCGGGGGCAAGGCAAAGGGGAAATTAATGTTAGGGAAAACTATCTCACATAATCATGTTGTACAAGTAGACATCTAAACAAGCATGGGAGTAGGTGGAGTAGCTGACATTTCAACCTTACTCTCATCTGAACTGGTTAAAGGAAGGAAGAAACACAAAATTGGGTATCAAAATACATTCCACTCAACAGAGAAACAGGAAAGAAGGGGGAGAAGGGGAATTAGAGGGATGATAGATTAGGGAAAAGATTAGTCCTAAGCCAAGTAAAATAAGGATGTACAAAAATATTTATGGCTCTTTTTGAGGTGGCAAAAAAATGGAAATCTGAGAGGATGCCCATCAATTGGGAAATGGATGGACAAGTTTTGTGATAGAACACTACTGTGCTATTAAAAAGAAGATGGAGAAGATGGTTTCAAATAAATCTGGGAAGACTTGTATGAATTGATGAAAAATGAAGTGACAAAATGAGAACAATTTATATAATGACAACAATATGGTGAAGGCAGGAAAGTGGGAAAGAATTAGGAACATAATGATCAACTAGGTCAGCATAATGATCAACTGGGATTCCAAAGGTTTAATGATCAAATACATTGCCCACTTCTTGATAAGGAGATGAAGATCTTGAAATGAAGAATGAGACTTTTTTTTAATATGGTCAATATAGACATTTGTTTTGCTTAACTATAAAATTTTTGTAATGGGTTTGTTTAATTTCAGGTCTCAGATGGAGAGGTTTGGGAAGATTTTTGATGAATGAAAAAATTATATATACATATATACACACACATAATACATATATGTATATATTTTATATTTATATGTGTGTATATTTACATATACACATATTGTATGTATTATATTACATATACATACACATTACATATACATATATGTACATATACACATATTAATATATATGTGTGTGTATATATATGAATGAAAGAGCTATTTTAGTCTCAGACCCAGACAGGATGGGTCAGAGGGAAGTCATCTTTTTCTTAAGACCAATTGAAAACTAGTATATGGAGGAGATAATTTTCAAGGAATGTTATAATGAAAGTTCTAAGTTACTGAAATACTTTAAAAAATAACAGGATATTAAACTCTCACAGGTTCAATGCATTGGAATCAATCTAAGAATTCATATTACTTAGCTTAAAAGCACAAAAGAGAATACCTTTTCATAAAAATAACATGAAACATTTTCAGAAAGTTTTTGTATATCTGATTAAACATCTCACAGGCAAAAAAAGTATATATATATATATATATATATATATATATATATATATAAACTTGATGCAAAGAATTTTCCCATTCTACCACTGTGTTTCTTATCCTAGATGCATTAGCTTTGTGCAAAAGCTTTTCAGCTTCACATCCAGTATAATCAAAATTATATCTTGTCTTTTGTAATTACCTTTATCCCTTGTTTGGTAAGAATTTACCTCTTATCCATTGACATGAAAGGCATATTATCTGCTTTTTTCTGTTTTTTTTTATAATATGATCTTAAATTTTCAGATAATGTATCTATTTTGAGTTTATTGTGGCAAATGGTATAAGTGGTTGGTCTAAGCCTAATTTCTGCCAGAATATTTTTCAGTACTTGTGTGGTTTTTATCAAAAGTTCTTTCCTAAGTAATTTATATTTGCAGACTTATCAATACTGAATTATTAAATTCCATTATTTCTGATTTTTCTAGTCTGTTCCACTGATTTACTTCTCTATTTTTAGCCAATATTAAATTATTTTGGCAATTTTTGCTTTGTAATATAGTTTGAGGTTTAGAAGTGTCAACACAATGCCAATCTTTTTCACAATTTCTCAATATTCTATATCTTTTAAAATAAACATTTTTTATTGAATACTGGTTTACTTAATAAAATCTTGTTTAAATGAATTGAAGAGAGAGCTGAGAAAGGTACATTAAACAACAATGAGGACAAGGGAAAGGGCAGTAATCAAAACACCTCATCTCCTATTTACCCAGCAGAGGTGACACCAGGAGCAATTTTTGGCAAGGAAGTGAAGCTGTAATGAAAACAAATTCAGTTTGCATATGCTCACTGTTATATGTCCAACCCCGTATACTCTCAGAGAGATACAGAGTGTACTAGACAGAGTCCCTGCTTATAGCAAGCTCCAGTCATTTGGGGGAGAGAAAGGGAATACCCAAAGGGTATTCAGAGCGTAGTTCAAGTCATGCTTAAACTCTATACTAAGCTAAAACATAAGATGAAAGGATCAATGCCCACAACAGTTTAAAGGAATCCTAAAGCAAGGTCCATGGATTTTACACTGATTATCTCAGGTCATTAAATTTAAAAAAGAAGAGATGAACCAGCTCAGCTTACTTCACTAACCAAGGGCCAGGGTGTCATTTCACTATTAAAGACTATTAAAGATAAGTCAGTCTGTTGGATGAACTAGACATTAAAGAGCCCTCAGTGGAGTTAGTATGGGAGAGCTCAACCTTCCCTTCTTTCAACACAGCTAAGATCTCCATCTGGGGAAAACTCTCAAAACTCAGCATGCCATTACCTTTGCACTGCTTCATCCGATTTATCCTCTGCTTGAACCACCCTAAACAACTCTTCTTCTAGCCTGGATGGAGGCCAGCCAGCCAAATATTTTTCAAATGGGAATGCGTCTTCCTTCCCCTATACAGCAAGCAATACACACTTAGCTACTTTAATCTCACTGCATAAATCAAGCTTGTTCACTCCCTCAATCAGCTTGGTACCTCTTGGCTGGATTCCCTCCATCTCTCTCCATTTCTCTGCACCAGTGTGCCCTATAGAAGAAGGTGTCAGCTTGTCATTCTAGTGTACCATGAAACTATGACATCACTCCCTGGCTGGGCCCCAAACCTCAAAATGTCTTTTCTCAAACTCCTTTTATGTTGCCAGCCCTCATCTAATTTCCCTCCCTTTCTTTGGTCTCTCTGGGAATCACCACTGCCCCTCTCCCTTGCCTCCAAATGACTTCTCTATAAACCATTCTCCCTTTCAATTCAGCATTACTGCCTTGCTCCCTACTCATACTCCTCACCTTCAGACACATCTGGCATTATTCCTTCCTCTCTGATTTTAATTACACCTTCTGGGGCAGCAGCATCTGCAGGTCTCATTAACCTGCTGATCAATGATCAATAAGGATGTGAAATATGTTGACATAGACAAATGCCCTGCATGGAACTCTATGAGACCAAATCTCACAACTGCATTTATTACCATCTATTTATTTCAAATACTTCAAGGATCTGTATAGTTTTATCAGTATAGGTACTCCCTCTGCTGGTGATGGTCACAAGCCCTCTGTGACTTAAGAAATAGTCCTTAAGAGTTTCTGTGGCCAAAACAATTCACACCTTGGAGTTGTTCCAGTGATAAGCCTGTTTGAATATAGGCTGGTCCAAAACCAATGGCATGCAGTCCACCGATGATATATTCAAGTGTTTCTAGCTTTCTAGAGTTTGCTAGCCCTTTTGTTCTGCTGACATAGTTTTAAAGAACCCAGGATCACCTCCATAACACAATGAGGCATCAGAGGGGGACTTTGGGGAAGGATTATCATCACTATTCCAAGGAAAGTGTCAATCTGTGACAGGTCTCACCTTAAACTAGTAGTTTAACTTTAGTCCCATTCACAGATTTTAAAACAAAGCATTTCCAGGGTTGTATGTCACACACAAATCAAAACAATGCTGAGATTTCACCTCACATTCAGGAAACCGGCAGATGACAAGAGATGGAACTAGTCAACACTGGAGGGATTGTGGAAAGATGGGCACACTAATAAACTGTCAATATACCTATGAACTTGTCCAGTGATTCTGGAAAGCAGTTATGGAAAACAGAGTTAAAAGTGATTCAAATGTCCACATACTTTTATCCAGATATCCCATTTCTAGGAATATACCCCAAAGAATTCAAGGACAGAAAACAATCATTTGAATATCAAAATATCCATAGGATCACTTTAAGTGGTAGTAAAGAAATGAGGTCCATATCAGTGAGGGAATGGTTAAACATGTATATAGTATAATAATATTACTTAATCATAAGCAAATATTAATGTAATGATTTTAGAGAAACATGGGAATTCTTACATGAATCAGAGCAGAATGAATTAAGTAGAACAAGAAAAATAATACACACAATATCTATTACAATGTAAACAAATAATACAAAAACAAAAATAAAACAATGCTTTGTAATTTTAATGACCACATTGGGCCCTGGAAAAAAATTAAGAAAATATTCTTTCATTCTGTCTTTGAAGAAGTGGGGGATTATGGATGTGAAATATTGCATTTGCTGTCAGAAATGACTGACAGGTTGATTGATGGATTTTGCTGAACTGCTTTCCCCCCTTTTTTTAAATTAATCTTTGTTACAAGGGATGGTTCTCTAAGGAGAGGACGGGGGAGAGATGCACTCAGAAATTAAGGTGAACTAAAATCAAACGATATCAATAAAAGTGAGATTCAAATGGTATCATCAATGAAAAAATTACCATTGGATCTCTGTTGGGCATCCACTAGACACTGCAGGGCATACAGAAGAATATAGTCCTTGCCTTTGAGGAATTTATAGTATCTGAACCAGTTAGTTTGTGAGTTTCTATACTGGGGGAGAGGTGAGCACAGAAAAATAGAGAATAACACAAGATAATTGTATTCTAATTAGTAGATCACAGATTGGAGCTGAAAGGGTTTTCAGATGCCATTGAGAATCAACCTCCTCATTTTTTGGATAAGGAAATTGAGGCCTGGGTAGGTTAAAATGATTCACCCAAGGTCACAAAATAGTAAATGGAAGAGAGAATTTGAACCCGGATCTTTGGACTTCAGAGTCAGTTCCCCCACCCCCCCCCCCCCCGTACTATACTACCTATTTCCTGCAAAGTAAGATGCACCAAAATGTGTTGCAGAGACAATTAGGACTGCTAGAGTTCAGAAAGAGAGAATCAGTTATAAGCAGCAATAGTTGGGGGAAAGCTTCCTGGAGCCATTGGGATGAACTAAGGCTTGAAGGGCACAGCTAAGGAAAAATAAAATCAGAATGAGTTCAAGTTTGGCAAATGTTCACTTCTCATTCTAACAATATGATTATTTTGGGAGAGGGGAAAATAACTTTTTTTTCTAGAATCCCAGTTCTATAATTTTTATAGAATCCCAGTTCTGGGAGGGTCCCTTGCTTTGCAATCGCAGATGGCAGCCGGACCTATTCTTAAAAGAACCTGCATAATTTATTCTTCGTACAGAGCTCTGGGTCAGCAGCATTTTCACATTATATTTAGAAAGAAGTAATAAAATCCTTTCCCCATGGGCTCTACCAACTGGATAGTGTTATTTCAAATTTAAAAACATGAGGAGAATAAAAAAGAACAAACAAGAGAAGCAAACAAATCACCTACTTTGTGGGGAATGAAGGGAAGGAGACATTCAATGGAATATGGTCCCTTCTTCCATGAGGATCCTACCCCAAAGAGCAGTGTGGGGAACTTCTATTCTACCAATTGTTTGCAGGTTCTTGAATTTTGAGAGGCAGTACTGTGCAGTAGAAAAAGCATTAGCTTCAGATTCCAAGGACCTGGGTTCAAATCCAACTCTCCCTTAGTACCTGGAGGACCTTGCGCAAGTTCCTTAACTCCTTTCTCTGGGCTACTGTTCCTTCTAGGCAATTGGACTAGAGGACTCTAAGGTCTCTTCTAGTTCTACATTCTGGTTCCCATATCCCTAACCTACTTAGTATCCTGGATAGGATGGCCTTAGTCAAAAGTGATCTGTTCTTAATCAGAATCCAGAGATTCTCTGTAGTAGAGCAATCATTCAATCAAGATGCTTTATTAAGTACCTACTAAGTTCCAGGAATTGTTCTAGATGCTGGCCTTAGTTCCCATTTTTAGATAGTAAGACTTATTCTTTGGTAAGCTGAGGTAGCTCAAGTAGGAAAGTATTAAGTTAAAAAAAATTTGATAATTTTGATTGTATAAAACTAAATGGTTTTGTGCAAATAAATCCAATAAAGCTAAGATTAAAAGGGAAATGATTGTGGAAAAATTTTTAGAGCAAATTTCTCTGACAAACATCTCACTACCAAGTAAGAAACTGAGTCAAATGTATAGGAATAAGAGTCATTCCTCAAATGATAAATGATCAAAACAAGAAATCCAAACTATCTGTAGCCGCATGAACAAATGCTCCAAATCACTACTAGTTGGAGAAAGACAAATTAAAGCAACTCTGAGGTTGTAACTTATATCCATCAGACTGGCAAAGATGGACAAAAAAAGGAAAGAAAAGAAAATGACAAATGGTTTTGGGGGTTTCAGAAAAATAAACACATTGGTGGACTTTTGCTAGACTTGTAAAAGGGTAAACCATTTGGGAAAGCAGTGTCATATGTGAAGAACAGTAAGGAGACCAATGCCACTGGATTGTAGAATACATACAGAGGAGTAAGGGTTAAGAAAACTGGGAAGATAGGAAGGAACCAGGCTTCCTAGGGCTTTCAATGGGAACAGAGGATTTTATATTTGATCTTGGAGGAAACAGGAATTTTGGCAACCAGGTGGCATAGTAGTGTATTGTACTTGGAATAGGGAATATCAAAGTTCAAATCTGGACCCACACATTTATTAGCTGTGTGACCCCAAGCAAGTCACTTAAACTCTATCTGCTTCCATTTCCTCAATGAGGTTAATAATGGCACTGGATTCCCAGGGCTGTTGTGAGGATAACATGAGATAATATTTGTAAAGCTATTTGCAAACTTTAAAGTGCTATATTAATGATGGCTGTTTTTATTATTATTAAATGGGCTGAGTGGTGACATTCTCCTTCTTTCCTCAATGCCTTGTTCTCAGTTTTTCCTTCCACCACCATAACTACTTCTTCCATATTAGGGAACATATATACATATATATATATATACATATATACATATATACATAAACACATACATATATACACACATATACATATGTGTGCTCCCTCAGCCACTCTAACTTTCCCATTCTTCATCCTTTTTGATTTCTCTGCAGTCTTTGACACTGTTGACCACTCTTTCCTCCTGGATACTCTCTCATTTTTGGGTTTTCATTAAGCTGTTCTCTCCTTGTTCTCCTACCTCTCTGACAACCCTGTCCAAAACTTGAGTCCCCTAAGTCTCTGACTTGGGTCCTATCCTCCTTTCCCCTTTTATCATGTTAGCTCTCATGAGTTCCATTATTATCTCGATGCATATGATTCTCAGATCTATATATGTAGCCTTATTTTTTCTCCTGAGTTCACACATCACCAACTGCCATCTTTAACTGGATACCCCATA
The DNA here is from genome assembly GCF_028583685.1 of Petaurus breviceps papuanus. Taxonomy (NCBI): domain Eukaryota; kingdom Metazoa; phylum Chordata; class Mammalia; order Diprotodontia; family Petauridae; genus Petaurus; species Petaurus breviceps. The sequence continues at coordinate 13,113,289 of NW_027185754.1, read as the reverse complement.
GGCATCTCAAATTCATAGGTCCAAAACAGAACTCATTATATTTCTCCCTCTTCCTAACTCTCCTATTATTATAGAGATCGCCACTATCCTTCCAATCAATCAGATGCACAAATCCAGTGTCGTTCTTGCTCTCTCACTATCACCCCACAAGTCAATTTGTTGTGAAACCTTCTTGTTTTTTTTCCTTGCTTTTTTTTTTGGAGGGGGTAGGGCAGGGCTATTGGGGTTAAGTGACTTGCCCAAGATCACATGACTAGTAAGTGTTAAGTTATTTGAGGTCAGATTTTGAACTCAAGTCCTCCTGAATCCAGGGCCTGTGCCCTATTCATTGTGCCACCTAGCCACCCCTAAACCTTGTTGTTTTAATAGTTTTTTTATACATCTTGCTTGTGCTATGGAAATAATCTTCTAATTGCCTGCACTTGCCTCAAGTCTCTCCCAATGCCAATGCATTTTCCTCACAGTTGCCAACTTAAAATACATGTTTGACCATGTCACTCCCCCTATTCAATAAACTCTAATGACTTCCTATTACTTTCAGGATCAAATAGAAAATCCTCTGATTAACACTTAAAATATTTCCAACCTAGTCTTTTTCTACCTTTCTAGTCTTCTGAAACTACTCCTCTCCACACACTTTATGACCCAGTCACACTGGTCTACATGCAATTTTTCCTCCAAATTCTCTCTTTTGCACATGATATTTCATCTCAGTTGTTTTTCAGTCATGTCCAACTCTTCAGGACCCCATTTTGGGGTTCTATTGGCAAAGATACTGGAGTGGCTTGTCATTTCCTTCTCTGGCTCATTTTATAGATAAGGAAACTAAGGTAGACCACTAATGCCTTGCCCAGGGTCACACAGCTAGTAAGTGTCTGAGGTCAGATTTGAACAGAGATCTTCCTGACTCCAGGTCTGGCACTCTATCCATTGTGCCACATACGTACCCTGTTTTATTGCTTTGTATCAAATCCCAGTACATTGAAGAGACTCCAAATGAGATACCAAATCATTCAAAATACCTGACTATTCATATAGGAAAAACCAAGTGGATAAAGAATGTTTATTGTTAATACTGGGATATACAAATGAACGGACAACTCATAGGGCTGGCCCATTATGACATCAATTTTAGACACACACACTTCAAATTGATAATGAAGTGGATATAGAATTAAATAAAAGAAGAAGGGTTGTCTTTGGGAAACTGTGCAATGTTTTTAGTGACCTTAAGATTCTTAGTGAGAGAAAGGCTCACCTTTTTAACAATAGTATTCTTTCAGTGACTCTGTTCTGCAAGTAGTGGAATGTTAGAGACTCCAAAAAATTAATGTTACAGATAAATGAAAGCAAAACAGGGAAGAACATGGTAGCCATGCTCAGGCTGAAATGCCTACCAAAAAATAAGTGTGTGGAAAAGACAGTGTAAAGGATGTCATTGGAAATGTGTCCTACCAAAATCAATCCACCAATCAATAGATATTTATTCAGTACTTATTATATGTCAGGTGTTGTGCTTAGCGGTAGGGACACAAAAAACAAATAAGCAAAGATGGGACAGTCTTTAGTTAAGAATAAAGGTTGTTTAGTCTGTGTATTCTATTGGTATCCAAGCAAAGTAATTAGTGACATTTTATATGTGTGTGTGTGTGTGTATATATATATATATGTATATACACACACATATGTGTGTGTGTGAAATGTAATATAACAGGAAATCCCCCAGACCATTGGGTAGACACCATCTCTAGAGAGGACATTCATAAGAAAGATTTACAGAAGGACCAGGACAAGGGTGCCAGAGGACGAAATAGAAGGGAGGGGTCCTGAATTGCATTACTGTAGAAATTGCCCACATTAGTGAGAACATAGATTCTTCAAAGCATTGAAATAACCTAAGGCAACCACTCGATCCCTAAACTGAGTATCTTCATCTGTTAAATGAGAATTATAATACTTCTATCACTCTTCCCTCACATAGCCCCAAACAGGGATTTTTTGAGGAAAGCACTTGGCAAACTTTTCAAATTTTATAGGAATGTGACTTATTATTCTTGGAGAAGGGTACATTTTGAGCAAGATCATGGTAGAACAGTTGGGGACGGATGGATGGATGGTGGGTGAGGAATCTAAGGATTGCCCAAAATGGACACAATGACTAATTCCATATTTGAAACATCTTTCTCTTTGATTTGAACAAAGCAGGACATAAGTACATGCCATATCCTCTCCTTGCCAGCATGCCTCCCTTCTCCATCCTGGCTGTTCTCTGTCTACCCTCTGTCCAGGGATGCACTGAGTAACTGGAGAAACTAGCCACAATTTTCCTGGGTTCCTGCAATGATAGCTGGTGAGTTGGTACTTGACTCTGTGTGGGAGGCTCAACATGGAGTGTTCTTTTCATTGTAAAGCCCTGACAATGAGAAACAGTTTTTCAGACCTTTGAGCATAAAAGCAAGATGGCCATTTATCCCTGAGGCATCTCATCTAAAGCACAGAATGAAAGATGTCTCCTTGTCAAATAGAAAGAACAGAAAACTGGGAAACCACGTTGTTCCCCCACTAATCTCTTCTCTGAAATATACGAATGACCATGTCATGGAAGTCTGGGAAGCTAATTCTGAGGATCCCTGTCTGTTTGGGGTGCTGTGAGCTTGTTGGCTACACTTACCTTTGGATAGAATCCACTCAGAAGACCAGAGTTTGCCATGGACTGCTTCCCTCAGTTCCCACATCCTCACAAAGGGAGGGACTGATTATATCAGGGTGGAGAACCTAAGAACTCAAGCCACATGTCGCCTCAGGGCTGCAGGTTCCCCTCCATTTCTAAATCATCTTTAAGATTCATTCTGGCTCTAAATCCTAGTCACGTCTGAGGCCAATGTATGAGTTTTGAGTGACACAGAAAAAACACCCCAACATGTAAGATACACATCTTGTTTGCTCTAGCCTGTGTTTCCAGGCCAATTACCCATTGACTACCACCCTGCCCTCCTCTCTCTCTCCCCCCACCCCCACACACTCCACTGTATTCAGTCAAACTGACCTAATTCTTGCTCCCAGTATAACGGACTTCCGCACAAAGACAGTTTGATACAATTGAAAGTTTTCTGGGTTTGCAGACAGAGGATGGGAGTTCAAACCTCTGCTCTGCCTCCTCACTCTTTGTTGACTTTGGACAATCCACCTAACCTCTCTTTCCCTTGGCTTCCTCCTACATAAAAGGAGGGCATTAGACTAGAATCAGGGGAGGAGAACCGTTGGTATCGAGGCCACATGTGGCCCTCTAGATCCTCAAGTGCAGCCCTTTCACTGAATCCAAACTTCACAAAACAAAGTCTATCCCTGGACTAGACGATCTCTGATGTCCCTTCCAGCTCCAAGCCCAACATCCTCTGATCTCTTGCTTCTACCTCTTCATACAGGCTGATCCCCATGACTGGAATAACTTTCCCTCCTCCTCTCAACTCCTTGGAATCAATCTCTAACTATCTTCCAAGCTTCAGTCCAAGATCTACTTCCTTTTAAAGGTCTTTCCTGATTCCTCAGTTGTTAGTGGTCCCCACCTTATCACTATGCATTTTTTTTTGTATACATCTTCTACTTACTATCTCTAAATGTGATATCCCCTGAATGTGAGCTCTCCTTGAGACCAAACATTGTCCCACTTTTGTATTTCTATCCCCAGGAACTTAACAAATGTTTATTGATTGATTTATCTGCTATCAAAAGAATACTATGCCCTTAGAGCATGACACCATAATTTTCTATTCTTTCCTTGAGTCATAAAATTAGTTATGCTAGATCCCATTATATATCCATGATCCTAATGTTTAATTTAATCCATGATTTGGATCTAAGACTTAAGAGGAATCACCATGTGTCAAATAGTTCTGAGATGGTTTTTTAATATTTGAAAATATAAGAAGCAAACAACACAGTCCTGAATATTGAACTTAGAAACTCTTAGAGTCCCAGGAAAGTTTTTATCCTTCCTCTTTTCTACTTTTTTTTTTATTGGCTCCGAGGATCAAACTTCTTAAGTTTTAATTATCTTTTACCATCTCCCCTACTTTAAATCATGTTTCACATTAGTTATAAAGAGACAATGTAGGTAAGGTAATAGAAAAGCCTCTGGTCCAATAATCAGGAGACCTAGACTTTCCAATAATAAACTTTGTGATTTGGGGCAACTTCTCCTCTCCTTTTGGGGTCTCAGTTTTCCCATTTATAAAAGGAGGAGTTTGGATGAGGTAATCAATATGATTCCTTCTAGTTGATTCATTTTAGGTTTGAAAGATTGCACAAGCCACCTGGGGGAAAGAGAAAAAGCCATTTGGAAGGTGCACACATGTCAGTCTCCCTTGGCTAACAATACCACCATCCTGATAAGCGTTTTCCACAGCAGGCTGAATTAAGTGAGATTTGGGAAGAAAGCAATCACTGATGGAAGAAAATGAGACTCTTATTTTCTAAGACTATAACTTCAGGAAGATAAGATCAGTAGAAAAAGACTAAGAGAAAATGGACCACAGCAAACAAAAGAGGGGGCCAAAAGGAGAGAAAATGGTGAGTAGAGGATGGAAACCACAATGAGATAAGCTTACAGTTAGCAAACAAGGAAGAAAGAACTGACTAAATGTATTTAGGTGAAGAGATAATGTAAAGGGGATGGAAAAATTGAGCAAAAGGTCTGTGTTCCTCTTTTGCTTTGGGGGCATATGAATATAAGAGAGAGTAAAGAGTTTTATGCATTCCCACTGGGACCACAGGGAAACATTTAAAGGCAATTCCTTTGACAAATTTATCAATTTGTAATTATTTAGAGGGACATTGCGAGGCCCTAGGACATCTCTATCCCTCATTGACTATGTATAATTGGCTGCGTACAAAGAAAGAAGGATGCATCCGAAGGGTCTACTTTACCAAAATATGCAGACTGAACTCTCATGAGACCAGGGTATGAGATAGAATTTCCAAGGGGTTATAACTGATGCTGTTCCTAGTCTTATCACTGAAAAACACAGGTTATCGATTCTCATTGAATTTGGCTTAAGGAGGGAATAACATACACACTCAATTGGGTATCTTACCCTACAGGAAAATGGGGGGGGGGGTAGGGAATAAGAGGGGGTATGATAAAAGGGAGGGCAGATTGGGGGAGGAGGTAGTTAGAAGCAACCATTTTTGAAAAGGGATAGGGTCAAAAGAGAAAATAGAATAAGTGGGGGTGGGATAGGAGGCAGGGAAATATACTTAGTCTTTCACAATATAGCTACTATGGAAATGATTTGGGTAACTACACATGTACAACCTATATTGAATTGCTTATCTTCCCAGCGGGGGTGGGTAAGGAGGGAAGAAGGGAAAAAATCTGAAACTCAAAGTTTTAAAAACAAATTTTTAAAAATTGTTTTTTTTTACATGCAACTGGGAAATTAGATATACAGGTATTGGGGTATAGAAACCCATCTTGCCTTACTAGAAAGTTAAGGAAGTGATGGGGAAGGATATGAGAGAACAGATTGGGGGAAGGGGTATTCAGTAGACTTGCTATTTTGGGGTGGGGGGTAGGGGAAATGGGGAGAAAAAATTGTAACTCAAAATTTTGTGGAAATGAATGTTGAAAACTAAAACTAAATTAATTTATTAAAAAAAAAAAGAATTGGAGCCCAGTTCTCAGTTTTCAGTTCTGAGCGAGAGAGGTGAAAACTTCTCAGACTATACCCTAAAATCTAGTAAACTTTCTCATGGGAACAAGCCTGAGTCCCCTTTACCAGAAATCACATGATTTACAAGGACTCAAAACTCAGAGTGGTACCAGGTCATCCCCCTCCTCAGTGCCACCTCAGCATAAGACATACCAAATAAGGACAGAATTGCTTTCTGAAATGTACATTGGCTGGTCTACTGTTTCTTTGTTGTAGATTTTTGGGGTAGATTGTCATGCTTAGATTGTGCACATGACTTCCAGCCAATGGAAGAAAAGGGTCAGCAAGAGGGGTTAGGGAGAATTCCTCCTTATGTCTATTTAACTTTGCCATTTCCTTTGTGAAAATTGCTTCTCCCTGACTATTTGTTCTGGGTGTGGGGGGGGGGGCATGGTGTTGCCCTTTCTCATGAGATAATAATAAACTATTCCTTTCTGCTTTCTAAACCCCCCCCCCCCCACACACACAGGTTATCCCATAGGCCATCTGGACCCCAAAGGAATGCTAGAATGATAGAGTTTCTTCTTTGAGGTCTTCCCTGAGGAAGGAGCTCTTAAATGGAAGCATGAAATATTTATATTGACTTAATTTCATAGTTTACCTAGATTTAATCTGGACCAAGTCTTTCAAATTTCCATAAACAAATGGAGTGCTATGGGATAACAGTAAAGTTAGGTGGACTCAGATCCAGTCAGAGGGAAGACTCTAAGAGAAACGATTGGTAGTGAGGTGGTATGGTGAACAGAGCATTAGGCTTGGAGTCAGGAAGACCTGAATTCCAATCTGACTTTAGATACTTATTAGCTGTACAAGACACTTCACCTCTATTTGTCTCAGGTTACTCAACTGTAAAAGAAACATAATTATAGTACCTACCTCCCAGGGTGGTTGTAAGGATAACATATTTGTAGAGCATTTAGCACAGTGTTTGGCATATAGTGTGGCTCAATGCTGACTTAGGAAAAATGTCTGGTGCTGTTCAGTATTTTTTTCAATCAACTTAAAAGTATTTGTTAAGAATTTATTATTTACCAGAAACTCTGATAGTTAGTAAAAGTCACAAAGCCATAATGAAACACTACTTGCCCTCAACGAGCTTACAGGGGAAGCTTAGAGAGGAAAACAAGATGTACATGAATAAGTATATATAAAATCAATTCGACTTGAACTTTTAAAGGAAACAATCAATTCTAAGAGGCAGAGGTGAGGAGAAAGTGATTTATAGGCCTGGGGGAGAGATAGTTTTTACAGTTCAGTTTGGTTGTACCTTAAAATGTGGGAAGGGGAGAAGAATGAAATAAGATTGTAGAGGCAAAACCAAGATAGCAGAGTAAAGGCAGGGACTCACCTGAGCTCTCCTCAAACCCCTCTAAATACCTCTAAAAATGACTAAACACCTTCTAGAATGGTAGAACCTGCAAAAAGATGGAGTGAAGCAATTTTCCAACCCAAGAAAACTTAGAAGGTTGGCAGGAAAGGTCTGTTACACAAAGATGAGAGAGAAGTGCTGACCCATTCCAAGCAAACCAGGAGCAGGCTCTGGACTTATTGAATCAGTGGCAGCAGTGGTGGTTTCCAGAATTCAGCCCATAGATATCAGAATTAGAAGGTCAGCAGGAAAGGTCTGTAGCACCTGAGGGAGAGGGGAGAACAGTGAGACTGTGCCAGCACAGGCCTGGCCCAAGCAAACCAAGAGCAGGTCTTGGGAGTGACTGAATCTGTAACAGCAGCAGCTGCATCTAGAGTTGTCAGCCCACATATGGTAAGAGGGCAAACAACTGGTCAGAAAGAGATTATGGGGTCTTTTTACTAGCAATGAGGCAGGACTCTGCTGCTTTGCCCATACTCAGAGCTGAGTCTCAGTTCTATGTGCTAGTTTCAAGGCAAGGAGGAACACTAATACACCAGAGCTTGCAGCAACAATGGAGGGGGTCCCTCTTCAGAGTTCCAGGGAAGAAAAGAGTCCTTGTGGTCACTCACAGGCCAGGAGAGTAGTAAATACCTCTCCTTATACCATCCCTCTTTTGAAGAACTGAAAACTTACAGATCCCTAGAAGTATGTCTGAAAACAGATGCACAAATCAAACTCTCTCAAGCTTGGGACAGTGTACCTTCCACCCTGGAAGCAGAGCCCTACTTTAATAAAGAGTTTAAAAATCAATAGGCTGGGAAAATGAGAAAACAACAGAAAAAAAATTCTGACCATAGAAAGTTGCTATGGTGACAAGGAAGATCAAAGCACATACTCAGAAGAAGAAAACAAAGTCAAAGCTCCTGCATCCAAAGCCTCCAAGAAAAATATGAATTGGTCTCAGGCCATGGAAAAGCTTGATAAGGATTTTGAAAATCAAGTAAGAGAAGTAGAAGAAAAATTGGGAAGCAAAATGAGAGTGATGCAAGAAAATCATGAAAAATGAGTCAACAGCTTGGTAAAGGAGACACAAAAAAATACTGAGGAAAATGACACCTTAACAAGCAGACTGGGCCAAATGGTAAAAGAGGTACAAAAAGCCAATGAGTAAAAAGAATGCCTTAAAAAATAGATTTGACCAAATGGAAGAAGAGGCACACAAATTCACCAAAGAAAATCTCTTTAAAAAATAGAATTGGCCAAATGGAAAAGGAGGTACAAAAACTCATTGAGGAAAACAGTTCTTTAAAAATTAGAATGGAACAAATGGAATCTAATGGCTTTATGGGAAATCAAGAAGCACTATAACAAAACCAAAAGAATGAAAAAAATAAAAGCCAATGTGAAATATCTCATTGGAAAAACAACAGACCTGGCAAATATATCCAGGAGAGATAATTTAAGAATTACTGAACTACCTGAAAGCCATGATCAGAAGAAAAGCTTAGACATCATCTTTCAAGAAATTATCAAGGAAAACTGCCCTGATATCTAGAACCAGAAAGTAAAATAGAAATTGAAAGAATCCAACAATCACATCCTAAAAGAGATCCCAAAATGAAAACTCCAAGGAATATTATAGCTAAATTCCAGAGCTCCCAGAGAAAGGAGAAAATATTTCAAGTAACCAGAAAGAAGCAATTCAAGTATCATGGAGCCACAGTTAGGATAATACAAGATTTAGCATCTTCTACATTAAAGGATCAGAGAGCTTAGAATATAATATTCCAGAGGGCAAAAGAACGAGGATTACAACCAAGAGTCACCTACCCAGTAAAAATGAATATAATCCTTCGGAGGAAAAAATAGCTATTCAATGAAATAGAAGACTTTCAAGCATTCTTTACAAAAAGACCAGAGCTGAACAGAAAATTTGATTTTCAAATACAAGACTCAAGAGAAGCATAAAAAGGTAAATAAGAAAGGGAAATAATAAGGGACTTAATAAGATTAAATTGTTTTCATTCCTCCATGAGAAGATGATACTTGTAATTCATAATAACTTTCTCATTATTAGGTCAGTTAGAAGGAGTATATATAGATGGAGGACATGGGTGTGAATTGGATATTAAGAGATGATATCCAAAAATAAAATAAAATTAAGGACTGAGACAGTAATGTACTGGGAGAAAGGGAAAGGGAGAGGTAGAATGGGGTAAATTATCTTACATAAAAGAGGCAAGAAAAAACTTTCACATTGTAGGGAAAAAGGAGGGAGGTGAGGGGGAGTAAGTGCACCCTACTCTTATCAGAATTGGTTTAAAGAGGCAATACCATACACAATCAATTAGGTACAAAAATCTATCTTGCCCTACAAAAAGTAGGAGGGAAAGGGGACAACAGAGGGGGGGGAATGATATAAGGGAGGGCAAATTGGGGGAGGGGTAGTCAGAAGTAAAACACTTGAAAAAGGGACAGGGTGAAAGGAGAGAATAGAATAAATGGTGGGGGTAATAGGATGGAAGGAAATATAGTTAGCAATGGTAGCTATGAAAAAAATTTTGAAGCAAGTTTCTCCAATAAGGCCCTTATTTATCAAACATATAGAGACCTCAGTCAAATTTATAAAAATTAGAGCCATTCCCCAATTGATAATTGATCAAAAGATATGATCAATTTCAGATGAAATCTGAATAGTGTAATCAACACTATAGTCATATGAAAAATTGCTCTAACTCTGTATTGACTGGGGAAATGCAAATTAAAACAATTCTAATGTATTACCTTATACCTATAAGATTGCCTAATAGGACAGAAAAGGAAAATGAAAAATAGTTAGAAAGGATGTGGTGAAAATAAGACATTAATGCACTATTGGTGGAGTTGTGAACTAATTCAACCATTCTGTAGAGCAATTTGGAACTATGCCCAGAGGGCTATAAAATCCTTTTACCTAGCAATACCAGGTCTGTATCCCAAAAGAGATAAAAAACAAAAAGGAAAAGGATCTATATGTACAAAAATATTTATAGCAGTTCATTTCTTGGGGCAAAGAATTAGAAATTGAGGTTATGATCATCAATTGGGGAATGGCTGAACAAGTTGCGGTATGTGATTTTGATGGAATACTATTGTGCTGTAAGAAATGATGATCAGGATGCTCTCAGAAAAATCTGGTAAGACTTACATGAGTTAATGCAATGTGAAATGTGCTGTGTACAAAGTAACAGCAATATTGTAAGATGATCAGCTATAAATGACTTAGCCATTCTAGTAATACAACAATCCAAGACAATTCTGAAGGACTTATGATGAAAAATGTTATCCATCCCCAGAGAAAGAACTGACGGTGTCTGAATACACATCAAAGCATATTTTTTTACTTTATTTTTCTTGAGGGTTTTTTTTGGTCTATGTTTTTTTTTTTTTACAGCATGACTATTATGTAAATGTTTTGCATGACTAGACAAGTACAACCTATACTGAATTGCTTGTCTTCTCAATGAGGAGGTGTGGGGAGGGAGGGAGGGAGGAGAAGAATTTAGAACTCAAAACTCAAAGTTTTAAAAACTGTTAAAATTGTTTTTTATACGTGACTGGGGAAAACTAAAATACTAAATAAATGCAAACAAAATCAGAATTAAAAAAAAACAGACTTCAATAAGATTGAAAAGTTAGATTGGGGTCAGGGTGTCAAAACCCTTAAAAGCCAGTATTTGATTAAACTTATATTTGATCTTAGAGGCAATAGGGAACCACTGGAGTTTATTGATTTAGAGAACAACATAGTCAAGCCTCTATTTTAGGAAAGTGATTATTGTGTAGAGAACACAGTATTATTATAGTAGTAATAGAGGTGAGAATCTTGAGGCAAGGAAACAAATTAGTCATGTCAATAAGTCTTTATTAAGCATTTTCCATGGTCCAGGCACTGTGTTAATTACTGGGAATACAGATACAAGCAGAAAGGAAGATAGTGCTTCCCCTCAAAGAGCTTACAGTCTAGTGAGGGAAAACAATGTATGATGGGAATCTGAAATGCAGCAGAACTTGCAGGGTGACTAAGGTGAAAATGTGTTTAATAGGAAGGTATGTGTAGAACTATATCATATTGCGTGCCCTCTTGGGGAGGGAGGGCAAGGTAGGGGGAGAAAACTTAAAATTTATGGAAGTTAATGTGGAGAACTAAAAATAAATTAATAAATTTTAATAAAATAATTTGCATGACATGGGAAAGAATATATGAAGAGTCAGGAATAGAACCCAGGAGAAAAAAGTCTTGGAGTCCTAGGAGAAAGGAAGACTGAACTCTTTCCTTCAACAGCAAGTGCTGGGAGGAATTAGTCAATCAGAGGAAGGGACTTCAGGAGCCAAATGTACTTCCAGTAAAAAGAAATCCAGGAGTAAAATATATTCGCAGGGTGTGGAGAGAAAATCCAGAGAGTCAGAAGTATACACCTTGCTACAGGTCTCTGGTGTGTCATCAGCTCTTTCAGAAGCTTTCCAAACAATGACAAAAATTCTCATGAGTAAGAAGTGATGAGTGTCTGGACTAGGGTGGTGGCTATGTCACTGAGTCAATCAGCATTTATTAAATGCCTTCTATGCGTCAGACATTGTGCTAAAGACTGGGCATATAGGGAAAAGCAAGAGACAGTCCTTCTCCTGCAGGAGGTCATAATACGGAGGAGATAACAACATGTAAACAACTTCGGACAAACAAGCTATAGAAAGGATAAATAGGGAAGAATGACCAGAGGGAGGTACTGTAAGGAAGAAGGGTTAGGAAAGGGTTCCAGTAGAGAGTCAGGCTTTAGCTGGAACTGGGAGGAAGTCAGTGGGTGAAGATGAAGAGGGACAATATTCCAAGCATGGAGGAGTCAGTTAAAATGCCTCCCGTGCAGAGATGGAGTATCTTGTTCTAGAAATAAGAAGGAGGTCCGTGCAGCTGGATCAAAGAGTATGTTGGGGATCAGGGGTGAAGTTTGAGAAGACTAGAAAGATAAGAGGGGACTAGGTTATGAAGCACTTGGAACAGCAAATAGAAAAGGTTTGTATTTGCTCCTGGAGGTGATGGGGAGTCACTGCAGATTATTGAGTAGGGGAGTGGCATGACTGGATGCCCACTTTTGGAGAATCACTTTAGCAGCTAAATGGAGGATGGATTAGAGAGATTTTTGGCAGGCAGATAGACTATTATGCTTCTTCAATAATCCATCCCTGAGTCGGATAGGATGGTCTGCTTATCTACAAGGGTCCCAGCTGTACAAGCAGTTTCTTAGCCTGGTGCAGGCTGACTAGCACCTATATTGACTCCCAAGGACACACAGAGAGTCCAGTTTGGGGTGCAAACAACACATTATGTCAGCTTGGCAGGAAAGTTCATCCTTTACACATTCAAGGCCTCCTGTATACTCTGGTTCCAGTGTTTCTAGACAATATAACTCAAAAAGAAAGACAAATTCAGGGGACTCCTTAAGATGAATGCAAGCATCAGATTGTCATCAATATCAGAGGTGTAAAGGGAATATTTTGAGAGATATTGCAAAGGTGAAAATGACAGACCTTGGCAAAAATTGGACATAGGGGATGAGAGAGAATGAGGAGTTGAGGATGACACCGAGGTTTTGAGCCTGGGGGACTGGAAGGATGGTGGAACTCTTGATGGTAACAGGAAAGTTTGAGAGAGAGAAGGGCTTGGGAGTAAAGATACATTAGCTAGGTTTGGGACATTGAATTGAGTTTATCAAAACTCAGAGGAAAAAAGGAGCATACAGGAAGAAAGGATTGTCAACAATATACACTCCTGAAGAGTAGAAGGATCAGAGTCAAGAAAAAGTCAGGGTTTTTTTTTTTAGATCAGTAAAAAGTCAGTCATTTGCCATTGAGAAATGATTGGCAACAAGGAATAGTAGTGTTTCAAGTTAAGTGATGAGTTTGGAAGTGAGAATGTAATCACTTGAGTGAGAGGAAAGGAAATTGGTGTAGACTTTTCCCCCTAGAGAGTTGTATATTAAAAGGAAGATGAATATAAAATGATAGCTTGAGGACATAATAGGGTCTAGAAGGGTTTTTACAAGATGGTAGAGACTTGGATTTGTTTTTAGACAGCAAGGAAAGAGCCAGTTGATGGGGAGATATTAAAAAAGGCATTGATTGCCAGGATAATCTGTTAGAGAAGACTGGAAGAGATAGGATCAAGGGGGAGATGGAGAGGTTGTGGTCTTGTTGAGGAGATCTAAAGATCTGAGTAAAGGACAAGAGAAGGATGAATTAAGATTAATGGCAACAGTTAAATAATAAATGATTTGCTCATGAAATGTGCAGATGACACAAAGCTAGGAGGAATTGTTAACAGGTTAGATGACAGTCAGATTCCACAAAAATCTCAGTTGGATAGAATTTTGGATCAAATCTAATAAGATCTTAGGTTCTTAAGGGCTATGTCAGCAGACCAGGAGCTCTGTCGGATTTAGCGAGCATGAATTTAGCACATCTGTCATTTTCTGCTGAGAGAGGCCCATCACCTAAAGCCCACCAGGTGAGGGACTCTTGTGGAATAGTTGCTGATAAAAATATCTGCAAAGGTACAGAAGATTTTTATTCTACATTGGTGGCGGGAGCACTAACACTGATAAAATCAGAGATGCTTTGAATTATTGCAGTTTTACCTTGAGTATTTGTACAAGAGCTGGGGGACCTTTTATCCACATTTGTGGAGATCTACACATGAGCCACATTAGAGAGAGATCTGAAGTTGTCCAGAGGCTATGATAGGTAGAGTCAAAGAGACAGGATTTGGGGGGCTATTGCCTAGAAATAACTAGATTATATAAGCCCAGAGCTTCGGAACCATGGGTTACATTTATATATACTTTGTATACACAATTTTCCCCTCCTCCCTCAGTAAAATTGAAGATCCTGGAAGGCAGAAACTATTTGGATCTCTAGTACTTAGTACTAGCCTTGTATTAAACAAGATATTATTGAATTACCTAATTATTGATTTATTTACTTATTCATTTATTTGACGGTTCTGATTTCCATTGATGTAGAGAAATCCTGTTAAGGGAATTCATTCTGCCAATGTAGATCAACAATTATTCTGCAAGAGAAATTGCCGTGGTCACAGAGGGTTTAAGAAATGACTTACTCAAGGTCACACAGCCTTGCAGAATCACACAGGATTGCGTCCAAAGTAAGACTTAAAACCTAGGTCTTTTTAAATTCAAAGCTGATTTTCTACCCACCATGACATGCTACTTCCCCAGTAAGATACTGAATTATTGAGACATTGAATTGTTTATTACCAGGAGGAGGAGTAAGAACGGGGGAGAGGAAGGGGGAGGTAGTAGTGGGAGCAGCAGAACTAGCAGCAGCTGAGACGGCTAGGTGTTGCAGTGAATAGAGCACCAGCCCAGGAGTCAGGAGGACCTGAGTTCAAATGCAGCCTCAGACACTTAACACTTACTAGCCATGTGACCTTGAGCAAGTCACTTAACCCCAATTGCCCTACCTTTCCCCTTCAAAAAAAAAAAAAGCAAAAGAACTAGCAGCAGCAGCACTAGCAGTAATAGTAGCAACAGCAGCAGCACTAGAAATACCAGTAGCAGCAGTGGTGATAGCAATAGTAGTAGCAGCATTGACAATAGTAGTAGCAGCAGCAGCAGCAGCAGTAGTAGCAGTTTTAATAGTAGATAGTCACATAATACAAATAGTGTGAAATATAATCATGCCCAAAATTCAATGAGTATACCTGCATATACCTATATGTCATAAGAAATCTGACATTCTTTTTCCTCCAGAAATAAATAGATCTACAGGTTGGGGAGACAAGATGTGTCTTGAGCTTTCCTGGTCCTCCCCGTTGCTAGTTCCTCCCCTCTGATTCCGCATTTCATCTGTTCTCTTTGTACCTTTGTGTCCATATTCCTTTGCATGCTTCCTCTCCCATTTCGAGATATAAGCTCCTGCGGGCCAGGGTGTGTATTTTTGCCTTTCTTTGTATTCCTAGTGTTTAGTACAGTAGCTAGTACATAGAAAAAGCTTAATACATGCTTGTTGATAGACTCATTGATACAAAAAGTTTAGCCATAATCGTTCGTTACATATCACAACCTTTTGTAGTTATGAAACCCTAGCCAAAGAGGTACAGTAAAAAGAATTCCAGATTTGGAGTCAGGAAGCCAAGATTTGAACCCCTTCTCTGACTTACTATCTGTATGGTTGTGGACAAGTCACTTTCCTCCCTGGGCTTCAGTTTCCTCATCTGTAAAATGGAAAGGTTAGACTGGATGGTCTCTCAGGACCCTTCTGGTTCTACATCCATAATGCTACACGATCTCATCTGACCCTCACAACAACCTTTTGAGTTCGGCAGGGCAAGTATTTTCAATATAATGAGTATTCAGCAGATTTTTTAATCCAAAATAATTCATCATTTTACATATGATTAAACTGAGGCCCACAGATTCTGAATTTTTCAGAATCTCCCCCCATATCAGTACCTAAATAAGGACAAGAACCCAGATGTCTTTATTCATTTTCCCCTATTACATTACTTTTTTTTTCAGGCCAAAAGACTAACAGAACAACAGAGGTCAGAGCAATGTATGAATATTTTACACCAATACCTGAGAAAGTAAAAGCAGGGAGGGAGGAAATTTGAGAGCTGTCCTCTCCCCAACCTCATATCATGTCCAGTTGAAATACTGACAGTGTCATTCATTGGAATCAGAAGGCAGACGTCGTATATTCCATCCTTGGTTGTATTATTTCCCCACTGTGAGGCCTTGGGCAAACCTCTGGTATCTCTGTGCCTCAACTTTTCCGTGTATTAAACAGTAATAACAAGGTTATCATGCATGGAGATGAAATGAAAAGAAAACATACACATACAAACACCATTATTTTAATTCAATTTTTTAAAATGAAGATTAATGAGCTAATATATGTGAAGCACATTGAGATTTATAAATTCAAAGGAATAATTATCACTGTCATTTCTAATGTAGTCATTCATTTCTTCCTAATTGCTCAATTCTTCACGGAATTTTTTTTTTAGGTTCCTACTTAAAAAGACAATAATAATATATCACATTTACATAGCACTTTGGGGTTTGTGAAGAACTCTCACAAAAACCTCTTTCGCACAGCAGGAGATCTATTGTTATCCTCATTTTATAGGTCAGAGATTTGAGGCTTTCTTTGAGAAGTTGTGTGACTTACTCAGGGTCACATAATTAGTAAGTGTAAGAACAGTACTTAAACTCTTATCTCCTCATTCCAAGGATAGGACTCTTTCTACTACACCTTGGTGTCTGCCAGTGAGAGACTAGTTGAATTATAATGGAACATGCATTCAAGGCAAAGGAAAAAACAAATAGAAACCTAACCTCCTTACTAGACATTTGATAAGATGCAATATTTTGAAATGTATAAATCCTAAAGCCTTTATTGGTCCCCCTGCTATGGTTCTTAGGGTCCTCAAATTGTCTGCTATATACTTATCTATGCACACACCTCCTCCTTCTCCAAAGTAAAATGGAATCTCCTCAAAGGCAAGATTTTTTGTTTTTTACTTTATTTGCCCATGGCCAGCACAGTGTCTCCCAACTAGTAGGTTCTATAAATACCACTTGAATTACATTGGATGAACCCTTGGTCATATGCAAGTGCCTGATATTAGGAGATATAAGGTATGGTGACTAACCAGGTTGCCCCCAGTTCTAGGGATTTTTGCTACAACACTGCTGAGTGTGGTGTTCTCGGCTGAAATTAGTTCAGGACAATTTTATATATATACATATATATATGTACAATGTGTGTGTGTGTGTGTGTGTGTATGTGTGTGTATTCAGAACTTGCTGAGTGCTAAGAATTGTACCAAGTGCTAGGAAGAAATAAATAGCTTAGGTAGGGCAGTGCCCTTCCTAAATAAGAGATGCCTAAGGATGTTCATTACTTCCCTGACTCTCCAACTATGATGAGAGGATCATTGAGAAGGAAATAAGCTCTTTATAGATTAACTTTCTGCAAATGAAAATTTTTATAAATATCTAAAGGCCCCACATGCGGGCTGAGATACAGAGTAAAGAATTGACAGTGCTACCACACTCTGCCCTGCTCAGGCCGCAATGAAAGAACTGTGGTCAGCTTTGGGTGCTGCTTTTTAGAAAAGGAACTGATGAATAGGAGAATATCCAGAAGAGAGTCACTAATATGGGGAATGGTCTTGAGTTCAAGCCATATGAGGGTTAATTGAAGAAAATGGGAAAATTTAGTCTGGAAATGGGAGACATTATAGTCATCTTCATGAATGTGAAGGTCTGTTGCCTACAAGACAGATTATTCATGTTCTGCTTGCCCCCAGAAGGCAGACCTAATGATTAGAGATATGCAAGAGTGGAAGGCACTGCCTCCAGAGGCAATGGGATCCCTTCACTGGACATGTTTGAGAAAGCCTGGGGGTCTACATGGAAAAGTCGTAGAGAAGATCATTGCTCAGTCAAGAGTTGGTCCAGAAGGTGACTCAGATCCCTTCTAGTGCTGAGATTCTCTGGTTCTTAAAAGTAGGCTGCACACCCAAGACCTGGCACCGCTTTCATCTCCTAAGGTGAGACCCGTGTCCATGTGAAAGCTTGCTTCCAAATCACTAACAATATGAGAAATTAAAACAAATATGAGGCTTTGCCTCACAGTCAGAAAATTGACAAAGATAACAAAAGATTGAAGTAGTCAGTGTTGGAGGGGCTGCAAAGCAAAACCAAAACAAACATTATAACTTTATTATATATTTAGAAGGAATAGCAAGTTTTGCATAATAGACCTGCAGTTTCATGTGCAATCTTATTTTATTCTACCATGTTATGGAAATATTTTGTGTTATTTCAAAAATTAAAAATAATGTATGCAAAAAATTAAACAAAACAAAGCATGCTGATGAATTATTGGTAGAGTTATGAATTGGTCTAACCATTCTGGAAAAAATTTGGAATTATGCTAAAAAATAACCCATCATTCAAGCATCCATACTCTTACCCCAGAGATCTAGGGGTATACTCCAAGGAGGTGAAAGATAAAACGAAAGATGCAATACAAATCAATTCAGTCACAGTAGCACTTTTTTTTTCAGTAGCAAAGAGCTTATAAACAAAGTAGGTGTCCATCAATTTAGTAATGGCTAAAATATTTATGGTTCATAAATGTAATGGAATATGATCTTTCCTTCCAATTCTTCCCCTCCCAGCTTTCCTATTATTGTATGAGGGAAGCACCATGCTCCCAGTCACCTAGGCTATAACCTCTGTATCATCTCAACTCCTCAATCACACCCCACAAATCCCATCTGTTGCCTTGTTGTTTCTACCTTTACCACATCTATTGTATATATCTCCTTCTCTCTATTCACAGTCACCACTGTGGTGCAAGCCTATATCACTTCTCACCTGGACTATTGCAATAGCCCAGTGGTTGATCTCTCTGTCTCAAGTCCCTCCCTATTCCAATCTATATGGTAGTCAACTCACCTAACAACAAGTAATCTTTCCAGAGTACATCTGACTCTGTTCCCTCACATGGGTGCACATGTATGCACACAAACACACACACACACACACACTCACTCAATAAATTCTATTGCATCCTGGATCAAACGTAAAACCCTCTCTTTGGCATTTAAAGCTCTTCACATCTTGGCTCTTTCCTTTCCAGCCTTATACTTTACTCTCTTCCACTCATTCTATGACCCAGGCACACTGATTTACTTGGTATTCCTAACACACTACACTAGGCATCCCCCAACCCTTGAATGCATCACGTCAGTCTATCACTTATTTTGCCTTTCTTCAGAACTCAGCTCAAATTCCTCTCCTTCCCCAGTTTCCCTCTTATGTTCCATTCCCACTGTTGTGCTGGTACTTCTCTCAAATATTACCTACATTTATCATTTATTCTGTGTGTGTATGTAGACATACATATATGTACACACATATTGTATATACATACATATATACACGCATATATGTATATACATACACACACTGTTTCGTCAATAACACACAGGAGGCACTGGAGTTTTCAGACTCCGGTCTCTAACAGGTTGACTCTTGATCTGGTCAGACAGGCAAACACCTTCAGAGGGGTTAATAATCTTACTTTATTCTAGTCTTCTCAGAAAGGTTACTGCCAATGGGAGAACCAGCTCCTATAGCATTCCTTAACAGCCCTTCTCACAGAGGCTGGCAAGAAGGGGTGGCAACTACTTCTACATCTCAATGCAGTCAATTAAGACAGGCACAGCATGTGCTCTCCCCTAAATCCCTTCAAACCTTGATGGTGTCCGGTCAGGGCATACACAGATACTTATGGGTTTCCTGTGGTTTCCCATACTCACTGATCAGTGCTCACCTGCTTTATAGGGCAAAAGACAAAGAAGGCATCTTGCCAACATTAAGTTCACAGGTTAACTTTATCAATATCATCATACTGCACAAGCATCGTAAATATCAATTATGTCACCCCTGTATCTCATGGTGCAGCTTCAGTAGGACTGTGTGTCACTATGATTCTAGAAATTATATCTAGAATCCTTGAAGCTATTCTGGGAGTTATTATCAAACACCTGGAAACTAGACATTGCCATGGCCATGGATCCTGAGAAACTGAAATGAAAAGGCTAAGAAAATCCTCCTTTCATACACACACACACACACACACACACACATACATACATATATATGCACACGCAAATATATATAGTTATAGTTACTGCATGTTGTCTTCATTAGAATTTGGGATCATTGAGATCAGAGACCATGTTTTTTCCTTTCTTTCCCCAGCACTTAGCATAGAGTCTAACCACTGTTGACTAACTGTTGACTGAAACAATGACTATGAAGAATTCATAGAAACATGGAAGGACTGCAGTGAACTGACACTCAATGAAATAAGCAGAACCACAAAAGTAATATACACAATGGCTACAAGAAGGTAAATAAAAGAATAATAATATGAAACTTGACACTGTGTATTTATAAGGATTAAGTTTAAACCCAGAGAAGAGATAATAAAATTATTTCCTTCTTATGATTGATGACGTGGGAAATCAAGGCTGTGGATTGTTGGATGTGAAACACATTAAACATATTGATGGGTTTTATAGAAATTTTCCCCCACCCTCCCCCCAGTCTATATTACAAAGGAGGGTTTGGAAAAACAGAAACAAAAACAAAACTAGGGAAGATTATATACATACATACACATGTATGTGTATGTATGTATGTATGTATGAAGGGAAGGGACATAACTCGGTAATGATTGTTATAAAAACAAAAGTGACCAATAATAGCCATTTTTAAAGGGCTAAAACTGCTTGCCGGATGCAGACCTGCCTCTTTTTTATGCAAATGCTGCTTCCTTTGAAAATATGGGGTTTAAATCAGATCAAATTGCTATAAATCAGCCCTCCATTTTAGCCATATGAAGTTAAGGTTCCTTAAAAATTTACCTGCTTGTTTCGTTGGAATTTTTCTGTATCAAAATCTCTTAAAGTGGAAGAAACACCATTTGGAATGCCCTTTAGGATATTAAAAACAAAATAGCTCTGTGTACTAAGCATTCCACCCAATTTCTCATAGTCAACACACAATGATGAAATGAAATAAGCTCATTTTAATATGAATATCATTTGTATTTTATGATATAGTTTCAAATATTCAATCAATAACCAACTAATTAAATTATGTGTAGCTTGAAGTCTTTTGAAGCTATTTAGCTCTGCCCTGTTCATCTTGAGTCAGAAGGCTATTTGGGTACAGTATACATCCATGCCCTGGCTATCAGAGACTCTGAGGCCAGGAACCTTTTCAGTATTTTCCAATTTTGCTTAAGGACCAGACGAAAAATCAAGCTGCTAGATGAGTTAAATATTTATTCGGTATCTAAACTCTATGTAGGATTTGGCACTTGATGCTGTGGGGAATAAAGAGATGAATATGATTGGTCCTCCCCTTCTTCCCCCATCCTCCTGAAGCTTATAACCTAGTCAGGGAGCTATGATACAGCTAACATATCAAACGTACTCTTTTCCTTTGGCACAGAACTAAAAAGCTATCCGGAATAGTTAAGGTGCAATCCTTCTCAGAGGCTAGTCAAGCATTGAACTTGGAATCAAGAAGACCTGAGTTCAAATCCTGTCTCATCCACTTAATAAGCTAAGTAACCTTAGTAAGTCCCAACCTCTCTGGGACTCGGTTCTTCATGTATAAAATGAAGTAGCTGTTCTAGATTGTTTCTATAGTAACCCCTACCTCTAAATTTGTGATCCTACAAATGAATAAAAACACTCAAGAAGTCCCTGCCAGCTTGGGGATGTTATGGTATATCAATTTTCATTGCATCAGTATCCAAGCTCCCAACTCCCCCCCTAGAACTCAATGAGAGGAAACACGTCTTTGCATAATCTCATCCTTTCAAAATTAGCTGTATTCAAGTCAACATTGTGTGTTGACTGTGAGAAATTGGGTGGAAGAGCTTAGCACTCAGAGCTATTATTTTTCAGACTAAAGGACACATTCAGAGAATGTTGCAGAAGTTAATAACTTATTGTTAATGGTGCCAGCCCCAATGGGCCCAGCTGAGCATTCCTTGAGAAAGCATGAGAACTTCCAATGATGGGAGGGAGTGCAGTGGGGCTGGAAGGCCATACTGTAACCCCTTCCTTCTGGGTCCTGCGGCGACAAATGACAGCGGATCTCTAGGAAATCTGTCACTCTAAACTCCCTGAGCAGGCTGGGATGCTCAGAGTATCACCCATCCTTTTTACTTCAAGGTAACGCTCATGAGCATCCATAAGTAGCTGTTTGTGGCTATTAGGTTTTTGTCTTTTTCTTACCTATGTACCAATGGGTTTGGGTCACTAAAAATAAAGATGCCATCATCTGTGGGTATCCTGCTAAGCCTCTCTCCACAATTGTCTGGGTGAGGCTGATCCTCAGACAATAGACTGAGTCTATTTCTCCAACCATACCTGAAGACTTAGGTAGAACCTAGTAGAGTTTGTCCTGTTAGCATAGATTTTGAGAACCCAGAACCAGCTGCATGCCACGACAAAACATCAATTGTTGCTGTTTTCGCTTTTATTTTAGCAAAAATTTATTCTTTTTGGTGATGCTATATAATAGCAAGTCATGGAATACCACAACCTCAGAAGAAAAGACAATGTAGATGAGTTCACTAATTTCAAAAATTAGGAGGCTAAGGGCTAGGAAAGTTAGGTGACTTTGACAAGGTTACACAGTTAGTAAAGTAGGCAGGATTTGAGCCTAAGTATATGATTATGACAGGTGTAAATTGACAGAGGTACAGTAGATAAGGTGCTGGACTAAGAGTCAGGAAGATCTAAGTTTAAATCTAGCCTCAGACAATTACTAGCTATGCAACTCTGGGGGAGGCATTTAATTTCTGCCTTGGTTTCCTCACCTGCAAAATGGGGATAATAATAGCACTAGGATTGTCGTGACACTACAATGAAATAATATTGGTAGAACACTTTGCAAACTTTAAATAGCTGTTAAATGATAGCTAAGGCACAGTACATCATCCATAATAGGTTTCATGTAACAAATGGTATAAACGACATCATCCAAGAAATATAAGAACAGAAAAAGAAGTTGGCTGCTCGTGTAGAGGAAAAGATAATAGATGCTGACTAAATGCTGTCTTTTCTCCATGATAATA
Organism: Petaurus breviceps papuanus; assembly: GCF_028583685.1. Classification (NCBI taxonomy): domain Eukaryota; kingdom Metazoa; phylum Chordata; class Mammalia; order Diprotodontia; family Petauridae; genus Petaurus; species Petaurus breviceps. The sequence continues at coordinate 13,090,489 of NW_027185754.1, read as the reverse complement.
TTCATGATCTCTTCTAAGAGAACTGGAGGACTGCCTCTAGTTTACTGGATAGACCCTTTATGAGCGAATCACAGGAGGGAATGGACAAGAGTCATAGAGGATGAGATCTAGAGGATGGGGATCTGAACCATTGGAGAGAACCACATTGGTGAGTTTATAGATTCAATGAAGTATCAAAATACCAGTAAAGCAGCACTGGGTCTTCCCATTACTTTTCCCTTTATTCTTAAAAATCAACAAGCTTTCATGAAGCTTTGTGAGAGCAGGGGCTATTTCATTTTTGTCTTTATATCTATTGTAATCAGCACAGGTGCCCAACACATAGAAAGTACTGAAAATGCTTTTTGAACAATTTCAAATGCCTCCATCCAGCATAAGGTAGAGTCGTGGGAAGGGAGGTTCAAGGAAGAAGAAGGCACAACCCTGGCCCTGGAGGGTCTTGTCATCTAGTTGGGGAAAGGAGCCTAAAAGACACAGAGCAATTTGAGAACGGTTCTGAATAGTCGATAATAAAGAGTTAAGTTGCACACCGTTGCTGAAATGCCACAGTAAGTTCAGAAGAGAGAAAATTAAGTGTGGTGGGTTAATCTCATAGAGCTTTACAACATCAAAGCTGAAAAGGATCTTACAATTCATCTAGTCCCTGATTTCTTAAACTGTGGGTCATGAGTGGAAAGAGTTTAAGAAGCCCTGATCTAGTCAACTGTACTCATTTTACAAACAAAGCCCAAAGAGATGAAAAAGTTGTCCAATGGTGGAGTCAGGATTAGAACCCAGATCTCTCATCTCTGAAGCCAAGGTATATTCTTCTCTATCCCCAACAGAGTCCATGGGCAAAAAGGAAAAAAAAAAAACAATACATCAGTTTGCAGCCTCTATGCTCTGGTTGCTCATTTCCCAGCTACTAAGTGTCGAAAAGCCTGAGAGAAGACGACGAAGCCTATATAGGCATATGTAAAGTATATGCAAACAATATGCAAATTGTAATGCAGAGCCACTTGTGACCTTCTTAACGATGTCATCCACCTGAATGTGGCCCCTGGGAAAATCCCAGTGGATAGAGAAGCAGTAGATCCTGAGCTCTGACAGCTTTGTGCTAATACAGCTAATAAAATTAAATGGCGTCATATAAAATTTAAGCCATAATTAAAAATTGATTAGTATGTACTAGTCCTCGGTATCTACTGAAGAATCTTAAGCACTTGTTATGGAGTTTTATTGATTGAGAAAGATAAAGTACAGAATCAAAGTAGCAAGCTAGCTGTCTATGGATGAAAGTGAGAGGCTATTTGGCAGCAAACCTTAAAACCAAAAGCCAGCTCTGAGTTTCTAAAAAGTGTGCTTGGACAAGTCTAGAAGGCAGAACCCTGAGATACTGACCTTCACTATGGAAGAAACAAAAGCCTTGGGAGCCCTTCACAGAAACCCCAGTGTCTTAGCTGGAAAGAGGATTTTCTTTTTGCACCTTAGCTTTAGGAAGAGTTCAATCATATAAAAAGTCCACTTGTGAATTTTTTTTAAGTTAAAATTTTTCATTGCAACTTAAAGAATAAAAATCAATAGCAAGCTACCTAATTCCCTATACAAAATCATATCTAGTTTGTCTTTCTAACAGAAAAGGAAAGAGCAGAGAAGATTTTTTAAGGAAAAAGCATACATTGAAATATGCTTACAGAGACATCATACCCCAAATTTTCAGTGAGTAATTTGTTTTCTTTGCCCATCTGTTTGCAAACTTCTTGGAAGATGGCTTCCTTAATGTTTCTATTCATTTTTCCATGTTTGTTTGTTTTTTTCAATCCACATTTGCATGCCTGCTACCATCCTTTCCACTAAGGCAGGAAGGGAAAGAGACAATTCTTGCTTTTGAAGATGAGTTTCTTTTTCATTTTTATGAAATCATGTCAAATATTTTGAAAAAATATCCCCCCTTCTCACTCCCCAAATTAGTCTACCATGTAAATAACAAATGAAGAAATTCCAGGGAGTTAGATCCTGGGTTTCTTAAGTACATTTGAGGTTGTGGTCAGACAGGGGAGGAAAGATAAAGAAACAAAAGCAAATCCTAAAGCTAGCCAGTTTCTTTCAGAAGCCAAAATGTATATATTTATCTGTCATTGCCTTTTAGGGAAAAATAGCAAAATGATAGTTGACAAAGTTTATATCATTTATTTTTTAATTTTAAAATGTCAGTTCCAATATACCCATTCTCAGAATCATAGAATTCTTGGATCGTAAGGGACTTCAATGGTCATCTAGTCCAACTGATGATTTTTGTTGTTGACTCATTTTTTATCATGTCCAGCTCTTTGTGACTCCGTTTGGGGTTTTCTTGGCAAAAATAATGGAGTGGTTTGCCATTTCCTTCTCCAGTTCATTTTACATATGAAAAAACTGAGGCAAACAGAATTAAGTGACTTGCCTAGGGTCACACAGCTTGTAAATATCTGAGGCTGGATTTGAACTCAGGAAGATGAGTCTTCTTGACTTCAGGCCGTGTGATCTACCCACTGCTCTACCTGACTTCCCAACTGATGATACCTAAACAATAACCCCAGTCACAACATATCATAAGTTGCCTTCTACCCTTTCATTGAAGACCTACAAGAAAGGGGAAACAATTATCTCTGGAGGCAGTCCCTTATGCTTTTAAATACTTCCATTTTTAAGAAATTAAGAATTTTAAGAAACTGTAAGAAACAAAGAAAGTTCTCCTTACATAAAGTCTAAATGAGCTTCTTTGCAATATGCACCCATTGTTAATAATACTGTCCTCTGGGGACAAACAGAAAGAAGTCTAATTCATCTTACACGTGAGAGTCTTTCAAATAACAAAGGATAGCTATTATATCCCTCCTGGGTCTTCACTAGATGAAACATCCCCAAGTTCCTTAAATAAGTTATCCATTATTAGACTATCCTCCATTGGGCTCTCTCTATCTTACCAATGCTCTTCCTAAAAGGTGATACCCAGAATTGATGTGTGCAGTGTTCTTTTCAGCTGGTGGTCCATTCTGCTCCTTCAGAAAAGGCAAATACCTTTAAGCTAGGATTTGCAGAAGACTTTCCTTTTCCTCCCTTAGGAGTTTTCTCATATTTGTTACCTCCAAGCCAGGAGGGTGAAGAGGGAGAATCTCTCCTATTTGACAATTCTTCCTACTGCAGAGCATAGCTCCCTCAGTAAAGGACTTCACCTTTATTTACACTGACCATCAATTACATTTCCCAGATTCCTGTTGGGGTCATATGATGATGAGCAGAGAAGGTATGGAGGAAGTCTGTGCCAAGGGACAAATTCATTTTCTTAGCTGCTCAGTTATTATGAAAAGTTCAGCTACTCAAATCTCATATTCTATTCCAAGGTCTGAGAGGCAATCTTTAAACTTTAATGGGCTGACATTTTTGTTTGTTCATGTCTGAGTCAAATCATTTTATAGATGAGGAAACTGAGGCAAACAGGGTTAAGTGACTTACCCAGGGTCACACAACTATAAAGTGTCTGAGGCAGGATTTTAACTCATGAAGACTCATCTTCCTGATTTTCAGCCTCTATCTACTGAGCCACCTATTTACCTGGGCTGATACATTTACAGGATCATACATTTAGAGATAAAAGGTACCTTAGAAGCCATCTTGTCCAACCCCTTCATTTTACAGATGAGGAAACTGAGGCCCAAAGAAGTTAAGCAACTTTTCCATGGTCACACTTCTCCATCTCCATTTAGGAGTGATGGCCCACAAAATTCTCAAATATTGTTAATATTACATTTATATGACTCTTTAAGAATAACAAAGTACTTTCCCCTGAGCAACTCTGAAAGAAAAGTTATTCAAATATTATCCCCATTTTACAGATGAAGGAACTGAGGTTCAGTTAAAAAGACTTGCCCAAAGTCACAAAGCTATTAGATGCAAGAGATGAATTTGAACCTAAGTCTCTCCAGCACTTTCCCCATTATTCATGGTCAAAGTGGACCAGACATTTTAGTCAATGAACAAACATGAACACCACTATACCTAGTGAAATGGGGTATATGAAGATGGATAAATGAGACACAGTTCTGTGATAAATGTGATTTTTGAAATATATTGTTTGATGTGGTTTAAGTGATAGGACTTCAATATGGAGTCACTTAAGCCAAGTAGTCTTACCCACCATAAGTATGTAAGCAATGACAGATACCCTCTACTTTTCTACTCCCTTCACTCATTCTGACATGTAAACAATCATCGCTCCTGATTGGACCATGTGGCTGACTGCAGTGGCTACAAGCTGGAACCCATCTGTAGGATCCCTGATTACAAATTCAGAACCTTGTCTAACTTGTGGTCTCCATTAGGAGACAATCCCACCACATCTGGGTTTAATTAGGAAGGCCCCCTCCCATATTTGGCATCGATTTCCTATTCTCATCCAAGCTCATCTTTAAGGTGTAAAAATTCCCAGCTTAGACCCCACTCTGAGGGCTTGTCACTGTGCACATCTCCCTCACATGAGTGATGATGGCCCTATGTGGCTAAATCAGGTCTGTGCTTCCCTATGGTATATGTATGTCTGTGTGTTTTGGGTTTCTGCTTGCTTTCTTTGCATCACGGTAATAAAGCTTATGCTTGCACTAAGTTTCTGTAAAAACTAGAACTCATGTCTTTTCTCCAACCTAAGCTATGAAGCCAAATAGAACAATACCTGCCCACAGGATTTCCAGTGCAGAAGGTGAGATAAATTATGTATATATGGAAAAATAACTAATGAATATAAACTATAAATCCTGAGTAAATGAAAGAGAAAGAATATTAAGAAAACACTTCAAAAAGAGAATGAGAAAAGGATTTCTATTTAGACAGTCTCAGTTAATATAATGTGAATAGAACAGTGGATAGAACCTGGGACCTGGAGTCAGAGAGATCTGAGTTCAAATATGGCCTTGGACACTTATTTCTTGTGTGACCCTTGGGATGTCACAATCTCTGACTGCCTCAGTTTCCTCATCTGTAAAATGGGGGTAAGAAGAGCACCCAAATCCCAGGGTTGTTGCAATGACCAAATGAGATAATATTTATAAAATACTTAGCATAGGGGCTGGCAGGTAGCAAGTGCTACATAAATGGTCATTATCATTATATGTTTTCATTTTTATTATCATATATATTTTATGATGATGATGATTCTCAGAACTATTATTATTATTAGAGCCACAAAGGTCCTACAGGATAGAAGCTTCAGGAAGTAACAAAACATACTGCCAGAAAACTCTGTCTTCTTTCTAATTTCAATTTTCAAAGTATTTTTTTTCTCATTTGGTCTTCAGTGGAGATGGAGACATCATTCATTCATCTATTCATTTATTCATTCATTCAATAAACATTTATTTAACACATTCTATATCTATCAACATTCTTAAAATTCTATACCTGTGGCATGCAATTTCTGTTGAGATTTAATAAACTGAACATGCTTTTGAGCAAAAGACACTACCACCAGACTACCTGAGCACAGGGAAGGTCATGGCCAGAGGTTTTTACCATTACTAGATGAATATGCTAAGGTATACTAGCTAATCATGCCATCTCCTAGATGATGGCGGCAAATAGCAGCAACATGCATAGAGTGATTGAACTGGAAAGGTCTGAGTTCAAATCCAGCCTCTGACACTTAATAGTTATGTGACCTTGAGTAAATCACTTCAATCCTGCCTCAATTTCCTCCTTTGTAAAATGGTGGTAATAACAGTCCCCAACTCTCAGTGTTATGAAGGAAAATGAGATAATATTCATAAAATATTTTACAAATCTTAAAGTGCTATATAAATGATAGCTATTATAAAGAAGTTGCAATCTACATTGGTGAATGTAGGACCCATATGGCTAGAATTATAGATTCTTGAAGAATTAAGGTAATGTTCTTTAGAAGGAAATGCTGGGGAGACACAAGGAATAATTCCTTGAAGATCTGGTGGTCTGGTATTCATTGTTGTTGTTGAGTCATGCTCTATTCTACATGAGGGCTTCTTAAACTTTTTCTACTAAAGAACCCTTTTTATGTTCCTTGATGTTCATTGGTATTGCATGGCCTGAGGGCATACACACTGCAGATTTGTGTTCAGAATGAAGGCTGCATGAAGTTGCATGATGCAAGCCCTACCAGAAACACCTCAGATGCATTTCATGTTTGATTTTGAATTAATTTTTTGTTGCTGACCCTCTAGAAACATTACTTTTGCTAAATTTTCCCAATCTCAGGTCTCGATCCACAATTTAAGGAGCATTGCTCTACATGACCCCGTGGACTTCTGTACATAGGTTTTTCTAGACAAAAATACTGGAATGGTTTGCCTTTTCCTTCTCCAGTGTGCCCCAATTTTATAGATGAGGAACTAAGGCAAATAGGGGTAAGTGATTTGTCCAGGGTCACACAGCTGATAAGTATCTGAGGTTGGATTTCTACTCGTTTTCCTGACTCCAAGCCTGGTACTCTTGTCCAGTGCACTACCTCATTGCCCCATGTGACCTAGTATTATAATCCATTAAATATATGAGGTACTTTACAATTTACAAAGCTCTTTATTATTTGTTATTTTAATTGATTATTTAATATTCATTTCACATTATGTCCTTACAGCATGGTTATCATTATAATGGGATCATAGAATTGAGAGAGGCAGCCATGGGCATAGTGGATGGACAAACAGACTTGGGGTCAGCACAAACCTGGATTAAATTTCCACCTCTGACAAAAATTGGCTTTGTGACCTTGGGAAGTCACCCAGATTCTTAGCACCTCAGGGTTGCAGAACATTGGTAGAGGGGTTTTCCCCCTCAGAGAATCGCCCAAACCAAAAAAGAAAAAAAGAGAAGAGAAAAACAGAATGGAATAGAATGGAATGGAATGGATGTCAGAGCTGGAAGGGACCTTAAAGATCGTCTAATTCCACCCTCCTCATTTTTCATTCAGAGTTACTCACCTGTTGCCTTGCTAAGTCATGCTGCCTACCCCCCTGTTTTTCAGTAGTCATAAGAGTGTAAATTAAGTGATGTATAGCTTCTCTTATTCGAAGAATTTTCTTGCTGAGGGAGAATTTAGTTCCTTTCACACTTGATATTATACCCATGGAATTCTTCTGTTCATGTGTGCTAGTCTTGTGTCCCCAGTGAGAGTTAAAGTCTTCTGAGGGCAAGTAGGGTTCACATTCTCTTCTCCTATAGCCCGGTAGAGCCTATCACAGGGGCAGGCAGAATACTTTATCAATAAAAACTCTTCACTTGACTAACTGAACCTTTGGATCATTCCTTGTACTATAGGATATGAGTTCCATCTCCTCTCTGTTCCAAGTCACCTGGCTAAAAGATGGAGCCATGGCATGACCTAGGTATTAGTGCTATATGGAGGCACCAGTGTTTCTCTCCTGTCTGGAATTTCTGGACCTGTCTGGAAGAAGATTCCTAGATAGGAATGGATGAAACAGATGGAAACTATATAAACATCATGATCTGGATTCCAGAATTAGAACCCTTTACAAATCTCAAGTAAATAATGCCAAGTTGAGCCCATGTACTTGACACCCAAGGGTATGCTGAAAATAGGGGTCTTAAAATAAATGCCGGCAGATCACAGGACGACAGTAGAGGTGAAGGATGAGAGACCTGTTTTCTCATTAGGAAAGTAGGTCTGACTCACAAAGTCATCTTCTGCCTCCTTGGAAGGCTCCCCCACCAGCCATAGGAGTGGTGCTAAGCAGAGAACAGTGCTGAAGCTTGTCTAACCATTCCATTCTCTCTAAAAATATATTCTGCAATATGTATTTCCAAACCAAGGCATCTCAAAGGAGCTTATATCCTTCATGGTAACCAATACTTTCTAATTTCAACTGGTGCCCATCTCTCTCTCTCACCAATACCACAGTTAACGCTATTTATTTCCTGTCTTTGGAAATTTACTGTTGAAATTAATCGGAAGCTAGCCATAGTCCCCCATAAAGAAGGTGGGCTGAATGCTTTATTGTTTTAAGTTGGTAGCACTGCCTTTAAAGCTACCAATAAATTTAATTTATATAAATACAAGTGTCATGGAAAGTCACAGTCTACTGCATTAGAAAGCACTTGCTGGTCTGCTAAGGACAAAGATGATTAAAATCAAGTTAGGGAGATGAATCACAGAAGTACTCCAGATAATATCCTGGACCAAATATTAAAAGAATCTTTGCCCACATGGGAATGAGAGGGACTCATCAACTATACTCCCTCTCATTGGGCAATAGCAACTGGTAACTGAGATGGAGGGGAATCTCATCTTCAGTCATTACTGTAAGTTTCCTTTTCTCTTGAATTAAATTGTTGGACTCTGTCTCAACAGGCTGTTAAGGACTGAAAATTTTAGAAAAATTCCTAGGAAACACTGGTAATAAAATATCACAGGGTCATTAAATGACAGTCCAAAACTATTCTGCAAATGAGGAGGTTTAGGTCACACAGGTAGCAAGTAGCAGGGCTGGGGTTAGAACAACTCTTCTCTGACTCCAAATGCAGTACTCACCATGGTACCTCCTTCTGTACCATGCAACACTATCAAGGAAGGAATGAGTGTTGAATGGAGGTCATCTCTGGGGCACTGATTCTTCTAAGTATTAAAGCTCATATTCAGTCTCCCTTCATTCACCCACTAGACAAAACATTAATTGGACAAATGTGTCCAAGCCCTTATTCATACTCTTTTGCTTCAGTTTCTATTGAAGTCTATTTCAGATTTGTGTTCTGGGCTACTACTGTGAGCCTCTGAGTAGATATGTCAAACTCATGATTAGTACTCATCATTAAAATCTGTGTATTGAGGGGCAACTAGGTGGTGCAGTGAATAGAGCACTGACCCTGGAGTCAGGAGGATCTTTGTTCAAATCTGGTCTCAGCTACTTGACACTTACTAGCTCTGTGACCTTGAGCAAGTCACTTAACCCCAATTGCCTTGCCTACCCTACCCTTCCTCCAAAAAATCTGTATTGGCTTGGTTTTTAAAATGTATTATGTATGTTTTATTGTATTTTTTATTTGAATTTTTGGAATTGAATTTATTTTATTAAATATTTTCCGATCTTAATCTGCTTCAGGGCCCATTGGCAATATTGCAGGCCTATATGTGGTCTGTGTGTTTGACACCTCTTTGTAGAGTGCTGAGGTAGATGATTGGGAAGATATAAGTTTTCTAGACATGGCTTCCCCTGCCTTAATGTTTAGTGCATAGATCAGGAAAAATTTGTGACTTCTCCTTTCCCTACCCCCATGTCCATTTTCCAGTTCTCAGCTTAACTATATCCTTTACCCACTTCAGACCTAGCTCAAGATTCATCAATATAGATACAGATATATCTAGATATACATATATATATACATATACTATTTTATATTGATTGTTTTTATTTTATCCTGTTTTGTCTTCCTGACCAGTTTATTTTTTTCCTTCTAGTCTCCAACTTTTCCTTGCTCTAACTCAATGCTAGGTACATAAGTACTCACTAAGCATTCAGTATATCAAACATGCCCTTTCTGCCTCCCCCTTGAGCAGAAACAAATCATTCATTCATTTAAAAATTTATTGAATGTCTTCTCTGATAGGCACTGTAGACACAGAGACAAAAATGAAAGTTAACATCCTCAGAAAGTTTACATTCTATTGGAATGAGGTTGAATTGGCCACATGAGAAGTGAAGGTAAAAATCTCCAGATGAATTGGTAACATTGTCTCACAAACCTATAGATTCATAGATTTCTATTGTCTGTAGATCTGGGTCGAGGAGACCATAGGAATCATATAATACAAATCCCCTTCATTTTAGAGATGAGGAAACTGAGGCCTAGAGAGAGGAAATAATTCTCCCCTCACTCAGGTAGCAGAGTAAGAATTCAAAATCAGGGCTTAAGATTCCAAAATTGGAATTCTTTCTATTACACTCACCCTCTATTAACATGGGAGACTGGACTCCTGAGTCAGCAATGGATCATAAAAGAGTAGAGAACTCCCTCTCCCTCTCACTCTCACTCTCCCTCTCCCTCTCCCTCTCCCTCTATGTCTCTTTCTCTCTGGCATAGAACAATAGCATCATGGAAGAACAGAGCTGGAATGAACCTCACAGACCATCTAGCCGAACCCTCTCATGCTGCAGAGGAGGCAGTGATTTGCTCAGGGTTTCAGAGGGAGGTGATGTCAGAAAAGGGTCCTACTGCTAAAGACTCCTGTCTCCTTGTGTGAATTTCTTACTGTGCATGTCATCTGTCCCTCTTCTGAGTCTTAACCTCCAAAAGAAGGAACACCAAATTACAAGTAAAATGACTAGGAGTGGAATGTCTGCCTATCTAGGGTTGTCTCTGAGTGATACCCAGGGAAACTAGGGGCTTTAAGAGAATCAAATGTAACCTGCATCTTCCATGGTGCATTCAGCTCCAGCTCCATGGGTTTGGGTCTAAGGAGCCTCTGTGCATTATACAGACACTGTGGTGTGAGTCCTTCCCACATAACCCACAAACACTCAGATTTAGATCCTAGCTTCACAGAGTTTGAGAGCAGGAAGGACCTCAGCAGCTAGCTAGTCTGATAGCTATATGAAAGGACCCTCCACCATGAACTGTAGACAAGTGGTCAGTCTAGCCTCTGATTGAAGACTGTCACAGGTGTGAACTCAGTACCTCTTCAAGCAGATGGTTTCCACCAAGTAAAACTGACCTCTGAAATAATGGTAAGTACTTATCTAGCACTCTCTGAGACCACTTGTAACCTCTACCCCCTTCTTACTGCCTCCTCTCCTGGAAGGGTACAGAATGCACCAGTTACACTGGTCATTAGAGAAAGAAACTCTCAGAATTGTATGGTATAAAGTATGCTTGCAGAAAAAAATGTATTCAGGAAAATCAGACTCTAATCATGGCTATGACCGTTGCTAGTTGTATGACCTTAGGTAAGTTATTTTCCCCTTTGAGACTTTAGTTTCCACCTCCATCAAATGAGGGGGGGTGTTTTATATTCTGCCCCCTCCATCCCTCTAAGTATTCAGAGATACCCACTAGAGTGCCTCATCCAGGCCTCCCCTCCTCTAGAACTGCCTCCCTCTCCAAATCAAAATGTATCCTCTATCTCTCTTACTCCCAACTAATATGAAAATATGATCCCTTCTAATGAATGGTTAAACAAAAGTTTGGTTAGCCCATCAAACAGATGGAGAAACTGAGGCACAAGTCACTTTTTGGCAGCTACCTTCAGTCTGGGATTTGAATGACCCCAAATTTCTCTCTCTTCCTTTTCTCCATTTGGCAGTACTTATTATTACCAATGTTAGATTAACTCTTAGTTCTGAGGTACTACCTTTAGAGGCCCTTTTGTCAATGCCTATATATTACATGAAAGGATTGACATTAAGCTACCATCACTTTTTCTCCCCTCCCTCCCATGAATACTCTGAAGATTCTTACTGTACTCCATCCCTCCCCCCACCCACTCCCAAGTAAAGACTTTGTACAGATTCAAGCAATGCTATTTAAAGACTCTGAAAGAGTAAATTGGATTCAAACTGGATTCTTCTATACCATATTCTGGTAGAATATTAGGCAGGGCCTGGAGAGTTCAAGCAAGCATTCCTTCCTCCCTCACCACTTGCAAGAGTCTGTCACTAAACTAATGATGATAATAAAGCCTGATGGATGGGGGGGAAGCAATTGTTGAAGGAAAATGGGTGACACCACAGGGCAATGCTAAGGCCAGAGCAGCCCACATGCTATTTCCAGAGCTGATAGGAGAGTTAGGTCCCATTTCTATGAGGTTTCCAGAGAAATTCTCATCTTACTCCATCATTCCATTGGCTCCTTCCACTTCAATATGGTCCCCTTCTCTCAGATGACAGCTTTCCCTTCCATTTTCCAGTTTCAGACCAAACCCGTCATCCCTCTTTTCTCCTGATTTCTTCCCCCTCCCTGCTGGCAAACAAATAATTCCCTAACGTGCCATTTCAGAGTCTAACCATGTAAACACCCTCTGAATGAAGGTTTCCTGGATAGTGAGATGCTGGGGTTCAGGAGAGATGTTGGGAAAGAAACTGCTTTCCCACCAGTCAGCAGCCTGATCAAGCAATATTCACCAAGATTGAAAAGCAGAAATTAGCTCCTATTGATCTTATTTCCATACCATATAAAAATAAAATAAAACAATTCTTGCCCAAAGACATCCTCCAAACATATTCCTGGCCAAAAAAAAATAGGGTTCAATCTCACAGAAAAATGTCTCTGAATGCATATCCAAAACAATCTCCAAGAAAAGCCAGATCAAAATCAATATTGCCACTGTTTAGGCTGCTCTCTTCCTCCCTATAGATATGCAACTTAATTTGCAAGCATTCCAGCATAGGAGGGAAATTGCTTGGGATGTTGACAGGATCAGCACCACTCACTTTAGCTTCATTCTCCACTGCACAATATCCCAAATGTCAAACTCCCACCCACCAAATCGGTAGAGCAGCAACTCTTTCAATAATAAATTACTTCTATTTACTTCAATACAGCAGAAGACAAATTCTAAGCATTTAGAAATTCTTTTGCACCTGAAGGTAATTACCAGGATCTGGATGGAGCCTAGGATTGCAGCTAACACCACTCACTGGTGGGGTTGGGGAAGTTAATGAATTTAAAGGCAAAGAAGATAATGTTTTTGTGCTTATGTGTATATCTCTCCTTCTTTCCTTCCTTCCTTCCTTCCTTCCTTCCTTCCTTCCTTCCTTCCTTCCTTCCTTCCTTCCTTCCTTCCTTCCTTCCTTCCTTCCTTCCTTCCTTCCTTCCTCCCTTCCTCCCTTCCTCCTTTCCTCCCTCTGCCTCTCGAGTAGGACAATTAGGGCTTCTTTGTGAAGACAGAGGCATAGGGTCTGTGGAACTGACAATAATTAAGCAGTTATGGAAGACAGGATGCTATCACACATACAAAGGAGCTTCAAATTTTAATTAACTTAATTTTAAAAATGCACAATGAAAAATCCAATCCAGAAATGACAATATTTGAACAAAGTAGTTATGGGAAATTTTCAATGGCTCCAGTGATCTTAAGAAAGTGAATATGAAGAAGGAAGAGTTCATATCATGAAAGGATGACTATTATTCTTACTTAGGATAGGATCCTGGTCAAGAAAGGAAATAATCAAAGTTCTTCCAAAAATTTCAGTTTGAAGGAATCTCTGGCCTATCACTACATGAGGAAGGGAGAAAGATATCTAGATTTGAAGAGTACGGGACTAGAGGTAACATGGCTAATGTCTTTTTGCATGCAGATTGGGTCAAGGAAAATCATACAGGGGAGAATTGTGCCTTTAAGATAGGAATGGAAAGAAAAAACAAACAAACAAACAAACAGAAATGTTAAAGGAGAAAAAGAAGAGGCATACCAGAGACATAATGAATATTCAGAGGAAGGGAGATTCACCTGGGTAGAAATCTGATATCTGGGAACCTGAAAACTGAGAACCAGGAAGGAAAGAAATGTCTCCTAGCAGCTCAAATACGTGTAACAGAGCCCAGTCAGTATAACTTGTGCACCTTACTCTCATGAGACTGCTTCAGGTTCTCTCTCAGAACCTATTTGCTCTTACTTTAAATATAATTCTAACAATACAGGATAACTGCATTCCTAGCACACACCACAGAAGAAATTTCAAATTAAAAACATAAGAATGTAGATATTATAACAATAGAAAAATGTTCAAGAGCTGACAACCTCTTTATGAGGGAAGAGGTATGAAACCATAAGATGGTGACACAATTTACAAAGCTCAACAGTCTGGGGTCATTTAGTGTTGGGGTAAATATCCCTCAATAGGCCCAACGGGCATCACTTTATCACAACTAGGAATGATAATAGATATTATAGCAGAATATTACATTCTATGGTTGTGGGGGCACACAACATATGTAATAATACATAGTATGAGGGAAATAGAAGATGAAAAAAACCACTCAAAACTAGGAAGAGAAGTGACCAAAGAATATGACTAACAGGTGATCAGATTTTTTGGCCAGAGCAATTCCAAAAGGCCCCATATTAAGGGACTGTGACTTTCACCAGGGGAGAAATAGGTTGTAATTCAAAGCCAGGTCTTCTGAATTCAAGTCCCATGTTCTTTCAAAGTTTACCATTGCAGGCTTCTGAGAGTAACAATAACTCCTAATTTTATAGTGTTTTAAGTTTAGCAAAGTGCTTTTCTCACAACCATGATACAAGGCAGGTAGTGTCAGTTTTGTTTTGTTTTTAATTCCCGTTCTTTTAAAACCAGACCCGTGATTTCATCGGGAATACTCCACTTGAAAACTCCTCTTTTTTGCTTTTTGGAGGGGGGAAGGTTGGGCGATTGGGGTTAAATGACTTGCCTAGGGTGACATGGTTAGTTTTTTTTTGTGTTGAGTGTCTGAGGCTGGATTTGAACTCAGGTCCTCCTGACTCCGGGTTCGGTGCTCTCTTCACTGCTCCATCTAGCCACACTGAAAACTCCTACTAATGCAGATCATCTTCTGAGAGGTCATTTAAAGTCTTAGAGAGTTGCCTAGGGTATTGAGAGGTAAAGCCATTCATTCAGGATGGGCAACAGGAAGGACTTGACCCAAGATTTCCTTGACCCTGTGATCATCTCTTTCTATTGCCAATGATTTCAAACTCAAATAGAAACTAAGGCACTAAACCATACATAAGGATCCCTGAGGGCTGCATATTGACTTAGTTTTAAAACCCAATGTTCTCTACTTTCTGTTGTATTTTTTTATTTATTTTGCTAATTATTTCCCAATTACATTTTAATCTGGCTCTGGAGGCACTCTGGAGAGTTATGGGGCTGCATGTGGCCCAGGGCTGCCTATCTGACATCTCTGCATTATATCAACCTGCCTCTCATTTGGTACCCATTTTACAGAAACAAAAACTGAAAATCAGAGAAGTTCAATACTAGTCCATGGTCCCAAAACTAGTTAAGCATCAGAGCCAAGATTTAAACCTAGGCTGCCTACTTATGAGTCCAATATTTTTTCCACTAAACCAGATAACCTGGCCCCCAAAAAATAAAAAAAAAAAGTCCTCATGACCTTTGTCTGTAACTGCAAGGAGGAAATGAATACAAATAAGCAGTGAGGAATTGAAGTCCCACTACAGGTATTGACCACAAGTGAATACCTAGAACCATCCTATCACAGGGTAATTATCTGATTAATTCTGTTCCTAAAACTCAGGCCAAACCTTGTTACATGGTAATTAATCTTTCAATTACCTGGTAAAACTTCCAAAGCAATTATCAGGGAATATAGAGTGTGTTTGTTCTGGGGGTGGCCAGTCTGGGAAGGTGTTTTATGCATGAGATTGTATATTCGATTGTATTTTCTGGGTCGCGTGATGGGAATGTTTATTGGAGCATTTGTGTGCAGGGTTCCCCTCTACCTGATAGGCACAGAAATATGGAGCAATTGCTTGGGTGCTTAAAGAAATACAAAGGTTTGTAGTGGGTAATGTTGAAATGAAAACGCTAATAACTTTCACCATTCAAAGTTCTTTCTGGCATGAGAGAAGGCAGGCAAAACACAAGCTCTTTCCATAAAAAATGCCAAGGCAAGTCAAACCCTGGCAGCTTTTTCTTATTGTTCACTTCTAGAGAGGTCTTTTAGAGCCAGCATGGAGGCTTCTCTTGAGAAGGGATATCAATGTTGCACATACTTTATCTGTACCTAGAAATAGAAATTACAGTCTGGGACAAGAGCTCCTCTGGTTTGGAGGGCAAACTTCTTTTTTAAAAATTTATTTAGTATTTTATTTTCCCCCAATTATACGTAAAAATAGTTTTTAACATTAGTTTTAAAACTTTGACTTCCAATTTCTCTCCTTTCCTCCCTTCCTTCCTTTCCTCCATCATTGAGAAGGCAAGCAATTTCACATAGGCTATACATGTGCAGTCATGCAAAATATTTCTCTGTTAGTCATGTTGTGAAAGAAAACTGACAAAAAAACTAAAAATAAATAAAGTTTAAAAAGTATGCCCTCAATGTGTATTCAGATGCCATCAGTTCTTTTCTGGGGATGGATAGCATTTTTCATCATAAGTCCTTCAGACTTGTCTTGGATCATTGTATTGCTGAGAATAGCTAAGCATTCACAGCTGACCATTTTACAATATTGCTGTTACTTTGTACACAGAACATTCCACTTTGCATCTGCTCATGTAAGTCTTTCCAGGTTTTTCTGGGAGCATTCTGTTGACCATTTCTTACACAATAGTATTCCATCACAATCACGTACCACAATTTGTTCAATCATTCCCCAAGTGATGAGCATCCCCTCAATAATCCAATTCTTTGCCAACAGAAATAATGTTGCTATAAATATTTTTGTACATATAGAACATTTTCCTTTTTGTTTTTTTATCTCTTTTTGGATACAGACCTAGTAGTAGTATTGCTGGGTCAAAGGATAAGCATGGTTTTATAACCCTTTGGGCATAGTTCCAAATTGCTCTACAGAATAGTTGAATAAGTTCATGTAAAGTGCAAAGTTCTTGAAAATTTTCTCTCTTCTGAAATGGCTTCTGTCAGGGCTGTGTTTGTGCTTTCATCTTCATATGCTGGGGAAAGTTTGGCCTGTCCACCCAACCTGGTCATACTGAAGACCACTGGTTTTCCCTTAATGCAAGGGAACTGCATTTATAACCAGACAACCTATATTTTACTCTTGGCTCTGATGCTTACTCCCCATGTGAATTTGCAAGCCAAAATGAAGACATTGTACTAGATATTTACTGAGAAAATGCCTTCTAAGCCCTTGATCTTATGATCCTGTAACACTGAAGCCCACAACAGATGAGAATTGAATCTAATATCCAATACTATGCAACAAAAATTAACAATTATCCTTTATATCTGAGTGACCATGGGACAAGTTTCTTAACTCAGTATTCCAGGCATCTCTATAGTAAGGAAAATTAGAGATGTGTTGAGGAATTGCTTAATATGCATTGGTAGATGGAGTTTCCACGCCAGGAAATTTTTTAAATTAACTATCAAAGTTTTTTCCACTGATAAAATCATAGGCCTTGACTCTACCCATTTCCCCATGACTTACACATTTATAGTGCTTTTTAATTTTAAAAGCTGTTTCACATCTAGTATGTCATTTGAATTCAATTAAATTCAATAAATGTGTCAAGAACCTACTATATGTAAAGCACTAAACTAGATGATGGGGATAGAAGACAAAAGTGAAAGTCCTTGCTCTCAGGGAGCTTACATTCTCCCAGAGGGATACAATTCATAAATGGATACATTAAATACAAGATAATCTAAGGAGGAGGAAGAGGAAGAACCAACAGTTGTAATGATGAGGGGGTAGGAAGTGGTATCTGAGGTGAGACTTGAGAAAATGTAAGGATTGAAAGGGTAAAGATGAGGAGGGAATGAATTGCTGGCATTTGGGCAAGATAAGCTGTCCAAAGAGGTAGGAAATGTAATGCCCCAGTTCAAGAAGGAGCTATTAGGGCAATTTGGCTGAAATTTGAGAATGAAGAAGAGGAATAATATCAAATATTTGGAAGGAAGGGTGGGAGTCAGATTGCCGAGAACCTTAAATGTCAGGCTGAGGATTTTGCATGTTTTCAATAGGGGAATAGGGAGCCACTGAAGGTTTTGAGGTAAGAACAATGACAGGATGACAACTGATGTTAGAGAGAAGGCAGAGTTGTTCAGGTTTGTTTTTGTTTTTTCTTTTCTTTTCTTTACTAAGGAGTATGCCATTCAGTTTAGAAGATAAAGAATAAAAGTTGTGTAAATAAGGAGATTATGAGAGAAGCACCTAGATTACCCTGATGAATTTAAGTTACCTGATTCAAATGTATGATGATCAACTTTGATAGACTTAACTCTTCTCAGTAATACAATGATCCAAGACAATTCCAAAGGACTCATGATGGAAAATGCTAGCCACCTCCAGAGACAGAACTGATGGAGTCTGAATGCAGATTGAAACATTCTATTTTCACATTTTTTGGTTTTGTTTTTCATGGTTTTTCCTTTTTGTTCGGTTTCTTCTTTCACAATATGACTAATGTAGAAATATGTTTTACATGATAGCACATGTATAAGCTGTATCATATAGCTTGGGATGGGGAGAGGGAAGGGAGAAAAATTTGGAACTCAAAATCACATTAAAAATGAATGTTAAAAACTATCTTTACATGTAACTGGAAAAAACAAAATATTATTTACAAAAAAAAAAAAAAACATTACCTCATTCAGTCAAACTACACTCAAGTTTACTGAGTAGCTACCGGATGTGATTGTGAGTCACAGAGACCATTAGAAGACTATGGAAATTAAGAGAGATATCATAGTAGAGGAGAAGGATAAGTGATTCTCAAAAAAAGGGGAAGAGAATGGATTCTGCAAACTATATGCCAGTGAGGTTGCTTTGAATAGTTGACAACAATTTAGAAAAAGCATCAATGATCACAAAGGACCAGCATGACTTTAGGCATGTCAAGCCATTTTTCTTTTACAAAGAGGTTAATAAAACATGTCAACTAAGGGAAATGTAGATATAGGAGAGGGAATAAGCCTTATATAGTGCCTACTTTGTGCTAGGTTCTATGTTAAGCACTTTTTACAAATATTATCTCATTTGTTACAGGGTGTCTCAAAAGCCTTAGTGTAGTTTTAGCCTTCAGTACCTAAATTGCTGTTAGCTATTATAGCTTAAAACTGCATTAGACTTTTGGGATACCTTACAATATCCTTAGCTTTTATAGCTTAAAGCTGCACTAAAACTTTTGGGACATTTCCCCATGCTATTCTTGTGGTAAAGACAGAGAGATAAAGGCTATATGACATCATAGTTATATAAATTTAGGACTAGATGTCTGATGTGGCCCTAAGAATAGTCATTAGTTGTTTAATGTCAACATGGAAAGAGATCTCTGGTAGAGTACCTTCAGAGATATATGCTGTCTCATATTTTCATCAAGAATTAGATCAAGATGTAAGTGACATCCTTATCAAACTCACAGATGACACGAAGTTGGGGGTGGGGAAGACCTTAGATAGTTAACACTGGATAACAGCCAGCATTAAAAAAAAAGATATTGACAGCCTAGGTAGAACACTGGGCCAAATCCAATAAGACAGATTTAATGGGGCTAAATATAAAGTTTTATATATATATATATATACACACATAATATATACATATATATGTATAAGTATGTATATATATACATATCTATATAATAACACATATACATATAGTTATAATTGGGTTACAAATGTATGTCCTGAATATAAGATAAGGGAGGTTTGATTAGAAATGTTTGTTGAAGAAAACATTTGAGGGTTTTGGTGGACAACAAGTTCAATATGAGTGAAAAAAGTTGCTCATATTATGAAAACCAAAACATCTAATGCTATCTAAGGCTTCAGTAAGATAAAGATGGTTTGCTGGTCCGAATTTCGAACAGTTTTCTTATTAGCATCTCTCAATCCCTTTTGGAGTTAAGAAAATGAATTGTTATTTTCAGTCTTGTCTGACTTTTCATGACCCCATTTGGGGTCTTCTTGGCAAAGATACTGGAGTAGTCTGTTATTTCCTTTTTCAGCTCATTTTACAGATGAGGAAATTGAGGCAAACCTGGTTAAGTGACTTGCCTAGAGTCACATAGCTAGTAAGTGTCTGAGGCCAAATTTGAACTCCTTAAAATGAGTCTTCCTAATTCCAATCCCAGTGCTCTGTCCACTGACATTTATAAATCTTCTTGTAGAAGGTTTACATCACAAAGGCAGTTTGCTGAATCCTAAAATGAGCTTCTCACCCTTAGGTGTCAGGTGAACAACTCTGATACCCAAGAAAGGAGAGGACTCTTTATTATAGGGATGAAAAGCCAAGAAGGATGAAAGGAAGTTCAAATGAAGAGAAACAAGTCACAGAAACATGGTAAAAAGAGTCTGAATGGAAGACTGATTCTCAATATCTGCTTCTGTACTAAGAGTCTCTGCTAAGAAGATTAGAAAGATTCATAGCTCTTGGCTGTGAATGCTGATTGTGAAGAACATCCTTTGAGATGCTGACTAGGGGAAGCATCTTCAGAAGATGCTGGTCCAAGTTCAGGTGGCATTAAAGATAGCACTGAGAGCTATAGCAGAGGTACAGAAGAAAGTTGGAGCCCACTGAAAGAGAAGATAGCAAGAGGTCTGTTAACCACAGCACCACCCAGTGGAAGATAGAGGTAAATTTTAAAAAGCTGCTAAAAGCTGTAACCAAAAGCACTCCTGGTGGTTATTATACAGGATTATTAGGTAGACCTGAAAGCAGTCAAGGGTCACTTGCCAGAATGAAGAGTAAAATCTTGTGGAAAATAGTGGAGAGCAAGACTTGGCAAGGAACATGTTGAGCAGAAAGCATCATGAGGACATCAACAGAGGATAGCAAGATTCTTAGTCCCTTGTGCTTGCATATACACTGCTCCCTTTTTGTGGATGGCCCTCAATTATTTTCTATAAAAGTTCTCTCTTCCTACTTCGTGTATGTAGTCATGATTTAGTGAGCTAACAGTTTATGGAGGAAATGTTATATTATTATTTTATTATCTAGTTGAATAAATGAATTATTCCCAAATTATGTTTTATACAATTTCTTTAGCTCACAATTTAATCTTTGTTCACAGGCCATTAGTGGTGACTAATAAATTTTAAATGACATTTGGATTTTTTAAAGTATGTCTGAAGAGGTAGTTACAGTAGAAAGAAATCCAGGAATCAGGAGTCTGAAGTTTAATTCTTTTTATTTTTTGGAGGTATGCAGGCTTAGATTTGTCAAGGGTCACACAGCTAGTAAGCACCTGAGACTAAATTTGAACGCAGGTCCTCTGGACACCAGGGCTGGGGCTCTCTATCCACTGTGCCACCTAGCTGCACTCCTCCCTCCTTTTTTCAGAGTTTAATTCTTGACTCCACCAGTAATTATCTATGGGTCAATTCAGCTCCTGAATGTCAGTTTCCTTATCTATAAAATGGGAAGATTGGACTAGGTGATAACTAAGGTTCTTTCCAATTCCCACAAAATACGAATCCATAAATTTCAAACTACGGAGGTAATAATTATAACTCCTTCTTCTCTAGGTCAGTCTACAAAACACAATTCATAAAAACTCTGTGAGGCAGTGCAAATCCTATTGCCATCTTTTATAAATAAGTTAACAAATGATGATTAACCATCAAAAAAATTAATTGAGGCTTAGAGAGTTTAAATATCTTGCTTAATCACAAAGCTGATGTGTCAAATACAAGCCTCTGACTATAAATATGATATTCTTTCCACTACAGCAGTCTTCTTTTATTAAGTGCTTAATAAATGTTTGTTGAATTGCAATGAATTGAATTTCCATTGTATTAATGGGACAACTGAGGCTCAAAGGTAAAATGATTTGCCTAAGGTAACCCTGATAATAGGCATTACAACCAGCAATTAAAACCAGGTCTTCCAGTAAGATCGATCGTTTTTTCCACTATAATACTAGATGCTACACCTAATAGGTTTATGATAAATTACTATAGAATTGAATTCCCATTTTACAGGTGAGAAAATTTCTCTGGGTCTCAGGCAACTTGTTTAGGGTAAAATGGCTATTGTCAGAACCAGACTTCTTCATTGAAGTCTAGTGCTCATGCCACTGGACCAGAGTTTTTTTTTTCATCTGAGGTACATGAAATTGTGTATGTGTCTCTAAAAATTATTTTAAAATAACTATATGTAATTAGACAGTGAGTCCCACATATACTGAGGGACCAATCAATGGTGAGGACCTGCCATTTTATAGCTCAAAGGGAGGCAGAATAAACATCTCTAGCCTCTTCTCTCCACACCTTTCTCCAAGGGAGACTTTAATTCCTGCCAGGAGGGGAAGCAGATGTTTAGAGAAAGAACCTGTTCAGCTATCCTCAGAGAGACGGTATATTGGACTAGAAGTCTATCTACCTGTTCCCTTAAATATTGTTAGTCTAGAAAGTGTGATCAGATTCATTCTAGTTTCCAATCATTTTGTTATTTCAGTGGGGGATGGAGGGAGGAGAAGGAGTCTAAGATCTATATTCAAGGCTTAACCCCTTTCCCACCAAATCTCAGTTCTACAATGAACACAGATACCAAATAACAAAGAAACCCATTTATCTAAATCACAGCAAATCAGAAATCATATATATATATATATAAAAGCATATATACCAGACACTACAGAGTAAAGGAGCTCTCCCATTAAGAGTGTGATAATTCAGCTTAACCAAGAGACAGAGTCCTTGATCTCATCCAAAGGGAAAGTCCCTGAAGTCTCTAGTCCCCAGCAAGCTAGGAATAAGGACATAATGGAGATAGCCAGCTCCTCTCATGTTTTCCCAAAGTCTTTTCCTTCAGTAACCTGAAGTGGAATTGACCTTTTCCTTCTTTCTCTCTCAAAAGTTGGAATACTAATACTAATAATAAGTAACATTTATATATTACATATTACATACCAGGCACTGTGCTGTACCTAATAGGTTCATAATAATGTATTGTAGATTTTTTTTACAATTAATATCTGATCTGATTTTCACAACGACCCTGGGAGGTATTATTTTATAGATGAGGAACCTGATTCAAACAGAAGTTAAGTTGATGGGAATACAAACAGTGCCCTAAAGGTTAAAAATAATATTAAGCGTTGCTTTTCCAATTCTTTGTGAAGCCCCTAGTTTATTCTGTAACCTAAAGTCCTTCCCTCCCCCCCCCATCTTGAATCTATACCAAAAGAATTGCTTTTATCTCCCTTATGAAATGTTCCCTGGGTCCTTTCGTTTTTAACCTGTATTCTCCTGCCCTGTCCTTAAATCCTTAAACCATAAAACTTCCCCCTATCCTGGCTTTGTCTCCCCCATCTTGGATTGTAAAATTTCCCCTGTCTCCCTTATCTTGTGTCTCCTGTCCTGTCATCCATCTTTCTCATCCTGTCTGTAATCTTTATATATATATATATATATATATATGTATACACATATGTATGTATGTATGTATTTTAAACATTTGATTTTAAAACTTTGAATTCCAGATTCCTTCCTTTCCTCCCTCATCACCCACACTTACTGGGAAGATAGGCAGTTCAACATAGGTTGCATACATGTAGCTAGGCAAAACAGTTCCATAGTGGATATATTGTGAAAGACTGACTATATTTCCTTCCATCCTATCCTGCTGCCAACTTGTTCTATTCTCTACTTTGACCCTGTCCCTTTTCAAAAGTGTGTGCTTCTAACTTCCCTCCCCCCTGCCAACCTGCCCTCCCCTCCATCATCCCCACTCTCATCCTCTTCAACCCTATTCTCCTGTAGGGTGAGATACCCTATTTAGTATGTATGTCATTCCCTGCCTAAGCCAAATTCAATGAGAGTAAGGTTGACCCATTCCCTTTTGCCTTCTTGTTCTTCCCTTCCATTGTAACAGTTTTCCCTTATTTCTTCTATATGAGATAATTTACTCCATTCTGTCTCTCTCCATCTCCTCTCAATATATTCCTCTCTCACCTCTCAATTTCACCTTTTAAGTATCATCTCTTCCTATTAAATTGGTCCTGTACCCTCTGTCTATGCATACCTGTACATATATATATATATATATATATACACACTCACATATGTATTCATATACCCATATACCCTCCTATATAGACATATCTATGTATGTATACATATATATACACACATTTATATTCCCTTCAACTATTCTCATACTGAGAAAAGTTTCTTAAGTTACAGTTATTGTTTTTTCATGTAGGAATTTAAATAGTTCAACTTTGATAAGTTCCTTATGATTTCTTTTCCCTGTTTACCTTCTCATGCTTCTCTTGCTTCTTGTATCTGAATGTCATATTTTCTATTCAACTCTGATTTTTTCATCAAGAATACTTGAAAGTCCTCTATTTCATTGAATGACCATATTTTCCCCTGAAACATGATACTCAGTTTTGCTGGATAGGTGATTCTTGGTTTTGATCCCAGCTCCTTTGACCTCTGGAATATTATATTCTAAGCCTTTCAATCCCTTAATGTAGAAACTGCCAGGTTCTGTGTTATCCTGATTGTTTCTACAATATTCAAATTGTTTCTTCCTGGCTGCTTGTAATATTTTCTCCTTGATCTGGGAACTCTGGAACCTGGCTATACTATTCCTAGGAGTTTTCTTTTTTGGGATCTTTTCAAGAGGTTTTTGGTAGATTCTTTCAACCTTTATTTTGCCCCCTAGTTCTAAAACATGAGGGCAATTTTCCTTGAGAATTTCTTGAAGGATGATTTATAGGTTCTTTCTTTTATCATGGCTTTCAGGTAGTCCAACAATTTTTGAATTGTATCTGTTTTCCAGGTCAGTGGTTTTTCCAGTGAGATATTTCACATTGCCTTCTATTTTTCATTTGTTTGGATCTGTTATATAGTATTTTGATTTCTCATAAAGTCACTAGCTTCCACTTGGTCCAATCTAATTCTGAGGGAATGATTCTCTTCTGTGAGCTTTTGAGATTCTTTTTCCATCAGACAAATTTGACTTTTTAAGGTATTCTTTTCATTGGCTTTTTGGGCCTCTTTTGCCATTTGAGTTAGTCTATTTTTTAAGGTGTTATTTTCTTCAGTCAGGATGTTGACTCTCTTTTCGTGATTTTCTTGCATCATTCTCATTTCTCTTTCCAATTTTTCCTCCACTTCTCTTATTTAGTTTTCAAAATCCTTCTTAATCTCCTCTATGGACTTTAACCAATTCATATTTTTCTTGGAAGCTTTTGGTGCAGGAGTTCTGACTTTGTTGTCTTCCTGCCATTCCATGCTTTGATCCTTTTTGTCTCCAAAAATGGAATCGAAAATTGGATTGCTGTTCTTGCTTTGCTTCCTTTGCTGGCTCATTTTGCCACTCATTTACTTGACTTTTGAGCTTTCTGCCACAGTAGAACTCTGCTTCCAGAGAGGAGAGCTTTGTCCCAAGTTGCTGAGGTTTTCATAGCTGCTGAAGCTATTAGTTGGCTGCTCTCTCTGAAGCCTCCGCACACTCTGGCTCACTGGTCACATACCCCAGGACCTCCTCCCTAGACAGCAATCCAGATCCAAGCAGGTTAAAGCAAGAGCTATCATCCCTCAGACTGGTCGCTTGGTCCCCCTACATTCTACAGGCCAGGAGCTATGAAGCAGCCACATGGCAGGAGCCACTGTGCCTCAGCCACTTCTCCCTCTGTGGGGCAGAGGCTGGACCACACTCCCAGACTCCCTGTTCCCACAGAGTCCACACTGACCCCTCACTTTGTCTTTGGTATCTATGGGTTGATAATTCTGGAAACCACCACAGCTGCTGGTGATCTACTCTCCTGAAGTCCCTCTAGCCATGGCTGGTCGGGCTGCCCTGGGGCTAAAACTGCGGGCTCAGGATGGCTGTGTTTGGCTCCCAGAGTGCTGTGCTAGACCCTACCTGCCAACCTGCCAGGCTGTCTTCAACGGGAGGTTTGTTTATCTCTGTCACTTTGTGGGTTCTGTAGCCCTAAAGTTTGTTTAGAGTCATTTTTAATAGGTATTTGAGGTGGTTATGGGGAGAGTGCAGGTAGTTTTCCTGCTTCTAAGTCACCATCTTGGCTCCATCCCCCATCCTGTCCCTAATCTTTAACCTCCATAAAAACCTCTGAGACTATATCACCGTTCTGAAACCTCTATATAAGCATGACTCCCCCAAATATCGGAGTCTCACTTTGCTTTCTTGCTAGGAGAACCATCCTGCTTTTGCAACAATAAAACTCCCAATGCTACAGAGAAGGTCTAAACCTTATGAAAGTAACTTGCCCAAGGACACATGGCTAGTAAGTATCTGAGGTCACATTTGAACTCAGGTCTTCCTGACTCCAGGCCTTGCACTAAGAACCTACTGTTTTTACCCTTACCTGAGCTGCCTCAAAATCTGGAAGCCAGAAGCACCTGAAACAACTTGAATAGCCCCAAAGGGCATTGCATATGACTGGAACTCTCTCACCTCTCACCAACTCTGCCCTGTCTCTCATGAGAGTCCCATACCAATAGGTTTTTGTTTAGAGGTTATATGTGTTTCAATATAATTGGTTACCTTTATAATTTTATGTGTTTTATGCAGCTAAAATATTATAGTGAGATGGGGTCCATAGGCTTCACTAGAATGCCATAGAGAGAGGTCCAAAATATACAAAAAGTTCAGAACTCCTACTCAAGACTAGATTCAACTAATATATCATAAAACTCAATATACATTTGTCACTCAATCGTCTAGAAAAAACTGTCCACTATGTTTGCCTGCATTTCTCCTCCTCTCACTTAAAATGCTCACCCCTTTTCAGTCTGACTTTCAATGTTATCCCTCAACTCAAACTAGACTCTCAAAGTTACCAGTGATTTCTTAATTGTTCAATACAATATGCTTTTCTCAATTTTCATCCCCTATTTATACCATTTGACACAAAGGACCTCCTGGTTATTCTAGGGTTTTACATTACACTGCCCGTGTTCTTACCCAGCTGATCTGGCCACTCCTCAATCTCCTTTGTTGATCATCATCAATATACATTTCCCAACTGCTTTTGTACTATCCAGGTTCTTAGATCTGCTTTACTAGGAAAGATAGCTGTTCAAAGGGTTGACAAATTTATTAGTTTAGGGTAAAAATCAGCATCCTGAGCTTCAGGGAAAATGCAAACACAGAAAATACAAGCAGAGAAATAAAGACCAGTAGACAGGGTTTCTAACTGTCTGAGAAATTAGGTCAACAGACAGATCCAACTGTCTGACCAAGGCAATACATACATAGTTACCAGAGAGAAAAGCACCAACATCTGGGTTTTTCAAAGGAGGCAGGGACTCCTTAATGGCTACCCACAGTTTCATCTGATCAAATCACAGGAACACTCTTCCATTGAGTGAACCCCAAAGCAAAATGCTAACTTGCAAAGAATATATACACTTTTTTAGAGCCAGAGGGCATCACAACCCTCTGATTCAGTGCCTAATTAGAAATTAACAAAAGGCATGAAAGCCTTCCTACAAGCAAGCCTCCCCCTAAGCAAGCTTCCCTTAATGGGCTCCAAGCAGGAACATCTTATATCCTATTAATGTTGGGTGTGTGTGGGGGAGGTTTTTCTCTTCCCTCGCTCCTTAGTGATCTCATCAGAGTTCATGTGTTCAATCAGCAAGTGAGTTTCAGATCTAGAGATCCAAACCTTGTTTAGCCTCCTTTCTGTCCCATGTATACAGCACTCCATCCTCAAACTCTGGGCTTTTCCCTATCCCCTAAATGTCTTATCTCTAACTCTTAAAGTCCCTTACCTCCTCAAGACTCATCTTGAGCACTGTCATCACAAAACCTTTCCTGATCTCCCTTGCTATTAAATCTCTCTCCTTAAACCACTTTGTCTTTATTTTGTATTTATTCTGTATGTACATAACGCACATGAACACATATTCATATATACATATATGTACATGTTGTCTCTCTTAATAGAGGAGCCTACATTGGACTACAATGACATGCTATGTGGGTAGAGGCTGGATCTGCCTCTTTTTGTCTCAGTCATGCCTACAAAGTCATAGGTTCATATACTCTCTCCTTTCCTTCCCTGAGGTCTTACCCAAACAGTATCATTTGATTGGAGTCAAGTAGTCTGAGGGTGTATTAACTTCGACAATATAAAGGGAATGTCCTTGTAAGAGTTAAAGATAGAGGAATTGAGTGGCTAGGTGGTGCAGTGAATAGAGCACCAGCCCTGGAGTCAGGAGAACCTGAGTTCAAATCCAGACTCAGACACTTGACACACTTACTAGCCGTGTGACTTTGGGCAAGTCACTTAACCCCAATTGCCCTCCAAAAATAAAGCAAAAAAAAAACAAAGAATGTCAGGGCAGCTAGGTGGTGCAGTAGATAGAGTGCTGGCCCTGAAGTCAGGAGAACCTGAGTTCAAATCCGTCCTCAACACTTAACACAAAACTAGCTGTGTGACCTTGGGCAAGTCACTTAACCCCAATTGCCCTACCTTTCCCCCCTCCAAAAAGCAAAAAATAAAAAATAATAAGAAAATGAAGATAGAGGAATAAACTTTGGATCCCCTCTGTGACAAATACTTCCCATGTGACCTTGGTCAAGTGAAAAGGCTGGACTAGATGGTGATTTTGCATTCTTTTACTCCTAAATACTCAGGACCCCAAACAGGAAAGGAGTAGAGAAGGAAGTCATTACATGCAGCATTATTCTATGAGATTGTTATTGTAGTAGATACTTGCTGTCATCAACAATTATGTAAACTAATAAAAAGCAGGAACCACTTTCCTCCATATTTCTTTTGATTCTTGGTGCCTAGATCTATCTAAATTCATTTCTTCCCCCAGAAAGCCCTGGGAAAACCTTTATTCCAATGTTTTCTGATTTCCTCCAGGACAACCGCTCCCCCCACCCCATTAAAAGTTGTTACTGCTATTCTGGCAGCTTTAATAAATATATCTGCTAGCAAGCAGCAGATGTGGGGAGTAGGGGGAAAAGAGGGGGAGGTGCTTTGGCTTCCAAAGGATAGAGTGATTTAAAATTATTGACGTTATTCCCACGTTGAAGGGAGCTGCCTCTGCTAAATTTGAAGTCCAATTTGAAAGACTGAAGTGCTCTTAAAAATGTGAAGCACTCCTAATAATTTCCAGCCATGTTCAATTCCACTCCCCAGGATCACATCCTTTTTTCCCATCAGGTCAGCACACTTATTTATATACAGCAGCATGATAAAAACATCCCCATGACTTCTGGGTGTTGAGAGTAAAGAGAGCAGGGTGAAGACATAGGTGGTTCAATGTCATGGTAAAATAGAAACAAATTACCATTGGTCTTTAAATCTAGGAAGAATCATCCCCACAGCCCGCCCTCCAAAGTCTTTGGTGTGCAAGGAGAAAACATCTGGATCTCTAAAATGCAGAACACTGGGAAAAGCAACTGCTCCTGACTCATCAAACTGTGGATTACTCTGAAGCAGATTTGTAGTTTATGGGTCCCAGATGTTTACCTTTTGTGTTGAGTCTTACAGGATTTAGAACTAGAACTCTTTAGTGCCTAACATACATGGATGGCATAAGTGGTGAGGATAAACTCACACCTGGGCCACCCCAGTTTGGTCCCCCAGCAACTCGATGTGCAGAAATTGTACCAGCCCATTTATGGATGTGATTGGGACTTCCTTCAACCACTTTCTTTCCAGCGATGACTACTGATGATGAATTGAAAGGTTATCCCATTTAAATCTATTCTTTCTCTACCTTCGCATACTGTAATTTCACTGTAAGAAAATCAGAACCTATTTTCAATTCAGATTAAATTTATACAAGAACATGAAAAACTGGAATTTAGGAAAAGGGCAATCAACCCATCAAGACTCATCCATTTTAATGCTGAGTTCTACCTGACCCCATTTTAAGTTTTCTTCAACAATCCTTCTGTCTTTATCACAACAACCACCTCCCTCCCCCTTCAAGCAAGTTGAAACATTTACTATTCTTTTCCTAAAATAAAAATTCTGGCCATCTGTCCTAAGTGCATATTCCCTTTCTTCTCCTTGAAGAGTTCTTCTTCCTTTACCTTTTTTTCTTTCTTCCCTCTTCTTCCTTCCTTCCTTCCTTCCTTCCATCTTTTCTTCCTTCCTTCCATCTTTTCTTCCTTCCTTCCTTCCTTCCTTCCTTCCTTCCTTCCTTCCTTCCTTCTTTCTTTCTTTCTTTCTTTCTTTCTTTCTTTCTTTCTTTCTTTCTTTCTTTCTTTCTTTCTTTCTTTCTTTCTTTCTTTCTTTCTTTCTTTCTTTCTTTCTTTCTTCCTTTCTTTCTTCCTTTCTTTCTTTCTCACTTAATGATGAAAGAAACTATTTGCTTCCTGATATGAGTAAGGTCTTTTTTCTTTACTGAGGAGGAAGCAATGTAGTTCAGATCTCGAGAGAAGAAAACTTACTCTCATGAATGTACTGTTTCCCTTCATGACGAGGCAATAAATCGCCAACCACCTAAAGAAAAACAATTGTGGGGGTGTTTGCTACCTACCCAACTAGGTGGCACAGTGGATATTGATGTTATTCCCATGCATTAGACTGGATTCAAACTATCTATGCCACTATGTGGCACAGATACAAACCTGAACTAAGATACCTAGTGGCTGTGTGACCTTAAGCAAGTCATTTAACCTCTGTCTGCCTCTAGTTCCTCAACTATAAAATAGGCACAATAAGAACACCTACTTCCCAAGATCATTGTAAGGATAATGTGATATATATGTAAAGTGCTTTGCAAATTTTAAAGCACTATAAAAATTCTGGCTTTTATTATTATTTTATTCTGTCATTCAAGGCCCTTTGAATTTGGGAGGTTGGACTAGAAGACCTCTAAGATCTCCTTTTTACTTTCAAGTGCTAACATTCTGCCATTTGAAAAACCACTTTTTCTAGGATCCACTCCGAGTTCCATTTCCTCCAAGGGGTCTTCCCAGCCTACTCCAGTCCATACTGGTCTTTCCATTTTCTCAATTCATATTAGTATCTATTAAGACATTCTGATGCCAAAAATATACTGTCTTGCGTTGTTTTCTAAAAAGATTTGTTACATGTTCATTTGGTCTCCCAAAGCTGATTGTAAAACCCACAAAGGGGGCAATTGTATCTTTTCTGTGGACCCCATTTTCTTCCT
Source organism: Petaurus breviceps papuanus (assembly GCF_028583685.1). NCBI lineage: Eukaryota > Metazoa > Chordata > Mammalia > Diprotodontia > Petauridae > Petaurus > Petaurus breviceps. The sequence continues at coordinate 13,059,745 of NW_027185754.1, read as the reverse complement.
CTCTAAAACAAAAAGGTTAAAGGAAATAATCGTTCAGATCCTTTCCAGTTTGAACATTCTGGGCTCCCATGTGAAATATAGGGACAATGTATAGGAGGTCTGTTCTCCCAGAGCAGGGGTTCTTAATCTCTTTTGTGCCATGTACCCCTCTGATAGATAGTCCATTGAAGCCTACAGAGTCATTTTCAGAATTTTTATTTTAATGGACAAAATAAAGTGTATGGAATTATAAAGGAAACCAACTATATTGAAATAATTCTCAAAAACAAATTCTTGGACCCCAGGTTGAAAATTCCTGCCCTAGAGTGAATGATGTAAAAATCATCACCAGAGCATTTGTGAAAACATGACTGCAGTTAGACGTTTCTGCTTGGGACTGTTAGGTACATTAGGTACATTCCTAACTCAATGACCTTGAAACCAGAAAATGGTTTTCATTAAAACATAGTTTGTAATGTTGTGAGGATCTAACCTGTTATCTTAATTTTGCTGCAGGAAACTTAAACTAACCCAATGCAAAAAATGTTTAAAAATAAATTTTTTGTGTGGTTTTTTTTGAGGCAAAGTTAAGTGACTTGTCCAGGGTCACATAGCTAGTAAGTATCTGAGGCTCAATTTGAATTTAGATCCTCCTGATTCCACAGTCGGTGCTGTGCCACCTAGCTGCCCCTAAAAATTAAAGCTTAAAGAATTTATGAATAGGCCATCAATTGGAATGGCTAAAAAGACATGTGGCATCTGAAGATAATAGAACATTTCTGTTACATAAGAAATCACAAAGAGAGGGAAGTTAAACAAACTTGGGAAGACTTCTATGGAATGATGCAGAGCAAAATTCTATTTGAACCAAGAATGGTATAAGCTTTTGCCTCTTTTTGTGTCTCAAGTGCTTAGCACAATACCTAACACATAATAAGTGCTTATTAAATGCTTATTGATTGATTGTATCTGCAATGTAACAATATAAATGTAAAGAATCAAAAATTATAACCTAAACACTTTGAAAGAATTATGATCAAGCCTGGTCCCTGAGAAAAGTTTAGAAAAGAGATGTTCTTCCCTTCACTGTATAAATATAACACCCAGGACTACAGAGTTAGAATATTGAACTCAGATACTATATGTATTTTTAAAGCAATTGGGGTTAAGTAACTTGCTCAAAGTTACACGGCCAGTTATTTCTGTGTGTGGTGCTAAGTACCTGAGCTCGGTCAGATACTATTTTTGTACTGTTTATTTTCTCTCTTTTTTAGTCTTTGTTAACAAAGAATAGCTCACTGTGCATGGAAATGAAGAGGGATATATTCAGAAATGAATGTGGTGTTAAAAACAAAAGGTATCAATTAAAAAGCAAGTTAACATATTTAAAAAGCATTAAGGGTCAAGATGCTTGCTGGCAAAAGTGCTCTATTTGTGGACAGAGGACATACAGCATGATTTTAAGGAAATTTCCACAAATCTACTATGTTGTTGGACATTCTAGCATTGCAAATCTATTTTTATGAGAATCATAGAGTAACAGAATGTCAGAAATGGAAGGGAGATTAGAAATGAATCCTCTTATTTTAAATGTGGGTAAACTGAGACCCTAAAAGAAAAAAAAGGCTTTGCCCATGATTACGTAGAATGTATAAATATCCCCAGCCTCTAAAATGGGATACAAAGGTAAATTACTAGGAATAGTCAATAAACTCAGATGACTATAAGTAGATTTCCAATATAAATTTCTTTCAGAAATATGATCAAAAATGTCTCTAAATTTCTATTTTTGAAACTCTGACTGCTACACATTTAAATAAGCCAATAAAGGGGTGGCCAGGTAGCACAGTGAGTAAGAGCACCGGCCCCAGTGTCGGGATGACCTGGGATCGAATCCGGGCTCTGATACTTAGCACCACACCCAGAAATAACTTGCTGTGTAACCTTGAGCAAGTTGCTTAACCCCAATTGCTCTTAAAAATAAATAAATGAATGAATGAATAAGCCAATAAGTATGTTTAACATACTTGTTTAACATGAATGTTCAATGGTTTCATGGCCTCTTGAACTATCTTAAAAATTCTTTTCAACTTTCCCTTATGGTACTTGTTGACTCACAGTCACAGGCTGGTATTTAGCCTTACATGGAGTTTACCACCCTCTTTGGGTTACATTCCCAAGCAATCCAATTCAGAAAAGACCTGGTCCTGGTGTGGGGTAGGAGTATTTCTGGCATAAGGGCTGCTAAGCCCTTGTCAGAGTCACTTTCCACCCTTAGGTGTCCACCTGATCCACCTAACTCTCACCTGTGACTCCAAGTAGCTCCAGTATACACAGTGGCCCCCACCCAGTAAGCCATTGCAACAGACAGGCTGAAGATAACCAAGGAGTCTCAGATTCATGGTTGAGTTAAAGGTGTGCCTACTCCCAGCATGTGAAGACTTTCCTGGGCAGAATGGGTGGATGAGAACACTTTATACCAATGGTCATGAAGGTGGTTGAAACAGGTGCTGTGGAGTGCTTAGAGTTTGACTAGACATCAAAGATGCCAAGGTCATCCACTACATCCTGAGCCACTGCTAGCCATCTTGACTTGTCTTGCCCTTGGACTCTGATGACTATGGAAGAGTGAGGGAGGCCAACAACTTCATGCAATTCTGCCTCACTTAAATTCAACTTATTGTGAGTCAAAAGACATCACCCATACCATTTTACCATTTTTACCTACCTTAAAGTCCTGTGGTAACAGGCAAATAATGAAGCAGCAGGTGCAGATACACTGGGAGAGATTGTCATAACCCTGCACACAGGTGGCTTAGGTCATAGGGTCATCTTCTCACTGGACTGAAGCAACAGTGTAATTCAGCAGCCACCTGAGCTGACTTCAGCACCTATCTGAGCAGCCTTTTTTAAGGACCACACTACTCACCTGGCATGAGAAGGGGCTAAAAAAAGGTGCCCTAAAATTGTCTGCTTTACCTAACCCTGCAGTGCTTGCTGTGACAGGCAGGGATCCAATCTTGTGGTCAAAACATAAGAAAATATACAAAACTTCCTACAAAAACCATTCCACTTACCATTGGTACATGGAATATGCACGCTATTATGGACAACATGAAATCCAGTAGATCTGAAAGATGAACAGGTTTTGTTGCAAGAGAACTCGGCAGGTATCGCATCCAAATAGCAGCCCTGAGTGAAATGAGGCTGGCAAATGAAGGCCAGCTTACTGAAGTCAGAGATAAACACCTGTTTTATTTTCTGGAGTAGCTGCAGTGAAAGGGAGTGCCATGAATCTGATGTAGGTTTTGTAATCAAAGCTAATCTAGTCAACAAACATGTATGCCTACCAAAAGGAGTGGACCACAGATTGATGATGAAGTGACTGCCGTTTGCAGGAAAGCTCCTTGCCATCATCATCATCATCCATACATATGCTCCCACTATGACAAACCCTGATGAGGTCAAAGAAAACTTTTATGCAGATCTGGAGCTCCTCATCAACAATGTGCCACAAAAGAGGGCAAGCCTATAATTCTGGGTGACTTTAATACTAGTGTAGGCTCAATCTACTCAGGCTACTCAGACATGGCAGGAAGTCCTTGGGAAGGACAACAGCAACAGCAATGGTCCCTTACTACCGAAGACTTGTATATCTCAAGACTTTCTCATTATCAGCACTGTCTTGAATTTACCTAAACACAATAAAATTTTGTGGTTGTACCCTCACAGCAAACATTACCATATAATAGACTATTTCACTGTAAGGAGAAGAGACAGACAGCATGACAAAGGCAATTTGTGGCACAGAATGATGAATAGATCACAGACTTATCCTCTCCAAGCTAAATATGCACATTCAACAAAAGTGGTGACCCCAAGGCAAGATGATTACCAGAAGACTCAATGTCAACAGATTAGAATGTTTTTTTCCAGTGTGAACAGCTCATTGCTAACTTGGAGGGAAAGCTGAGTCAGTACATGGTTGGCAACCACAGAACAGAAAGGGAGTAGGCAGCTGTCGGAGATATGATGTGCAGCACTGCATTTACTTATCTGGGTCAGAACACTTGTAAACATCAAGACTGGATTGACAAAAATGTTGGGGAAATTCAGAAGCTGCTAACTGAAAAAACAAGAATTCCACAGGGCTTACCAACAGGATAGTTCATCTCTCTCTAAGAAGGCAGCATTTAACTCCATCAAAAATAAAATGCAAGCAAAACTTAGAGAGATGCAAGATTCTTGTCTTAGTATGAAGGCAGATGAAATTCAATTTTACATTGATAGCAACAATCCAAAGCACTTTTATGATTCCCTGAAGGCCATTTATGGGTCAAAGACCTGTGGTGCATCTCAACTACTCAGTGCTGATGGATTAATTAGTGATAAGAACATGATCCTGGAAAGATGGTCTGAACACTTCCCTAATGTTCTCAACAGACTGTCATCAATCAGTGCTGAAGCCAGTGACTGTACCCCTCAAGTTGAAGTAAATCCCTCTCTAGTCAAACTTCTGACTGAAGAAGAGATTTTGAATGTCATTAGGCTCCTCTCATGTGGCAAAACAAATAGTACTAATTCTATTCCAGCAGAAATTTACAAGGAAGAGGGTCCACTACTCAGACGAAAGCTGACAGGGATTTTCTAGCTTATATAGCAAGAGGAAGTTATCCCCCAGGAACTTAAGGAAGCTTCCATTGTCCAGCTTTATAAAAGAAGGGAAAAGAGATTGTCCTGTGACAATCACAGGATGTATTTCTCTCTTAATCATTGTTGAGACGATTCTTGCCAGAGTCCTCCTTAATAGGCTGATCCTTCACTTGAAAGATGGTTAACTATCTAAGAACCTGTGGGCAGAGGAATGGTTAATGTGGTGTTTGCCGCTTAACAACTCCAGAAATGCCAAGAACAGAATAGAGGTCTTTACACTACGTTAATCAATCTAACCAAGGTCTTTGACACTGTCATTAGTGAGGACTTGTGGAAAATCATGGCAAAATTTGGTTGCTCAGAGAAGTTCATCAGTATTGTACATCAGTTTCATGATGGCATGTTTTCCTAGGTTCTGAATAATGGAGCATGCTTTTATGCTTTCCTGGTCACCAGTGGAGTGAAGCAGGGCTATGTGCTTACTTCCAGGTTTTTTAGCATGGTGCTTTTATATTGCCAGACACTGTCAATGAGAATGAAAACACCATCAAGCTCATTTACTGCGCTGATGGTAAATTATTTCATGTTCAGTAGACACTCTTTTCACAATAACCCTGTGAAAGAGCTGGTGGAAGCACAATCATCTCCATTTTACAAATGAGGAAATTGAGATTCACAGAAATCACAAAGATAAAGAAGGACATTTGAACCTAGGTTTTCTGGCTCCATATTCGGTTATCCCTTCCATGATGCAACAGCTTTGAACAGTGGAAAAGGCACTAGACTTGTCTAAGGGCCTGGGTTCAAATCCTGGCTCTGCTATTAATGTAACCTTGGGCAAGTCACTTCCCTCTTGGGCCTCAATTTCTTTCCCCATAAAATGAACGAGTTGGACTAAATGATCTCTAAATTTCATTGTAGTTGCAAAGGTATGATTCTGAGCTACCTAGAGGTCCTGCCAACCTCCATTTCAGTGAGTCCATGGGCACCACTCTCCATGTCATGACAACTACAAGCAGGTTATACTCTCTATCCCAGTCTCTCCCCTTATCTCTGCATCATCAATAAGGTCGTGGTATTCCAATCAAGCCAATCCATATGATTAAAGGGAAGACTCACAAGGTATTGATCACTCTGGATGCTTACTGTACATTTCAATAATAGATCATAGACTGGAGCCACAGAGTAGAGGGCAGTTTTGCCCGATGCTTTATCATCTCTACAGCTATGGATTTTGTCATTATTGTATTTGCGTTGTGTTACAGTCGGCTCAGATTGTATTTTTGATTTATAGCAGCAGATGGGCAATTTATTCTGCTGTTTACTTTTTATGGCTGTTTATGTGGGAGTAAAATGCGGCATGGGACACTCAGCTAAGCATTTGCTAATATCCTCTATTGAGTGCTACACGCAGGGAGTTTATCTGAGGTCCATGGACACTTGCGTTGTCATGAAAAATGAGAGGTGGTGAAAGCCAGTGAGCCAGACTGTCCCACTAAGCCCAAAGTCAAAGTAATTGGAGACAAGGGGGACACTGGAGTCCTGGAGGACGTATGGGCAAGTAATGGGGGAGTCAAGGGAGGAGGCCTGAGGATCTTGATGGCTCAGAAGCACAGCTCATTCCCCCAGGTACTTATTTGGCTTTTAAGCACATCAGGACGATCCCTCCAGCCCAGGATTTTTCTCTCTGACTGGATCATTGAAGAGGAGCTGGTAGGAAGGTGTAATGATCTTCTCTGACATCAACCTCACAGGTTAGAGATGGGTTCATTCTTGGTTGTTGAGTTGTTTCAGTCAAGTCCAACTCTTCGTGATCCCAAAGATACTAGAGTGGTTTGCCTAATCTTTCTTCAGTTCATTTTACAGATGAGAAACTGAAGCAAACAGGCTTCAGTGATTTATCTAAGGTCACACAGTTAGGAAGCAAATGTCTGTACTAAGACATGATTTGTACTCAGGAAGAGTAGTCTTCCTGACTCCAGGCCCAACACTCTATTCACTGCTTCACCTAGCTGCTCTTGGGTTCATTCTATAGAAGTTTATAAAATGTAAATATGTGCAGAACAGTATGATAAGTGCTGGGGCAGATAGAAGGCTGGGCTAAGACATGAAGCTTAGAGTCCAGAAAGGTGATAAAATTAAAAAAAAAAAACTGATTACAAAACCATGTTAAGTGCATTAGAAAAGTACAAAACAAAATGTGCTAAGAAGTCTAAAGAGGAAAAGTCAATGGAGATAAAGAAAGGCTTCACAGAGCAGGTAGAATTTAAGTTGATATTTAATGAGTGGATATATAGAAATTCAACCATTGAGACAGAGAGTATGCCAGGTACAGGGAACAACATAAACAAACCCATGAAGATAAGAGGGCAAATGGTATTTGGGCTTAGTACAGTTCTTGGTGCATAGTAGGCACTTAATAAATGTTTACTGACTATTGTTGAAAGAAGTGGAGCAGTTTGACTCAGAATAGAATATACAAAGGAAGGGGAGTAATAAGAGAGAAGATTGAGCAAACAGAATGCCAGGAAAATGAATTTGAACTTTACTCAGGACACAAGAGGGTACAATTGAACATCCTTGGTTTTTCTTATGCTTCCACTACCTACATACACATTTATCTAAACCCTTCTTGAACACTATTACTTTGAACTACTAGATTATAAACTCCTTGAAGACAGGGATTATTCTGGTTTTGTCTTTATATCCTCAGCATGGAGTTCAGTCCCGGGCATATAGTAGGTATTTAACAATGTCTGTGGATTGGCTGACAGATTGATTTATCCCAGCATGGGGTAATAATTCTCACAAGCTTATTATCATATAAAACACAGCTGTTATTTATTTGATGGAAAACCTTCAAATTTCAAAGAGCAGGGGTTGGAGAGGGCATGTATTTTAATATTTAATTATTTTTAAAATGATTAATTAAATAATAAGTTTGACATTTGAAGTTAGAAGGCCCCTCAAAGGCTATGAAATCCAATCTCCCCATTTTACAGGTGAAAAGAATCCCAGAGAACTGGAGTGACTTGCCTGAAGTCATACATGTAGTAAATAAGATTTGAACCCAGGTTTTCAGAATCCAAATCCAAAGCTTTTTATACTACAGTACAGTACACTACCTTTTCCTGAAGAAGTGGTGTTGCAACTGGGTACCCAAGAACATCTGCTTTTAGGATAAGCTTTGATCCCCAAAGATGTGAACGGCAATAAAAAATGGCACAAGTAATATTATGTACCATCCACCTTACCTCATTTTAGCAGAGGGTCACCAAATGAAAACACCTAAGAAATAACCAAGGGGCAAAAACCCAGGAAAAGGAAAGTGATAAAATGTAAGTTCCTGAAGAGCAAGAGATATTTTATATTTGTCTTTGAAATTCCAGTGGCTAACACAGTGCCTTATACATAATAGTTGCCTAATTGGTGAGTTATTTAATTGCTTAATTGGGCAGCTCTATGGCACAGTGGATAGAGCACCACACCGGGAATCAAGACCTCAGTTCAAATCCAGCCTCAGATACTTACTAGTTGTATGATCCTGGGCAAGTCCCTTCACCTTGTTTGCCTCAGTTTCCTCATCTATAAAATTAGCTGGAGAAGGAAATGGCAAACTACTCTAGTATCTTTGCCAAGAAAACCTTAATTGGTGTCATGGAGAGCGAGACATGATGAAATAACTATAACAAATCCTTTTCTGGATCTCACTTTCTATATTAGTAAAACAAAGAGCATTGAACAGAAGACCCTGAAATCCAGCTCTAAATGCTATGGGAATGAGGAATTGGGTGGTAGGGGTCATGAAATGGGAAATGTATGATGATGAACAGGAGTTCGGAGTCACTCGGATGTGAAAGGTATGACCAAGATATGACAATGTTCATCTTTTAGTGGAAGGCACCATTCCCTCTACCCACAAAGAATGGGTGAGCCCAGAGATGGGAGGCCTGAAGTCAAAGGGAGGGTTGCTTTTCTTCTCACTGGAGGTTCTCCATGTTCCAGTCGGGAGACTGGACTGACAACAGGAGGTGGAAGTTGCCTTGTGCTGAAAAATACTGAAATAGTTGCTTTGGGGCACATGGAAAATGCCCAACTTGGTCCCTAGCAGTCTTTCCTTAGGGGACACATTGCCCCTAGCAAGAAAAAGAAGGTAGAAGGTGCTACCATGTGGGGTCTGAGGTCTACAGGAGTACAGAAATATCACCTTCTTACTCCTGTGTCTCACTTAATGTAACACACACCTAAGTTAACTTTTCTTTTGACTGTCATCTGTGATGTTGACTCATAGTGAGTTGTAGTTCATGCAAGGCCATTATGTGTACATATCACAAATTGTTCACCCATTATCCAATCACTTGATACACTGACTGTTTCAAGTTTGTTTTTCTATTATGAATTATTCTGAAAGTATTAGTAGTAACAGACCTTCATTCACCCCTCTGTCAATAAAATCATAAGAATATACTCCTAATAGTGAGAACATGAGTCAAAAGATAGTCAGACAGTTCTCGCTTTATGTAAGTTCTGCAGACATCTACTTAAAGTGATATTTACATAATGCAAATTTGCCATCAGAATGGACAGAAGACAGACATGTGAGAGGGTGGTGGAACAGGGCAAAGTTGTCTTTTCTTGGCATTGGCAGGGTGGTGGTCTCTTTGTACGTCCATTCTTCTGCCTTCACTTGGACATGTTTTAGTTTTTTTTTCTTTTGGTGGGGGTAGGGTGGGAGGAAACAGAGTGATGAGGGGCAGAAGTAGAGAGAGAAAGAGAGCATAGTACTGTACAAGAAAATTAACACAAGCATTTTTTGGAATGTGAATTTCTTTCAGAATTCTATAAGTAAAGTCAAATTTGCTTCATGTAAGTTTACATAAAGCAAGAACTGTCTAGAAACAGTTTGGTAGGCCTCGTTACATAATGCTTTATTGCTTTCCAGAGCATTGCATTAATTGATCATGCCCAAAACAGAGCAACGGTGTGCCTGTTTAGATTCAGTCCTATCCGTATTGACTTTATGACTTCAAGGCACGGAACACTACAGTCTCTGATGAACTAAAATTAGAAATCACCCCAATGGTGAGGGAAAGGTGCAGGGTTTATGTGAGCAGGCTGTCATACATTGTAAACAAGAAATGATGAAGGAAAAGTGGTGCCAAGAATGCCATCCCCTACTAGACTGTGACTTCTTTGAGAGCAGGGAATCTCTTTTACCTTTCTATGTATTCCTAGTGCTTGGCGCACAGCAGGTGATTAATAAATGCTTATTGACTAGATGACTAAAGAAATATATGAGCCAAAAAGAAGATGGACTAGTACCATGGTGAGTATTAGGGATAACTGATGGATAGCTTGCTTATCCCATTGTCATCTTTATGAGTTCAAGAGGAAGAAGTGAGAATGGATCTCAGCATAAAGAGTGGCAAATTTACTGGAGGATTTGGACAAGAGTCCTACAGGATGGGTCAATACTGATAGCTTGTGATCTGCACCACTGGAGGGAATGCCATCATTAATGAGATCCTTTGCAGTATTTGGGCATCCAGCAATGAATAAATTCACTATGTCTCCTGATTGCTTGTCATTTATTCCACTTTCATATCAGCTATTGGTAAAACAAACAAAAAAACAACAATAAAAAAACCCCACAGGTTTAAAAGACATTGAGGAAGGCAAAGACTGTAGATTTTGGAGGAGCTATGGGAAGGCAGACACATCAATCAATCAATATTTATTAAGTGCCTACTATGTGCTGGTCACTGAGCTAAGTGCGGGGAATACAAAAAAAGCTCTCAAGGAGCTTACAATCTAATGGGGGAGATGATATGCAAACAAACATGACAAAGCAAACTATATAAAGGATAAATAGAAAATAACTGAAAGAGTGACAACGCTGGAATGAGGAGTTCGGAAAGGCTTGCTGTGAGATTTTAGGTGGGACTTAAAGGATACCAGGGAGGTCAGCAGGTAGAACAAAGGAGGGAGAGACTTCCAGGCATGAGTGAGAGTCTGAGAAAATTCCCAGAGCTGAAAGATGGAGTGTCCTGTTCTTGGAACAGCCAGGAGGCCAATGTCAATAGATCAAAAAGTTGTGCTTTGGAGAGTAAGGCTTAAGAAAACTGAAAAGGTAGGAGGGGCTATGTTATGAAGGGTTTGGAATGCCAGAGTATTTTGTATTTTCTCCTAGAGGCGATAGGAAACTATTGGACTTTATTGGTGTTGGTCTGGATTGGTCTAAGCATTCTGTAAGGAAATTCATAATTATGCCAAGAAAGTGACTAAAATGTCCATTTTTTAAAAAAAGAATTCTGTCCCAGACATATGCCCCAAGGAAGTCCAAAGCTAGAAAGAAAAATCCAATATATATCAAAATATTTGTAGTAATACTTTTATAATGTCAAAGAATTGGAAATTATGTGATCAGTGGATGGGGATGGCTGAACATTGTGGTGCTTTAATGTAATGGAATATTATATTGATTATAAAAAATTATGAATACGAAAAATACAGAGAGACTGAGTTGATGAAAATAGAACCAGGAAAACAATATAAACTATAACTAAATAATGTAAATAAAAATAACAAGACAAATATAAATTGGATGGTATGTAATTATAATGACTAAGCCTTGCCCTGAAATAGAGAGAATGTGCCACCCTTTCTTCTTAGTAAAGGTAGGAGACTATGGATATGGAACATTATATGTGCTGCTGGGTTTGAATGATGTATGGATTAGTTTGGCTGAACTGCTTTATTGTTATTTCTTTTAAATTACTTCTTTAAGAAGTTTACTCTGGGTGAGGGAGAGTAGGGATACATTGGGAAATGAAAGTGATATAAAAACAATACATCAATAAAAATTAATTTTTAAAAAGAAAGATCAAGTCAAGAAATAACTAAACACCTGGAGTGTTCCAGGCACTTTGTTAAGTACGGGGTATACAAGAAGGCAAAAACAAAAACAAAACAAAAAAACCAACAGGTCTTAAGAAGTTCACATAAAAAAAAGAAGTTCACAGTCTAATGGAGGGAACAGGTAAACAATGATGCACTAATATGATAAATTTAAAATAACCTTTATTTAAAATTAAATAACTTAAAATTAAAAATTTAAAATATTTTAAAATGAAATAAAAATAGAGGGAAGACACTAAGATTACAGAGAACTAGGAAAGGCTTCTTACAGCAGTTAAGACTTTAGTTGAGACTCAAAGGAAGCCTGGAAAACGAGGAGACAGGAATGAGAGGGAAGGCATTGAAGATATGGGGAACAACCAAGGAAATTTTTCAGAATTAGGAGATGGAGTATCATGTGTAAGTGACAGCAAGGTGGTCAGTGAGGCTGCATCATAGATCACATAGAAGGGAGTAAAGTGTAAGAAGATTGAAAAGTTGATAAAGGACCAGATTATGAAGGGCTTTACAAACCAAAGTATGTATGTTTTATCCTTGGGGTAATAGAGAGCCCCTGGAATTTACTGAATAGGGTAGCAACATAGACCAATGCTTTAGGAAGATCAATTTGACAACTGAGTAGAAGGTGGACTCGAGTTGAGAAGGAGAATAACCAGCAGGCATGAAGCAATGAGGACCCGGATAAAGCTGGTGGTAGTGTCAGAGGAGAGAAGGGGACATACACAAGAGATGTTAGGAAGACAGAAGCATCAGAACTTGGCAACTGATTGAATATGGGAAATAAAAAAGAGAGAAGAGTCAAGGATGATGTCTAGGTTGTAATTTTTTAAATTGTTGAACAGAACAAGACTAAGGATAGTAACCTGGGGCCTTTTATAAGATATTATATGAAGTAGTCTCAAGGTACCTTTTATTCATCATAATTCCTAATTCACAGACAGCATTTTGGCAAAGATGTCTACATGTGCTCTTCTCACCCTGGGGTGTAGTTTGTCCAGTGACCTGAATTTATTGAAGGAACATCTCCTTACTTCTCCTAGGTTTTAATTCCTCTTAACAATTTTTGTTTGATCCTTTCAAGTCTAGAGACTAGTCTCTTTTAGTAGAGGAAATGTTCCCAAAGTTATTCTTTATCTCTTCCTTGGACATGCTAAATAGGACGCTCATTCTTTTCATGACCTCCTACTTTCCCCAACATAGCTTAAAGGAAATACTTGTTGGGTAAAATCAAAGTACCTACCAAAAAGAGTTTGTAGCTTCACTGGGCAGATAAGACATATGCTCAATTAATCAATAGACCAATACAAGACAAATATGTTGGGCCCAGTGTGGCATGGCCAGTGTTATTACTCAGATAAGGCAGCAATCAGAGTAACCTAGACTAGAGAGCATTTCAGGAAAGATGTAGGATCCGAGTTAATTCCCAAATAGCTGGAGAGGGTTTATTGGGGGAGAGAATGAAAAGGGTATTTCAGAAGGAGAAAACGATAGGAGGAAAACATGGCGACGAAATGAACCTGGCAGATGTGTGATTATAATGAGACAGGCCCATCTGGGAACAGAAGGATCAGAGAAGTTTGAATACTCTCTACCTCCATGCTATTTCTATCTTTTCCTTTTGTATAGGAGGCAATGTGGTAGAACGGAAGGGGAATTGATTCTAGATTCAGAGGAACTGGGTTCAAATTCTATCTCTGACACATTCTGTTTGTATGATCATGAATAAGTTATTGAAGTCAGCTCCCTGGCCTTCAGTTTTCCTCATCTATAAAATGAAGGAGTTGGACCAGAGAACTTCTGAGGTCCTTTCTAAGCCCTATATCAATGATCCTATCATGCCCAGAACCCAGGGAAGTGGGGAATAACAGAATTCCAAATATACTCGTAGAATTAAAAAATAAGGATTGGAAGGCCCATTAAAGAAGACCAAATCTGAGTCTACCTCCATCACTACCAATTTTTATGAGGAAGCTCAAGGTCATAATTGAGACATGAATTCCCCAAGGGCACAGAGTTTATTATTATTATAGTCCTCTAACTACAAATACAATTCTCTTACCATTATTGCACTTGCCTCTCTAAAGAGCCACTGTCGGGCTAAATGTATTTTTAAGGATGTGGTGGTGGGGTGTGTGTGGGAGAGACAGACATAGACAAAGAGACAAAGTGAGGGACAGAGAAACAAAGAAGCAGAAATAGACAGAGGATGGGAAGAGAGACAGACAGACAGAGAGAGAGACAGAGACAGAGACAGAGAGAGACAGAGATAGAGACAGGGACAGACAGAGACAGATAGACAGAGAGACAGAGACAGAGACAAGAGATTCCTTAGCAAGTCCAGCCCAGTAGGACATGGCAACAAACCAAAATGTTCCCAAGAGAATTTAACTCCTCTGTGACTGCATGTTAGCAAGGAGGGAAGGCACCCAGGCATGGAGTGGGAAAAGTCTCTTAGCAACTCCCACCGAAAGCCATTCAACCTGCCTAGATGTTGCGCTGATGGGTAGTCAAGTGGTTGTTTCTGAGTTACCGAAAAAAAGCTCCTAGTTGAGAGGTTCTTAACTTTTATGTATCACGGATTCTTTGGGCAGTCTGGCAAAACCTACGAACCTCTTCTCTGAATAATGATTTTTAAAATATAAAATAAAATGCATAGGATTACAAAAGAAATTTGCAGTAGATAGAGCACTGGGTGTGGAGTCAGGAAGATTTAAGATCAAATCACACCTCAGGCACTTACTAGATGTGTGACACTGGGTAAGTCACTTAACCTCTGTTTACCTCAGTTTCCTCATCTATAAAATGAACAGGAGAAAGAAATTGCAAACCACTTCAGTATCTATGCCAAGAAAGCCCCCAAAAAGATCATGAAGAGTTGAACATAATTGAAAAATGACTATAAAATAACAAAAAAAATGACAAACCTTAAAGTCATATATAAATATAACTTGCTATTTAAATGCTAGTTGCTATTATTTTTATTATTGAAATATAGTTATCAAAATGTTTTAAAGCTACACTAGCTCACAGACCTTGGGTTAAGAACCTCTATCCTGTAGTCAGCTAGTAAGCCAATGCTATATCGTTTTCATCAGACATCCTGTGAATGAGACTAAAATCTCCTAGATGACGCATGGACTTTGTTGGACGCATCTTTAGCTTATCTTCAAGTAGCCTTCTGTTCTCCCCACCAAGAGTCTCAGCCTTAGGCTGTTATCTTCTCTGGCCCCATGATTTAAGAGTTCTCTCTTGTCCGGTGTATGCCAAGTGCTAGAGCAATGGATAAAAACCTCTCAGACCTTGCATATGCCAAGACCTCCTAGGGACCTGTGGTGTCTGTGAGCTGACAAGGGCACCAGAGGATGAAATCTCTCTGCCAGAACTTTGTACTAACTCAAATGATATAGATAAGCCTTTCTATCTAGAGATTAGGGAAAACAGATGATTAAGACTCAGGCAGCCTGAATTCATGTCCACCTATGTGTTCAACAATTCTTAAAAATTAAATTTCAATTTTAAAAAACACAAAGAAAACAAAAGAAAATAGAGAACTGAGCTTCAAAAGTAAACTGGAGAAATGATAGCTCAGACTTCCTCAGGAAGTCCCATCTGTCTCTCTCAGATCAAAATCCAATGTCTAATCCTCCAACTCTTGGATTTGGGGAACAGATTGTCGATGCTTTTGCTTCTTCATTTTATTGTAGCTTTGTTTGCCATCCAAGTGTAAGGCGGAGGCAGGAAGCCAGGTGCATCTTTCCCTATCTCCATCTCAATTTGACTGGCAAGATCCATCTCACTGCAGCAGACCTTCCCTGTGATGGCTTAATGTGGTCTGCTCAGAGAATGGCAAGAGAGAGGTAGCATCTTTCCTACAGGTATTTTTGAAATAAGGTGTTCTGAAGATCTCCTTAAATCCAGCTTAGTCATTGACTCCTGCTGCATTCATCCTGTGCCTCAATTGGGTATATCTATCTTACCCTACAGGGAAATGGGAGGAAAAGGGGATAAGAAAAGGGATGGAAGACTGATAGAAGGGAGAGTGAATTGGTGGAGGTGGTGGTCAGAAACAAAAGACTTGTAAAAGGGACAAGGTAAAAGGAAAGGGAGACAGAGACAGAGACACAGAGAGAGAGAGAGAGAGAGAGAGAGAGAGAGAGAGAGAGAGAGAGAGAGAGACAGAGAGAAAGAAGGATAAGCAGGGGAAACATAGAATGGAAGAAAATTCACAGTAATCACAACTGTGAGAAAAAGTTTACAAGTTCTTCTGCAAAAGGCTTCATTTATCAAATATATAAATAAGTGAATCAAATTCATAAGAATGCAAATCATTCCCCAATTGATAGTCAAAGTATATAAACAGGCAGTTTTCAGAGGAAGAAATCAAAGCTATCTATAGTCATATGAAAAAATGTTCTAAATAACTATTGATTAAAGAAATGCAAATTAAAACACCTGTGAAGCTTCACTACACACCTATCAGACTGGCTAATATGACAGAAAAGGAAAATAACCAATGTAGGCAGGGATATGGGAAAATTGAGACATTAAAGTACTGTTGGTGGAGTTGTGAACTGGTCCAACCATTCTGGAGAGCAATTTGCAACTGTTATCAAAGGGCTATAAAACTGTGCATACCCTTTTACCCAGCAATACCACTACTAGGTCTATATCTCAAAGAGATAAAATAAAAAAGGAAAAGGATAAGATATATACACAAAAATATTTATAGCAGCTCTTTTTGTGGTGGCAAAGAATAGGAAATTGAGGGGATGTCCATCAATTGGAGAATGTTATCCACTTCCAGAGAAAGAACTGTTGGAATCTTAAAGTAGAATGAAAAATACATTTTTGAACTTTCTTTTTCTTTCTTTATGTTTTCTTTCACAGCATGATTAAAAAGGAAATATGATTTTATAGACTGCACATGTATTACCTATATCAAATTGCTTGTCTTTTCAACAGGAAGGGAGGTAGGGAGAGAACTTGGAACTAAAAAAAGGAATGTTAAATTTGTTTTTATATAAAATAGAAATAATTTTTTAAAAAGGAAAAAGCACTATATAAATACTAGCTAGCTAGTAGTAGTAAGAATAATTCCTCTTAGGGCACAATAAGCAGACATGTCAGTTCCCTAATTAGCAAGTTTCCTTATTGTAAAGGCCTAGATCTTTTGTTTCTTTGCTTCTACCTGTAGGCCCTAGCCAGGAGAAAAATAAAATATTTAAAATTTAAAAAAAGAAATGCACTTGTGCCAATGAGGGTAGCATTTGTTTTGTTGTCTTTGGGGGGAGGGAATGGGTACCCTCCAGATGTGTATAAGATAACAGCTTGAACTGAATGCAGTATATGAGGAGCAGGGAACCAGATGTCCAAGTGCAAAGAACTTGGGAAGAAGAAATCTGTGCCTCAAACCATGTTTTCCAAACTCCCCAAATTTAGACAATGCCAAAGACAAGCGGTTACTATTGGACTCTTCTTTACAAACACTAAACGACATCCACTATTGGAAAATTTCTTCTCATTTCAGCTTACACAAAAGACCAGTGGGGAGCCCTATCTGACTGAGAGTACAGTTCTGAAATGGAAAACGTATTTGTTTCCTGTGACATACTTTTATACAATAAAATATTGTCTAGGCAGGAAGTACCTCCTTATAATTCCTTATTGTCATGCAGATGCCAGGTAGGCCTCCTCCTCACCTTGTGGCCTCTTATTATACCACGCAGGAATATTCTGTCACAATTCACATGACAAGATGGAATGATTATTTTCAATCAACTAATGAGTCAGACATCACTTGTCACTACGTGCCATTCTCTTCCTACTGCTCTCCACCTAGGAAATTCTAAAATATTTCAGACTTAGGTTGAAGGTGCTGCCTGGAACTCAGTGGGATAACTAGCCCATAGCAAAGAGGGCTTTGACATAGGGCACTGAGGTGGAAAAGGAAGTTGGACTTTCTTCCTGCTACTCCCACCATTCCCATGTCAGCTTCCCCTTCATTTCCCTTTCTAGGCCTCAGTAATACCTTTCCTCACCTACCTTGACTCTCCATTACGGTCAGGTTGACCTCTCTCCATCCTTACCCCCGGCTGAATTTGCCCCAAGCTCTTATGGCTAGTTCAGGTTCTGTGCAAACTTTTCGTAGCTCAGTAACACCCTGAGTTTTGTCCAGACTTTTAGAGACTTCAGAGAGAGAACACTGAGGGTAGAATGGGATGAGTAAAGCTTGAGAACAGAGAGCTAGGCAGCTGAGCAGAGCACTCCAGCTTTATTTCTGCTCTGAGAAACTTCAGGAATCTCTGGAAGAAATAAGTTATTCAGATAAGAGAGCTGGGCAACATATGAAAGGATACAGATGTTTGGGAACGCCTCCCCCAAAAAATTAAAGGAAAAAAGATGTCATGTGAGCACAGCCAGTTAGATAACACCAAAAGTCGTGGGATCAGATATAACAACAACAACAATAATATCTAGCAAGATTTGCAGAATACTTTATAAATATGATCTCATTTTATCCTCATAATGGCACTAGGAGGTGTTATTACCCTCATTTTAAAGAAGAGGAAACTGCTAAGGGTCGCACAGCTAAAAAGTGTTTGAGGCAAGATTAGAACTTGGGTCTTCTTGACTCTGGGTCTAGAGATCTTACCTATATAGCATCATAGAGCTGGAAGGGACCTTGGAGGCCATAATTCCACATTCCAGGAGAAAGAGATAAGGAAACTGAGGCCCAGAGGATTGAAGTCCCTCCCCCACCCCAAGACAGAAAGCAGGAGAGCCAGGTTGTAAACCCAGATCCTCTACCACCAGTCAGTGTGATTTCTATTGTCAATGAGACCTGCATACCTGCTAATGATCACTAGATAATGATGTTTACATAGTACTTTAAAGTCAAAAAAGTGTTCTACACAAATATTATCTCATTTGAGACTCATAACAGCTTTCTGAAAGGTACTATAGCTATTATTATCTCCATTTTGCAGATGAAACACTGAGACTCCAAGCAGGTAAATGACCGGTCCAAAGTCATAGTTAGTAAATGTCAAAAGCAGGCAACAAGTATTTACTAACAGTTTATTTTGTGCCAGGCATCGTGGATAAGCCCCAGGGATAAAAGCAAAAAGAAAGAGTTCCTGCTCTCAAGAAGCTTACATTACTCTAATGCAACAAGATCACACATAAAAGGGAATTGACCAGGTGTGGACATAATGGGGAAATCCGGAATGTCAGAGTTATAGCCAGAGAGAGCAGGAAGGAAGCATGACTGGTCTGAGTCTGTTCCCAAAATAGAGGTCCAGAAAGGCCCTCAGTATGGGAGAAGGGGACTGATGAAGTTCCCTGGTGGGAAGGTCATTGACTCGT
Organism: Petaurus breviceps papuanus; assembly: GCF_028583685.1. Lineage (NCBI taxonomy): Eukaryota > Metazoa > Chordata > Mammalia > Diprotodontia > Petauridae > Petaurus > Petaurus breviceps. The sequence continues at coordinate 13,040,830 of NW_027185754.1, read as the reverse complement.
GGTGGTCAGAATGAGAAGCACACAAAGACAGTACTTGAACCCAGGCCTTTCTCCCTTCCAGGCCAGCCCACAATGTCCTCTGCCTTACTGCCTTTCTGTGCAGAGAATCAGTTTGCTGGTACACAATCCAGAGGAAACACAGAAATCCACCTTCCCATCTTCCTTTATAGTAGATCAAACCCTTGACCTGCAACAGCCGCAGGACGATATTGGCTATCATGTGGCAACTCCAGAACTCATTACTCTGGGAAAATTGCTTTATATACTCTAATATGCTATGTCAGGGTCCAGAGGGACCTAGACCCCAAACAGTGTTTAATACTGACCATAAAATATTTAGAGCTGGAGATATTACTTTTAAAATGCTTAGGAATGTAGAACTTTATCCAAAAAAAAAACCTCAAGCTTTATTCATTAGGGGAGTGATTTAATAAAGTTTTCATTACATAGTATTTACTCTGTGATAATCAATTATAGCCAGTAAATTAAAATATAAATTAGGCTGTCTGCAGAAAAGAAGTTCTAAATCAATTGGTTCAAGGTCCACATAAATAGAGATTTTAGAGTTGCATTTCCCTGATGTCAAAGCTAATGCCTTCCAGTAAGACTATTCAGGGAGTGTGGTGCAATATAGTAGAACTCTGGGTCTGGCATCAGCAGGCTTTGGTTCAAATCCTTGCTCCACTTCTTAATAACTGTGTTACTTTAGACAAGTCATTTCCTTCCGTGACATTTCCTCATTTATAAAATGAAGAGGTTAGCCTAGATCAATGGTGACCAATTCAAAGAGGAGAGGGAGGTCACTAAACCATACATAAGGATCCCCTTGGGTCACATATTGACTTATAAAACTTCATATGAATATCATCTCTGTTTTATTGTTTTTTAATTTTTTTATATTGTTAAATTTATTTATTTTTTATATTGTTAAATATTTCCAAATTATATTTTAATTTGGTTTGGGACTATTCTGCAATGTTGTAGGCCTTATATTTGAAATTTCTGCTATACACACCACCAAGTATCTGTGGCCTATAATGGATGAGTTGGTTTAAGACCATGAAACAAGATGGCCCCTGGAATCTCTGCCAAAAATTGTGGAATTTTACAAGGTGGTCATAGTAAGAAGCATCTGGCCAACACTAAAGGCTGTTCTACTGACTCTACTCCAAGAGTGGGAATAAAAGAAAACAAAAGCATCTCAACTGTTCTAATTAGATAATTAAACTTTAAAAAATTTGAATAAATACAAAAACCTGCATGATTAAGTACAAAGAACATTGGACTGGGGGTAAGAAGACCCGGGTTTCATTTTTTAGCTCTGTTACTAACAAGTTATGTGCATGGATAATTCCCTTTCCATTCCTCTGTGCCTCAGTTTCTCCATTTGTAAAATAAGGACATAGGTCTACATAACCTCTAAGCTCCCTTCTGGCCCTAACATTTCATGGATCCATGACTTTCCTGGTTCATCTTCCTCATATTTGCCAAAGGGAAGTCCAGAGCAGAGATCCTATCCAGATAGGCCTGGATTTTAACCCCCTCTTCCCATATTTCACAATCGTACATGCCGATCACATTTTCTTGGATAATTTTTATGTTATGGGCCATTTCATTTCTTCTCTATGCATAACTGTCTCTCTGCCCTCACTGCCTGAACTCTAGCTAAGATATACTCCAGTTTTAAAAGGTTTGGATTTTATTGAGCATGAAAATTTTTAGAATCCAGACCTATTACTTTTCCACTGGCTGCTCCACTCCTTTGTAAGATAATTAATGAGAGTCATAGGAAATGATGGCTTTTCCTTCACATTAAAAAGAAGAGAGATGGCTCCTCCCTTTGTCTTATTGTGCCTCAACTTTTCCAGAGCCCTTGTGTGAAGCAATGGGACTAAGAGCAGTCAATGACTTTTTGCCTCTTTTCTAGAAGACTTTCCAGCCCCCCAAATATTCCCCTCTGGGCTCCTCTCAGAAATGCAAATTCTATCATTTGAGTTAAAACCTTGTCCTCTGTTAAATTAAACAGGAAGAATTTATTAAGCCCACCCAATGTGCACGGTGCTATGACCAGGACTGAGGATGCTCCGGGAGTGGTAACACATTAAGCCATTATCAATCACTGGAGCCTCAACACAAATTAGTTTATCAGATCTTTTCCAGCAGCTCCCTGCAGAAAAAAGACGAAGAACTAATAGGTGAAGGGAGGGGACGAGAACTGGGGCATTGACTGTGCAAAGTGAGACTGGGTGAAACAGTGCAATGAGGGCAGCAGGCACCTCAGGCAAGAGTGGGCTTGGTGGGGAGAGGAGGGCACTGGCAAAGTCCCCTGATGAGCTGGATCTGCCTCCTGATTTGCTGGTATTCTCTCTACAATGCAACATACACAGATACACAGGCACACAGGCACACACACTCACACACATAGACACAGACACACACACTCACACACACATACACACACTCACACACACACACACACACACTGACATCACCTCATTTGGTTCTCTCTCCTACCCTATCACTCCTAGAAAAGAAAATTCTATAGGGGCTAAGAGAGTCATTTCACATGATTCATAGCTTGCCTACTTCCCATCAATAGATAGGATGGGCAGCCACCCATAGGATGCAATGACAAGTACCAAGAGACCTTTCTTTTCTGAAATCTTTCCTTGTTGGTCCTGCCTGGGACCTCCAAACACGACCTTTTGTCTGGCCTGAACTCCTCATCGTTGGGCCACAATTCTTAGAAATTCTACCAATACTTATCACAATGAATTGAACAGGATAGGTGCTGAATTAATGCATGTATGAGTGCGCGAATGAATGAGTGAAGGAATGAATGAATGCTTTTAGTGATGAAAATACACCACAGTACTAACTGCTTTTAAGAGCCTTTAATGTTTGGGAAAATTTATATGTATTGATGTAAAGTAAGGTAAGCAGAAGAAGGAAAACAACATATCAACCAATCAACAAACACATATTAAGCCATTACTGTGCTTGGTTAGGATACAGCACTGGGTCTAGACTAGAGAGACTCATCTTCTTGAGTTCAAATCTGGCCTCAGACACTTAATAACTGTGTGACCCTGGGCAAGTCACTTGACCCTGTTTGCCTTAGTTTCCTCATCTGTAAAATGAGCTGAAAAAGGAAGTGGCAAATCACTAAAGTATCTTTGTCAAGAAAACCCCAAACAAGGTCACTAAAAGTCATATACAACTGAAAACGATTGAGTTCTAGGGAAATATTCTAGGAACCGTGCTAAGTAATAGGGATAAAGATGAAAAGAGAAAACAATCCCTGCTTTTGAGGAGTTTACATCCTAATGGGGGAGGTTGTGCAAAAAAGCTCAAGCTATATCTAGAGGAGATACAAGATAACCTCAGATGGTGAGACACTGTCAGCTGGGAGGGTCAGGAAAGGCCTGCTGAAGAAGGTGGGGGTTTTGATAGCAATACAAATGAAAAGAAAATAAATAATAAAATTAAGAGGAATGCTATGATTTTTTAAAGATAAAATTTTATCTCTAAGAAGAGATAGAAGTGGGCAGCCAGGTGGCTCAGAGAGTAAGAGCACCGGCTCCAGTGTTGGGATGACCTGGGGATCAAATCTGGGCTCAGATACTTAGCACCACACCCAGAAACAACTGGCTATGTAACCTTGAGCAAGTAACCTAACCCCGATTGCTTAAAAAAAAAAAAAAGAAGAGATAAAAGAAGTACCTCTTCTTATTCTTTGCAGAGGTAACAATAATAATAACAATAACAAGCATTTCTATATTACCTACTCTGTGCTAGGCCCTGTGCTAAGTACAAATATCATCTCATTTGATCCTCACAACAACCCTATGGGGTAGGTGCTATTACTACCCCCATTTTATAGTTAAGAAAATTGAAGCAGAGGTTAAGTGACTTGACCAGGGTCATACAATTAGTAAGTATCTGAAGTTGGATTTGAACTCCAGTCTTCCTGACTCCAAATCTACCCCTCTATCAAATGGATTAATGAGCTGTGGGACTATCTATGCATGTTGAAACTTACATAAAATGCCAGACTTAGCTGGTATGTTTGGTTAGTTTTGCAGAACTGTTTTTTTCCTTTTATTTTTTCTTATAAAGGATGGCTTTCTGGAAGATAAAATAAGAGACACATATTGGGAAATAAAAGTATGAAAAACAGAAGCTATCAATAATTTTTAAATAAATTTTTTAAAGGATTTAGTGACATTATCTAAAAATTCAGCAGGTGGAGTTAGAAGAGGAAGAGGATTCTTTAGGAAGTGTCAATCAAACAAGATCATAGGATTCAGAGCTGGAAAGGGACCTTACATATAATTTATTCCAACCCCTTCATTTTATAGGTAAAAAAGCTAAGGTCCACAGATGTGAAATAACAGACTTACTTAGGTCACACAGGTCATGAGAAACAGAGCCAAGAGAACATCTCGGTTCTTCTCATTCCAATTCAAATGCTCTTTTCATCATGATATTTTTTTTTTATCATGCCCAAGAACAGAACAGAAGAATTTCAATTACTTGAAAAGTAAAATACCTAGACAAACCCTCCACAAGATCTGGTTTCCCAAGAAAGAGGTAAAAATGAGAAACCTTTTTGAAGCTAATAGTGACAGTGTTTACTCAGGATGCTAATCAAGAAAATTAAACTGTTCCAAAGAAAGGAAGAGTTCATAAGCTAGCTGGATCTGTGCCTCTCAAGGTGTTGGGGAAAAACAAAGACTGAAAAAGTCAAATACGGTTTTTTGTAACTATTAACGTGTCTGGTTATGTCATCATAGTCCAAAGCAATTTTTTGTGTATAATGATAAGTGATATTTTAAAAGAAACATATCTATGAATTCTCTAGGTAAAATAAGGTGACTGTTCACTAATTAGAATCTAGAGGGGAGCCTGAGTTCTGGGTCAGAGGTGAGTGACTGGAAAATAAAAGCATGGAAGCTGGAAAAAGCTCAGGAGATGACAAACATTGGGTTACTTCAGAAGACAATTATGAAATTTTATGTTTGCCAAGAATTACCTTTTAACTTCTTCTGCACATTCAGACTGGTATATCAGAATATAGATATTTCATCTCTGGAGATGACAAGACCATCTCTGAAGGGAATTCTCCAACGAATGTTTATATAGATCCACATTTGTTATCAAGTGAGAGTTCATCTAATAATGATCAGATGAAGAAAAGTCCTGGTGGCTAATAATGCCCTGCTGAGGGGCATGGAAGCAGCTTCTTGTCTACCTGAGTTTCAAAAAACACTAGAAGAAAGCTCTACCCTCTTACTGAAATAGAATTCTTAGATGTGATGGCAAGACTCGCAAGAACCATCAAAACCCCTGAACACCCACGCTGGGTGAATCATGTGGGACATTGCTAAGAATGATGAAGTCACAGGCAAACATCTAAAGACCTCGCGGCACAGGTAGAATTTTCATCATGACTAACTGAAAATAGGGGGTTCAGAATAGTGGGAAAAGGGATGTGAGAAGTAGAAAACTGGGTTAAAATTCAATGCTTGATAATAAGATTTTGATTTTTGGACACAGTTTAAGATAAACTCATCCCTAGGAATTATACATTCTTCTCCATACTTGGAACATAAGCACTGGGTATTCAAATACAAGCAAAATGCCTTCATATACAATCCCCTGCCCTCAACAGTTTACCTTTTAGGACGAGGGGAAAACAAGGCAGATAAGGGAGTGGTGGACAGGGAGGGATATTTTAGATTAGAATGTCATGGGGATAAAGCTCAACCATTTTAAGGTTCCTGGTTCCCATGCTCCAGCTTCTACTTCTATGCAAGAAAGCAAGTTCTATAATAACAGCAAGTTCTCTATGGTTTGAAGAAATGTGGTAACCTCATTTCCATGGCACTTGCCTTTTTATGGATAGAAACCTTCATTTCATTAGTGTAAGAACTGTGTGTGTGTCGGTGGAGCCAAGATGGCAGAGTAGAAGCACAAACTTGGGGTGGGCTCCCCTCCAATCATTTCTAATACATGTAAAAAGATGACTCTAAACAAACTGTAGAGGTACAGAACCCACAAAGAGACAAAGAAACAAAGCGCCAGCTGAAAGAAGACTGGAAGGCTGACAGGAAGAATCTATCACATCAGGCTGAGAGCTGAGCACAGCCCCACATTAGCCACGTAGTTCCTGGCCCACAGGCAGCCCTGACCAACAGCTGTTGGAGACTTCAGGAGAGAGAATCACCAGCAGCTGTGGTGGTTTCCAGAATTATCAAACCGTAAGTGCCAAAAAGAAAGTAAAAAGTCAGTGTGGAACTTTGTGGGAACAGGGGAACAGAGAGCTTGGTCTAGCCCCTGACTCCTGGGCAAGAAGCAGTGGAAGCACAGGGGCTGTGCAGCTGCCATTGCCTTGCTGTCTCAGGAGCTCCTGGCTTGCAGATTGCAGGGGGACCAAGCGACCATTCAGAGGGTAATCTCTCTTGCTTTAACCTGCTTAGATCTGGATCACAGTCTTGGGTAGTAGTCCTTGGGTGTGTGACCAGTGAGCCAGGGCTTGTGGTGTCTGTAGATAGAGTGTCCATCTAATAGCTCCAGCAGCTACAAAAACCCCAGCAATTTGGGATGAAGCTCTCTCCATTCTGGAAAGAGAGTTCTACTGTGGCAAAGAGCTCAAAAGTCAAGTAATTGACTGGCAAGATAAGCAAGCCAAGGAAACGTAAACAAACCATAGATTCCTTTTTGGGGGACAAAAAGGATCAAGGTATGGAGAGGGAGGAAGACAATAAAGTCATAACTCCTGCATCAAAAGCATCCAAGAAAAATATGACTTAGTTACAGGCCATGGAGGAACTCAAAAAGGAGTTTGAAAATCAAGTAAGAGAAGTGGAGGAAAAATTGGGAATAGAAATTAGAATGACTGTAATGGGAATGTAAATTTTTAAGATCTTCCCTGCTCCTGGGCTAAAGTGCACCTGGAGCCTGGGGTGGGAGCCTTGTTTTTCAGTAGATACTTTTGATTGGCCAGTGGGTCAAGAAGGTTGCTACATTCTCTGAGCCAGGAGAAGGCTATATAAGTCCTGATGTGAAGCTTTGTTTTGGGGCTCACTTTGAGAAATGTTCTGTGATTTGATCAGATGAGACTCTGGGAAGCCATTGTTGAGATCCCCCCAGCTGTGAAAAACCCAGATGTTGGTTTGGTATGGATGTAATGGTTGGACAGTTTGGAAACTTGTCTACTTGATCTGTTTCTCTGTCTTGGTAATTCTGTCTGTATCCTCTGAAGTTTGGGTGCTGACCTTTTTCCCCTGAACTAGGTAAACAATATATATTTGACTGATTAAAGTAAGCTTGTTAATCAATTTTAAATTGCTTTCCTTTAGCAAAGCAGATCTAAGAAGCTGTGTTGGCAGCCACCCTGGGGACACTGGGGTGCTTGCTGCTACAATGATGCAAGAAAATCATGAAAAGTGAGTCAACAGCCTGCTAAAGGAGACCCAAAAATACACTGAAGAAAATAACATCTTAAAAAAATAGACTGACTCAAATGAGAAGAAGAATGCCTTAAAAAGCTGAATTTGCCAAATGAAAAGGAATTTTAAAAACTCGCTGAAGAGAATAATTCCTTCAAAATTAGATTGGAGCAAATGGAATCCAATGACTTTATGAGAAATCAAGATACTATGAAACAGATCCAAATAAATGAAAAAATAAAAGGCAATGTGAAAAATCTCATTGGAAAAAACACTGAGCTGGAAAATAGGTCCAGGAGAGATAATTTAAAAATTATTGAACTACCTGAAAGCCATGATAAAAAAAAGAGCCTAGAAACCACCTTGCAAGAAATTATCAAGCAAAATTGCCCTGATATTATAGAACCAGAGGGCAAAACAGAAATTGAAAGAATTTACCAATTGCCTCTTGAAAAAGAAAAAATACTAGTAATATCATAGCCAAATTCCACAGTTCCCAGGTCAAGGAGAAAATATTGCAAACAGTCAGGAAGAAACAATTTGAGTATTGTGGAAACACATTCAGGATAACACAAGATCTAGCACCTTCTACACTAAGGGATCAAACGGCTTGGAATATGATATTCCAGGGGTCAAAGGAACTAGGACTAAAACCAAGAATCACCTACCCAGCAAAACTGAGCATAATTCTACAGGGGAAAATATAGTTATTTGATGAAATAGAGGATTTTCAAGCATTCTTTTTAAAAAGTTTATGTTTATTTTTTACTTTCCAACATTCATTTCCACAAGATTTTGAGTTACAAATTTTCTCCCCATCTTTCCCTTACCCACCACTCCAAAACAGCAATCTCACTGAATACCCCCTCCCCCAATCTGCTCTCTCCTATGTCCTCCTCCATTCCCCCTGCATCTTTTCAGTAGGGCAAGATGGATCTCCATACCCCAGTGCCTGTATATCTCAATTCCCAGTGCATTTAAATAATAATAATAATTTTTAAACATGTGATTTTAAAAAATTGAATTCCAGATTCTTTCCCTTCTTCCTCATTACCCACCCTTACTGGGAAGATATTCCCCCCCTAATCTTTCCCCCCTTCTATCATCCCCCTTCTTATACACTTCCCCCCTACTTTCCTGTAGGGTAAGATACCCAATTTAGTGTGTATGCTATTCCCTCCTTAAGCCAAATTCAATGAGAGTGAGGTTGACCCATTCCCTTTTGCCTTCCTCTTCTTCCCTTCCATTGGAACAGTTTCCCCTTGCCTCTTTTATATGAGATAATTTACCCTATTCTGTCTCTCCCTATCTCCTCTCATTATATTCCTCTCTCACCTCTTAATTTTATTTTTTAAAGTATCATCCCTTCCTATTCCATTGCTCCTGTGCCCTCTGTCTATGTATACCTGTACACATACATACACACACTCAAATATTTATCCATATGCACATATACCCTCCTATATAGACATATCTATTTATGAATATATATACATTTATATTCCCTTGAACTATCCTCATACCAGGAAAAGTTTCATAAGTTACAATTATCATTTTTCCATGTCGGAATGTAAATAGTTTCAACGTTGATAAGTCCCTTCTGATTTCTTTTCCCTGTTTACCTTCTCATGCTTCTCTTGCTTCTTGTATCTGAATGTCATATTTTCTATTCAACTCTGGTTTTTTCATCAGGAATGTTTGAAAGTCCTCTATTTCATTTAATGACCATATTTTCCCCTGAAACACTCTGTTTTACTGGGCAGGTGAGTCTTGGTTTTAATCCCAGCTCCTTTGACCTCTGGAATATCATATTCTAACCCCCTCAATCCCTCGATGTAGAAGTTGCCAGGTCCTGTGTTATTCTGATTGCATTTCCATAATTCAAATTATTTCTTCTTGGCTGCTTGTAATATTTTCTCCTTGATCTGGGAACTCCAGAAACTGGCTATAATATTCCTAGGAGTTTTCTTTTAGGGATCTTTTTCAAGAGGTGATCAATGGATTCTCTCAACCTCTATTTTGCACTCTGGTTCTAAAATATCGGGCAATTTTACTTGAGAATTTCTTGAAGGATGATTTGTAGGTTCTTTTTTTGATCATGGCTTTCAGGTAGTCCAATAATTTTAAAATTATCTCCCCTGGATCTGTTTTCCAGGTCAGTGGTTTTTCCAGTGAGATATTTCACATTGCCCTTCATTTTTTCTTTTGTTTGGTTTTGTTTAATAGTATCTTGATTTCTCATAAAGACTTTAGCTTCTTTTTGCTCCAATCTAATTCTGAGGGAATTATTCTCTTCGGTGAGTTTTTGAAATTCTTTTTACATTTGGCAAATTCAGCTTTTTAAGGCATTCTTTTCCCCATTGGCTTTTTGGGCCTCTTTTGCCATTTGAGTTAGTCTATTTTTAAGGTGTCATTTTCTTCAGTCAGGTTTTCTATTCAGGAGCTCTGAAGCAGCCACATGATAGTGGCTGCATGGCCATAGCATCTCTGCCTATTCTTACCTTCCCTTCCTGGGGGCAGTGGCCGGACTATGTTCCTAATCCCTCTCAGTTCCAATAAAGTTCTACACTGAACTTTTACTTTGTCTTTGGCATTTTGGGTTTGATAATTCTGGAAACCACCACAGTTGCTGGTGATCCACTCTTCCAAAGTCCACTTCACCTGCTGCTGTTTGGGGCCACCCTGAGGCTAGTACCACGGGCTCACGCAGGGCTGGTGCTGTGATGGACCCTTCCTGTAGGCCTTCTGGGCTGCCTTCTGTGGGAGATTTGTTTCTCTCTGTCACTTTGTGGGTTCTTTAGCTCTAAAGTTTGTTTAGAGTTCTATTTTATAGATATTTGAGGTGGTTATGGGGAAAGCTCACAGTATTTTCCTGCTTCTGTGCCCCCCCCTTCAAGCATTCTTGATGAAAAATACAGAGCTGAACAGAAAATTTGACTTTAAAATACAAGAAGCAAGAGAAGCATGAGAAGGTAAACAGGAAAAAGAAATCATAAGGAACTTATTAAAGTTGAACTATTTACATTCCTACATGGAAAAATGATAATTGTAACTCATAAGACTGTTCTCAGTATGAGAATAGTTGAAGGGAATATATGTATATATGTGTGCATACATATATATATATATATATATGTATAGGAAGGTATGTAAATATATATGTGAGTGTGGGCATATGTATATTCATGTATATATAGACAGAGGGTACAGGATAAGTTGAATATGAAGGGATGATATCTAAAAAAATAAAATTATGAGGTGAGAGAGGAATATATTGGGAGAAGGAAAAAGGGAGAGATAGATTAAGGTAAATTATCTCATATAAAATAGGCAAGAGAAAACTGTTGAAATGGAGGGGAAGAACAGAAAGGTGAAAGAGAATAGTACAACCTATTCTCATCGAATTTGGCTTAAGGACAGAATGACATACATACTCAATTGGGTATCTTATCCTACAGGAAAATAGGGGGGGAAGGGATAGGAGGAGGGATGATAGAAGGGAGGACAGATTGGGGGAGAGGGTAGTTAGAGGCAAACATTCTTGAAAAGGGATAGGGTCAAAGGAGAAAATGGAATAAGTGGAAGGCAGGATAGGATGGAGGGAAATATAGTTGGTCTTTCACAACATGACAACTATGGAAACAATTTGGGTAACTGCACATGTACAACCTATGTTGAATTATGTGTCTTCCCAGTGGGGGCAGGTGAGGATGGAGGAAGGGAAAAAATCTTGAACTAAAAGTTTTAAAACAAATATATATATATTTTTTAAATTGGTATTTTACATACAACTGGGAAATTAGATGTACAGGCACTGGGGTGTAGAGGTCCTTCTTGCCCTGCTAGAAAGTTAGGAGGGTGATGGGGGAGGATATAGGGGACAATGGAATGGGGAAAGGGGGATTCAATTGGGCTTGCTATTTTGGGGTGGGGTTAGGGGGAAGATGGGGAGAAAAAATTGTAACTCAAAATCTTGTGGAAATGAATGTTGAGAACTAAAAATAAATAAATAAATTTAAAATAATTTTTAAAAATTTAAAAAGAAATGAGTGTGTAGACCTATCTGCCCATTATAAATGTTATTTGTTTAGTCCCCAATAGAAAAATTTAATCTCTTCTTTCCTTTTAACCCTCTTAAAATCTACCATAACTGTAAGTGAAATCTTTGTTAATAAAAGTAGAAAAAGGAATAATAACCAAATGCATCCAATTCAGTATAATTTGATCCAGTCAAAATCCAATCCAATAAACATTTATGAAGCACTTACTATGTGGTAGGCACTATAATAATTGCTAAAGATACAATTAACAAAAGAGAAAGACTGTCTCTGCCTTCAAGGAACTTATAATCTAATGTGGAAAGACAACATACAGAGAGACAGGGAAGTAATGGAAGGGTAAGGAGAAACCTGTGGCTACATGGCATGGGGGATCCTGTTCCATGGAGTTAAAACCAGGTAGAGCAGCAGATGAAGAGTAGAGTAAGCCCCAAAGTCGAGTTTCTGGACTCTATAAAGAAAGGTATTAGGAGGAGCTTGATATTCCACTCCCCTAGCCCTGCAAACAGAAGATGGGGGTGGCTGAGGGAGGTAGTGTCAGTCAAGCCTTGAGTTGACAGAATGGTGATGAGATTAGAGGGGCCAACCTTAAACTAGAAGGAAGGCATCTTGTTCCATGGAATTGAAACCAGGCAGGGCAACACATACAGAATGACGTGTATCTTTTTTTCTGTCTTTTAATTTTTATTCCTCCCTCTCATTTAAAAATTAACAAATGTTGTCTGTGTAAAATATCATCTTCCCTCTAGTTATATTTAGCTATGTGACATTCCTTTAAGACATAGATCTCATTTTTGGTGGATGTGAATTCAGCATAGTTATATTGAAATTATGGGGAATTAAGAGAGAAAAATAGACATTTAAAAGTTATTAACAGGAGTATAAGCACTCATTGCCATTGTATATGATAGGAAGAGGTCTAGAGACCTAGCTTGGGAATTCCAGTCACTTAAATGAAGGTGGATATTTTCTAGGACAGTTTGCTTGGGTATTTCTTCTTTTGATAAGTCATCCTTTATATTTCTTCTTCCTTGCTCATGGAGTCCTAAGCCAGAATCTAATCTGAATTAGGGTCAAGCCTATTTCAGCAGGTAAGACCTTGGCTTGGTCATAGCAGATATACTCATTTCTATTAAATTCCCTCCAAGAATTTTCAGTTTTCTAAGAATTCATTTTATCTTTTTTTTTTCTTTTTAAATGTCCAAATGCCATCATGTCGCCTTTCCTCATTTGATGGTCTCTCCAAAGCAGTAAATTGGAGAGGGTGATCTCTTTTCATTCATTGTGAATGTACTGTGCTCTTCTCTGAGTGAACTATACTACTTCTGGGTTCCAGTATGTTCATCATTTTTCAGCTAGGCTAAGTTTCAACATGAAATCAGTAAGGAAATTTTTACTGAAGTTTGGTTTCTTCGAGATGGCTGGAAGAGGAAGGTTGTTTTTATTAGCCTGGATTACCAGAGATTTGCATAATAAATACATAAAAATGCATAAAAGCCTTCATCAGGGCTAGGTACCTGTGAATCCTTTTTAAAAGATGCTAGTCTCTTTTGTTCAGCAGGCAAGCCAAAACCCAGCAGCTCAAAGAAACAGCTCCAGTGTTCAGATTCAAACCTCCCCCTCCCAGTGCTGCAGGGAGAAAAAAGCATTAGTCATTCATGAGATCTTCCAGGGACTTGGGGAATGGAAGGTTCTGGGAGACTCTCACTGCCCTGACTTTTCCACTGTTTTAGTTCCAGGTCCAATGATGCTGAGTGCTCTAAGTGTCAATGGCAATTCTCATTTTTATCTTCTGCACCAGCTCTAGTCTTCACTTTGTTCTGGTCATGACCCTTCCTCTCTGAAATACCCCCCCATTTACCCCTGAACTGTTCATGCCTGACATACAAGATACAGAAGTTTCATTTCAGGAAGGTGACCAAAAGTAACTGTGGATCACCATTCAGTTGTGTTCTTATGTCCTACTCTAGCATCAAGAACAGCATCATTCCTCCTAGGTTAATCCCAACCAATCTTTTGTCCTACCTTATCTCCCATAAATGTAAGTAGGTCTTTGTTAATAAAGGTAGAAAAAGCAATAGAAATCAAATTCAATGTATTTTTTAAAGAAATAAATTCATCCCAGCCTAGCCTAGCCTATCCAATCCAATAGATACTAATTAAGTGGCTACTATGTGCCAGGCCCTGTGCTACACCATTTCCCTAAGCTAACATAACCCATGCTGATCACAGGGTTCTATTCTCTGCTAACCATTTCTGCTCTATGCTTCCTAGGCTAACATATGGCCATCCTAGGCCTGGTCCCTCCTACTTGTCTTCTGCCAGTCTCTTCCTTCTTCATGATTAGTCATCCACTCCTACACAGAAGTGGACTACTATGTAGGAATTGGGGTGGCAGGGTGTGATCGGAGTGTTCTTTATTGAAGAATGGAAGTGACAGATAATTGAGGATGGATACAAAAGAGTAACACGCTTCTGTAAGAATTTGGTCAGGAACACAATGCTGGAATTAAGCTGATGCCAGCAATGAATGTGAAAATACAACCAAAAAGAATTATTTTAGTTAAACTGGGGCAAGAGAAGGGGAAGTGAATGGAATGATGATCATTGATGATGACATGAAGGCTGAACTACTCACTTCAATTTTGTTTCTATTTATTCTCCCAAGGATTATGATTTAGGGACTAGGAAGCATAGGACAAAAATGATTATCAGGGAATAAAAATCCACAATCAAGGATAGCTAGGTGGTGAATGGATAGAACACCGGCTCTGGAGTCAGGAGGACCAGAGTTCAGATCTGACCTCATATACCTGACATTTACTAGCTGCAAATGGGCAAGTAATTTAATCCCAATTGCCTCACCAAAAAAAAAATCCACAACCAGTGCAGAGACAGATAGAAAGCATCCACCTACCTTTAATGAGTTCAAGTCACTAGGACTGGATGTACTACATCCTAGAGAATTAAAAAAAATAGCAGATGGAATTGTTGAGCTGTTCTCCATAATTTTTGAAAGAGTTTGGAGAACAAGGGACATGTGGAAAGAGTGGAGAAATGTAAACACCTGATTTTTTTTAAAGAGGGGAGGGTAGAGTCAGCAAGCTCCCCGGGCTTGATATCTGTTCTTGTCTTAATGGTGACACAATTTCAAAGGGTGGTTTGTAAGTATTAATAAAGGAAAGAAGTATTCACTAAAAGCTGGTATGGCACTGTTAAGAACACGTCATACCAAGACAACATTTTTTGACAAGGTAAGTAAACTGTTGAATGAGGGGGATACTGGAGACATCATCTGAAGGAGCTGGTGAAAGGAAAACTTACAAGAAAGTATTTTCTACTAATAAGAGCTATCCAGAAGAATAGTGGATTGCCTCAAAAAATGAGAGGCCCTCTTTCACTGGAACTTACTATCTTTTTTTTGTTTGCTTTTTGGAGAGCAATTGGGGTTAAGTGACTTGCCCAAGGTCACACGGCTAGTTTTTGTGTTAAGTGTCTGAAGACGAATCTGAACCCACGTCCTCCTGACTCTGAGGCCAGTGCTCTATTCACTGTGCCACCTAGCCACCCTGGAACTTACTATCTTGTAAGCTGATACTGAATGACCACTCATTGGATTTGTTTTAGAAGGTGTACAGCAACTTCAATATGAGTTAATAGTGTGATAATAACAGTCAAAAAAGCTAATTGAATCTTAAACTGTATTAAGAGTGGGATAGGGTCCAGGCCCATGGAAATCATACTACTGATGTACTATGCCCTTGTCATATCACATATGGAGTACTGCATTCTGTATATTTTAGAACTGATATTGATAATTTGGAGAGTATTTGGAGATCAACCAGAATAGGTAAATGCCTGGGGTTCATGCCATTTGAGGATCATTTGAAGTAGGGGAGGAAGATTCTGTCTATAAAAGAGAATTAGGAAGAATGGATAGCAATTGTCAAACACCTGAAAGACCATCACATGAAAGAGGGAATAGATTTTTTTTTTCTGCTAGGCCCCAGAGGGCAGAATTAGGGGCAAAAGGCAGAAGTTGCAAAGAAGTTATTTCAGGATTAATGTCTGAGGGGAAAAAAAAACAAACAAAAAGAAACAACAAACAAAAATTTCCAAATTCTTAGAACTATTCAAAAGTGGAATGGTCTGCTTTAGGAAGCAATGTGTTTCCCTATTACTGCAGGTTTTCAAGAAGTGATATTTTTGCCCTGGACAAGAGTGACCTCTTAGTTCTGGGTATATTGCAGAGGCAAAGATGCACTGGAACCACCTCCAATGAACTCTTGGGAAATTCAATTGTTAAATTTTCATGGTGAACATTTGCACCTTGGGAACTGACAAATGCTACAAATCAGGACTTGATTTACTGTTTTATTGATTGTCCAGACTTAGAATGATGGAGAAAATGTTAATAATGCAACTTTAATTTAAATGTGTTTTGTTTCTTCCCCCACCTCCCTAAGAGCTGGTTGTTAAACACTTTTGCCAGCACATCCTTGTGTAAAGGGGATCTTTTTTTGTCAGGTATGGGTTAGATTCAATAGCCTATGAAGTTACTTCCACTTCTGAGAATTCATAAAATCTTATGCCCTGAGGAAATGAGAATGTTTCAGTCAAGAGAAAGGGGTGATAAAAAAATGTTGAATGGTAGATAAGGGTCTAAAAGGGGAAATTATAAGGTTGCTGAGCCAGGAGGCACAGGTAAGAGAATGCCCTATATGGCTACTGCTTTAAAATTCTTCACCAGGCTAGTTTAGCTTCACAGTCAAAATATTCCTCCTACTCAGTTCTGCTTCCTGTCATTCTATCCTCCCTGGAGATGGAGAGCAAAACTCTCCAGATACTGTGATATCATTTAGTTGAGGGCTTACCAACTTGCCCATTACCTCCTTTTTTTTCCATTGGTAGGAATGCCCCCATTTTCTAAGCTCCAGTCTTTCAATGCATTCATCACAGCAATCTTCCAGTCTGGGCCAGTTTAGAGTTTCATTGTTCTAAATTGCTGATTTTTAATGATTGGACCGTGTATCCCTCTAGGCAAGTGTTCTTAATTTGGAGTATACAGATTTCCCCAAGGATAGATTTCCAGGGATCCATTAACTTGGATAAAAAATACATCTTTATTTCTATATGATTGTTTCCTTTGTAATTTTATGTATTTTATTTCATGCACTTAAAAATATTATTCTGATAAAGAATCCAAAAGTTCCACCATGCTATCAAAGGGGTCCATGACTCATCTTTAAAAGGGGGGAGTTAAGAATCCATTTCATAAGGGCAAGATCTATGCTGAGTGGGACAAAAGGTCCCACCTTTCTCCTCCCAAGCCCCTCTGCCAGATGCAGAAAAGAGCACTTGGGAAAAGGAAAAGAAAAATGCAAAAGCAAAATTAAAAAAAAACAGAAATTACTTAAGAGAAGCCTTGGGTGAAAAGACACACCTCCCCAAGAGCCACTGACAACCGCAAATCCAGGAGGCAAGGTGAATTTTGATTCCCTGAATGTAAGTATTCATAATTAATCATAAATGAAAAACTCTACCTTTGGGCTCTAGAAGAGTTGAAATGCTAGAGAAAGCACAAGGAGTGATTTCTCATGTGAAACTTATTTGAACTTCAAACTCTGAGACCTACTACTTGGTAAATAGAATGTGGCATAAACTTGTCCTGTTACATTACTGGAATTGCTACAAATTCAGAGTTGAAGATGTCTTCCCTTTGATATACCATCCCACCTTTAAAACAGCTGGGAAATACAAAACATAGAATCGCTAGACAAAAAAGATTGTGAAAATATTCTCTGCACAGATGTTTTCCC
Source organism: Petaurus breviceps papuanus (assembly GCF_028583685.1). Taxonomy (NCBI): domain Eukaryota; kingdom Metazoa; phylum Chordata; class Mammalia; order Diprotodontia; family Petauridae; genus Petaurus; species Petaurus breviceps. The sequence goes on along the minus strand of NW_027185754.1, from coordinate 13,023,499 downwards.
TTTGACCATTTCAGTTTTGGTAAGGAGCCATCTTCTCACTGATATTTATTTATTCATTTATTCTCTCTCTCTCTCTCTCTCTCTCTCTCTCTCTCTCTCTCTCTCTCTCTCTCTCTCTCTCTCTCTCTCTTTGACATATACACACATATTCATTCTCCCTCTCATATGCATATATACAGCTATGAAAAAGACACTTATTCCAGCTTCATATAGAGCTATACAATAGGAGGTTCGTCTCAAGAAAGATTCCATTTTAAAAATTTTAGTTTTAGTTTTCAACATTCATTTCCACAAAATTTTGAGTTACAAATTTTCTCCTCATCTTTCCCCTACCCCTACCCAAAGATGGCAAGCCTACTGAATACCCCTTCCCCCAATCTGCTCTCTCTTAAATCTCCCCCCATACCCCCTCTAATTTTCGAGTAGGACAAGATGGATTTCTATACCTCAGTGCCTGTATATCTTATTTCCCAATTGCATGTAAAAACAATTTTTTTTAACATTTGTTTTTAAAATGTTGATTTCTAGATTCTTTTCCTTCTTCCCTCCTCACCCACCCCCACTGGGAAGATAAGCAATCTTATCAATCATTGTATGTTGTACATGTGTAGTTATGCAAAACATTTGCATAGTAGTTATATTGTGAAAGACTAACTGTATTTCCCTCCATCCTATCTCACCCCCCACTTATTCTATTTTCTCCTTTGACCCTGTCCCTTTTCAAGAGTGTGTGCTTCTAACTACCCTCTCCCCCAATCTGCCCTCCCTTCTATCATCTCCCCTCTCACCCCCTTCCCCCTGCTCTCCTGTAGGGTAAGATACTCAAATGAGTGTGCATGTTATTCCCCCCATAAGCCAAATTCAATGAGAGTAAGGTTGACACATTTCCTTTTACCTTGCTGCTCTTCCCCTCCATTGTAACAATTTTCTCTTGCCTCTTTTATATGAGATAATTTACCCAACTCTATCTCGCCCTTACTCCCTCTCTCATTGCATTCTTCTCTCACCTCTTAATTTTATTTTTTAGATATCATCCCTTCATATTCAAATGATCCTATGCTCTTTATGTATACATGTACATACACATACACACACTCACTTATGTATTTATACACATATACACCCTCCTATGCATACATATATATATATATATAGATGCATATATATATATTCCCTTCAACTATCCTCATACTGAGAAAAGTCTTATGAGTTACAATTATCATTTTTCCATAAAGGAATGTGAATAGTTCAACTTTAATATGTTCCTTATGATTCCTTTTTCCTGTTTACCTTCTCATACTTCTCTTGCTTCTTGTATTTGAAAGTCAAATTTTCTGTTCAGCTCTGGTTTTTTGTCAAGAATGCTTGAAATTCCTCTATTTCCTTGAATGACCATATTTTCCCCTGAAGCATTATACTCAGTTTTGCTGGGTAAGTGATTCTTGGTTTTAATCCTAGCTCTTTTACCTCTGGAATATCATATTGTAAGCCTTTCAATCCCTTAATGTAGAAGCGGCTAGATCTTGTGTTATCTTGAATGTGTTTCCACAATACTCAAATTGTTTCTTCCTGACTGTTTGCAATATTTTCTCCTTGACCTGGAAACTCTGGAATTTGGCTATGATATTCCCAGGAGTTTTCTTTTTGGGGATCTTTTTCAAGAGGCAATTGCTGAATTCTTTCAATTTCTATTTTGCCCTCTGGTTCTAGAATATCAGGGCAATTTTTCTTGATAATTTCTTGAAGTATGATTTCTAGGCTCTATTTTTGATCATGGCTTTCAAGTAGTCCAATAATATTTTAAATTATCTCTCCTAGATCTATTTTCTAGGTTAGTGGTTTTTCCAGTGAGATATTTCACATCGCCTTTTATTTTTTCATTTGTTTGGATCTGTTTTATAGTACCTTGATTTCTCATAAAGTCATTGGCTTCCATTTGCTTCAATCTAATTTTGAAGGAATTAATTCTCTTTAGTAAGTTTTTGAAATTCCTTTTCCATTTGGAAAATTTGACTTTTTAAGGCATTCTTTTCCTCATTGTTTTTTTGGGCCTCTTTTGTCATTTGAGTTAGGCTATTTTTTAAGGTGTTATTTTATTTAGTATTTTTCTTGGTCTCCTTTAGCAGGCTATTGACTCACTTTTCATGATTTTCTCGCATCGTTTTCATTTCTCTTCTCAATTTTTCCTCTACTTCTCTTACTTGATTTTCAAAATCCTTCTTGATCTCCTCCATGGCCTGTAACCAATTCATAATGTTCTTGGAAGCTTTTGATGCAGGAGTTTTGACTTCATTGACTTCTTCTGGTTCCACGTTTTGATTCTTTTTGTCCCCAAAAAAGGATTCTATGGTCTGATTGTGCTTCCTCTGCTTATTCATCTTGACAGACAATTACTTGACTTTTGAACTCTTTGCCACAGTAGAACTCAGCCTTCAGAATGGAGAGAGCTGTGTCCCAAATTGCTGGGTTTTTCACAAATGTTGTCAGAGGTCTGGGGAGGGTGCCCTCTCTGCAGCCACCACAAGCTCTGGTACACTGGAATTCCTCACCCCAGTACCACCACCCAAGACTGGGATCCAGATTCAAGCAAGTCAAAGCAAGAGTGATTACCCTCTGAATGGTTGCTTGGTCCCTCTACAATCTGCAGGCCAGGAGCACCAGAGGCATTCACGTTGCAGCAGTTGCAGCTGCCCCACCTCCACCACCTCTTGCCCCAGGGGTAGGGGCCAAACCATGCTCTTCCATCACCTGGTTCCAACAGAGTTCCCCACTGATCTTTTACTTTCACGTTGGTGTTTATGGGTTGAAAAGTGTGGAAACCACCACAGCTGCTGGTGATTCACTCTCCTGAAGTCTGCTCTGGCCCGTCTGTGCCACTGGTTAGGAATGCACAGCCCTAGCGTGTGATAGACCCTTCCTGTAGGCCTGCCAGGCTGCCTTCAGTGGGACATTTGTTTATCTCTGTCACTTTGTGGGTTCTGTAGCTCTAAAATTTGTTTAGAGCCATATTTTACAGGTATTGGAGGTAGGTGGAACTGGAACTCAGCCAAGTTCCTGCTTTTACCTGGCCATCTTGACTCCACCTCCCTGAAAGACTCCATTTAAAAAGATCTTTCTGCAACCCTTCTAATATCCTTACGGTAATTATGAATTGGTGATCCAGAGAAGCACAGGTCTGTATAGAACAAAACCATAAAATATTAGAGGCTTCTGTCATCTGCTCCATCCAATTTAAACAAATTTAACAGATATTTATTAAACACCTACCAGGTATAAAGTATTAAACATTGTACTAGAGACACAGGATCTGGATAGGACACAATCCAGGCCCACGTGGAGCTATAGTCCAGCTGGCAGAGATAACTTCAATGCACAACAGTCATGGTAATAACAACTGACATGAGAAATAAGCCAGACCCAGATGACCAAGTAGGAGTAATTAAGTTCCTATATCCCCGGTTCAAGTGTGAAAACAATATCCTTTAGAGAATGGGAACATTATTATTTTCGTGTTATCTACTATAACTCCCATGGCTAACAATCCACCACCAACAATTTATTTCCCTATACTTATGTTATTCTATCACTGGCAACATAAGGAAAAATTATCCTCAACTCCACTCTTCCCCCTCCTATTCCATTATCCCCATCCATTTAAACACTCTACCATATCCCATTCCAACCTTAATTGCCCTTTCACTGGGCCCTCTGGGATTCCAGTTCCAAAGTGAACAAATTTCCTTTAATTCTAGATCTTTTTCTTTCATACTCTTTCCATGTACTAGCCATCAGTGAGATCTGTCCTTCCACAAATAAGACTGTATCCTATAAGAAGTAATCTGAGAGAGAATACGTTAGCCATTGTATGCATTGTGTGTGTGTGTGTGGTGTATGTGCAAGGAATCAGGAAAGACTTGTTGTAGAAGATGGTATTTGAGGTAAGTATTGAAGGATGCCATGGAGGCCCAGAGTGGAGAGGTGAAGAGAGAGAGAAACTTCTAGACTTCAGGGACAGCCATGAAAAGACATGGAGTTGGGAGCTAGACTGTCATGTGTACAGAACAATATGAAGGACAAGTTTGAATTATCATAGTATATGTGGGAAAGAGTTAAGTATAAGAAGAGGGAGAGGAATGAGAACAGACCAAGTTTTAAAGGCAAAAAGGGGGCTTTTATATTTGATCCAGAAATATCAAATTGCCACTGGAGTTTGTTGAGTAGGGTTTGGGGGTAGGGCTAACATGGTCAAACCCATTTTAGGAAGATCACTTTGACAATTGAGGGGAGGATGATTTTGAGTGGGAGTGACTTGAGACAGGGAGACCAACTAGCAAGTTGTTATTAAAATAGTCCAGGGTGGAATTCCTCTATTTGACCATAACTTCCAATAGCCCCATCTCTCTCTATGCCTTACCCTTCCAAAGCTTATCTTTCACCCTCATTGTGGCCTTGAATCCATCCATCCTTCTCATGCGTAGTATTTTATGTTCTCTGGCTTATACCCATGTTCTCATTTTACTTTCTTGCCTTTCCAAACTCTTTGTTATTTAAAAATATTTCTTTTGGTTTTAATTTGTTTTTAATTTTCAGTTCCAAATCCTCTCTTTTCTTCCACCCCTTCCTCCATCCATTGAAAGTACAAGAAATATAGTACACATTATGCATATGAAGACACGCAAAACACATTTCCACATTAGCCATGCTCTGGGCAGGGGTGTGGGGAAGCAAGAAAAACAAAGAGGAAAAATATGCTTCAATCTATATCAAGTTCATCAGTTTTTATCTGGAAGTGGTGAGAATTTTTCATCATGTATCCTTTCTGTCTTTCCAACCTCAACATTTCTTTCCTTTTGTATCCAAATAAAGCATCTTTTAAGAGTTAGAATAATTGTTATTCATAACTATAAAAGAATGTGTTTATTATAAGCATGAACCTGCATTCTAAGTTTTTTTTAAATGTTGGTATATTACCAAAATTCAATTGATCAAGTGAACTCTATAATTCTCATTTTTTTTTATATCCTGTTGTATCATAGACCATTCCTTGACATAGCTAAGCTGTGGAAACATTTGTTCTTTGCTCATATGCTGCTGAATGTATTAGATAGAAGGAACCATATAATGATACTAAGGGAGTACTTTATAAATTCATGTTATCTAGCTTCAACTGGATCTCACTGGAGCAAGACAACTTTTGTTCCTCCCCAAGTGATTCACTCTCTCACTCTCCACAGCTATTACGAACCTTCTTTCCCATTCTCACACCTCACACACCTTCTCCTCCTCCATCTTTCTCAAGTGATGACCACTCTTCTTACTTTCATGAGAAAACTGATGCCATTCAATATGAACTCCCTCTTCAACAGTTCTCATCTCAAAACCCCTTGAAATCATACCCACTTTTTCCTTCTTTCTTCCAGTCTCTTGACAATCAGGTGGCCTTTCTACTTGCCAAAACTGACTCTACTTTTGCCCTTGATCTCATGCCCTCCCATCTTTTTCAGCAAATTGTAACCCCAATCACACCCTCCTTCTCTGTAATACTCAACTTCTTCCTATCTATTAATTCCTTCCTGACTGCCTTCAAACTTCATTTTAAAAAAAACAAACTCTTTACTAAACCATATCTTTTCTTCTTTTCTTAGAAAAAGTCATCTATATTTGTTGCTTCCACTTCCTCTCTTCTCACTCCTCAACCTTTTTGTAATCTGGCAACCAGTCTCATCACTCAACTGAAACTAGTTTTTTCAAAGTTAACAGCTATCTCTAATTACTAAATCTGTTGGTCTTTTCTCAGCCCTAAAACTTCTGGATCTGATTTCTATTTGATACTGTTGACTACCTTTTACTACTGGAAATGCTCTCCTTTCTGGGCTTTCATGACAATATTCTCTCATGGTTGTAATCTACCTGTCTAATTACCCTTTCTCAGTCCCCTTTGCTGCCTCATCATCCATATAATGGCCTAAGTATTCCTTAAGAATCTGTACTGAACTCCCTTTTCTTCTCTTTCTACATGCTCCCTGTGGATAATCTCTTTAGCTCTTATGGGTTTAACAATCATTTAATTATTATTAGTTTTTAACTAATAATTGATAATTCAATAATTAACAAACATTAATGACTGTTGATAATGATAACAACAATGATATGAGCAGCTAGCAATTATATAATATTTTAGGGTTAGCAGAGATCTTCACAAATATTATCTGATTTTATCCTTACAATTCTGGGAGGTTAGTGGGGTTTGGGGGGTTATTTATTTATTTTTGCTTTTTGGAGAGGGGAAAGCAAGGCATTTGGGGTTAAGTGACTTGCCAAAGGCCACATAGCTAGTAAGTGTTAAGTTTTTGAGGCCTAGTGTTATTTATATTCCATTAGATTTGCCTGTGGTCACACAGCTAGCAAGTGTCTGGGGCTGGATTTGAACTCTTGTGTTCTGGACTCCAGGCCAAGTACTCTATCTTCTGATCTGCATAGCTAACTACGTAGATGACCCTTTGTTGTTGTTCAATCGTTTAGTTGTGTCTGGCTCTTTATGACCCTGCATGAGATTTTCTCGGGAAAGATACTAGAGTGGTTTGCCATTTTCTCCTCCAGTGGATTAAGGCAACCAGGGTTAAGTGACTTCTCTGGGGTCACACAGTTAGTGAGTGTCTGTGGTCACATTTGAACTTGAGTCTTCATTACTCCAGGCCCAGGGCTCTATCTACTGGATCAACTAGTGGCCTCAGAGGATCCTTAAATATATAAAACCAGCCCTAGTTTCTCCTTGAATTTCAGTCCCACATCACCAATTACCTATTGGACATTTCACACTAGATATCCTGGACATCTCGAATTCAAGATGTCTGAAACAGACTTCACTGCCATTCTTCCCTCCCCCTATTGGACACATCTTCCAAACTTCCCTATTTCTATTGAAGATACCATCATTCTTTCAGTCTCCCAGTTTCATATCAGTGTTATTCTGGACTTGTCACTTTCCCTCTGTCCACAGATCCAGTCAGTTGCCAAGTTCTGCCATTTCTGCTTCATTATCATCCTTTGATTCTGATCCCTTCTCTGGACTCACATAGCTACCATCTTCATTCAGGGCATCATCATCTCTTGCTTAAACTTTTTTTTAAAGCAATTGGGGTTAAGTAACTTGCTCAAGGTTACATGGCCAGTTATTTCTGGGTGTGGTGCTAAGTATCTGAGCCTGGATTTGATCCCCAGGTCATCCCGACACTGGGGCCTGTGCTCTTACTTTCTGTGCTACCTGGCTGCCCCTCTTGCTTAAACTTTTACAACAATTTTCAAACTGGTCTCCCTGACTCAAATCTCTCATCACTCCAGGTCACCTTCCACACTACTGCCACATTGGCTTTCCTTAAATACAGATCTGATCATGTCACTTCTATAAACTCTAGCAAGTCCCTACTGCCTCTAGGATAAATTGTAAATCACTTTTTACTTTTTAAAGGCCTTTTTATTAAAGACCTATCTTTCTAGTTCCTTTGGACACTATTGTCTTTCCTGCATTCGGTGATCTAGACAAATTAGTCTATTCTGTTCCTCATACAAGGGGCAGCTAGATGGAACAGTGGATAGAGTGCCTGGCCTAGAGGCCGGAAGGTTCATCTTCCTGAGTTCAAATCTGTCCTCAGACATTTGCTAATTGTGATCCTGGGTAAGTCACTTAATTCTGTTTGCCTGCCTCAGTTTCTTCATCTATTAAATGAGCTGGAGAAGGAAATGGCAAACCACTGCAATATCTTTGCCAAGAAAACTGCAAATGGGGTCATAAAGAGTCAGATATGACTGAAAAACAACAATTCCTTACACAGAATGCAGTATCTCCCATCTCCATTTCTTTGCAATGGCTATTCCCCATCTATGGAATGGCTGCCTCCTTTGCTCCACCTCACAGAAGCTCTCCCTTCCTTCCATACATAGATCAAGCCCCTGCCCCACAACTACATACGTCCTTCCTAAACTACCTCATCTTTAATTACTTGGTATTTATTTATATTCTTTTTTTTAATACTTATACTCTATGTACTTATATATGTACTTGTGCCTCACAATAGACTATATAGACTTCTTGAAAGTTGAGAACATTTCCTTGGTTGTGCTTTTATTTCTAGGGCCTAGAGCAGTGCCTGGTATGCACCAGGTACTGAACACGTTTGCTGGTTTGGTAGATGTAGGCCTTTAAGATTTACAAAGCACTTTACATACAATTCTCATTTGATCTTCACAACAACCTTGTGAAGTAAATACAGTAGGAATAATTATCCCCATTTTACAGATGAGCAGACTGAGGATGATAAAAAAAAAAAAGTAGGATGATTTGTCTAAGGGTGCATGGCTAGCAAGTGTCTAATGACAGTTTTGAGCCCAGATCTTCATGATCTCAAGTTCATTGCTTTTAGTGAATTTCATAGTGCTGCATGAGGTCCTAGGGTAAGGTTAGTACTGACAGGGAGTTGCAATCACAACATCATTTAATTATATTTAACTGTAATCCATTGATCTAATCAGTAAGCATTTATAAAATACCTATAAATAGGGAAAATGAGGTTCAGAGATGAGACTTAACCATAGCCACATAGTTAGTTAGGAGCAGAGCAGAATTACAGCCTGTTGCCTTCTGACTCCCAGTCCACAGATTATCCATGCTTCATAGTGCCACCGTAAACAGCACTATATAAAGATGAGGCACTTTTGTTTTTATCATCACTAACATTCAGATAGAAAACCAGGCAATTCCACACTATAACAACATGACCACTCATTAGATACCAAAACTTCAGCATAAGCTTTCTCAAGGAAGGAAATTGAGATTTTCCAAAAGCAATCAGGCCATTAAAAGTAAAAATACCCCCCTGCTAGTATCTCCCATTGGGGACAAATAGCCATAGCTTAGTTAAGTGGTGGGTGTTAAGGAACTGACAGCCTTGCTGTTAACAGACAATCCACAACCCAAGCTTTGGTCCCAGAAAACCAAGGAATCTAATCCACCTCCTGGGGTCAAATGGAATCAACTCTCTGGAGAGCTGCTGGGGCTGGGAAGCCAACTTTTCAGGCAGAACCATCTTTGGGGAGTCTTTTTCTGCCTTGCCTTCTAATGTTGTTAGTAAATCTCTCATCTTGTGATTTATTAAGATCTTGTTTTGATTTCATAATATGATTTTACAGCACATTTACCAAATAAATATAGCAGAACACAGACACAAGTTGCTCAGCGAGTTATGGATCTGCTATCAATATTCGTGAGTGATAGTGCTGGGGGAGGGGATCCATGCCAAGAAAAGGCCCCTTGGGCCTAGCAGTTTCTGAGTTTCAAAGGCATGGAAACGTGGGGGGTGGGGGTAGGGGAGTCCAGTTGGCTCCCACTCAGCCCTGTCTGGCAAGCTGTCATGCTGGTGATTGGAGGAGTCCCTCTCCTGCATCCCTAACTAGGTGTGTCAGATGGCTGATGATTCTCACATCTTTACTGAATGCAATTATTATGGGACTAGCAGATCCATTTTCATGATATCTTAGGTACAAAATACCATTGTAGCCTATGAATGGGGGGCTTTATGACTGTCATTTAAAAGCTGATTATAAATTAAAACATTGTATCCCACCATCATGTCATTCCCAAATCATCATGACTAGTCAGCGTCTGATATATCTATACAGGAAGAACTTGGATGTTGGGCAACTAAGACAGCATACAAAGACACCCAAACATGGAGCCAGAACTTTCAAGTACTGGACTGCCCTAAAGATGTTCCAGTCTTTGTCTATAGAAACAGAAGGGAAACTGACTAGGTAAACCTGCTGGGAATAGGGATAGTAGGTCTATGGGTTGGTATGAAGTGAGGTCCTGGGTCACCTAGTGGTGGAGGAGTGGCATCATCATGGAGTCAGGATGAGGCATTATCCAGTTCTTTATGGGAACTAATAGGGGTTGAAGCAGAGGATGGGAAGGACTTCCTGAGGCCTTATCCTCTTGGGGCCCTTGGGTACTCATTGACATGTATGCACTGAATTGGGTTGGGACAGGTCCCCAGAATTATTTCTGTGTTCAAATATTTGAAAGTCCACAATTAAAAGGGGCCACTCCAAGGGGTGGCTTCTCCATTTTAGAGATCTTAAATATGGAACCAGATGAGCACTTCTGAGGTAAGTTGTGATGGGGTTTTCTTTTTCATTTGTGGGTCAGACTTCATGGACTTCAGAGGTTCCTTCCAATTCTGAAATTCTGTGATTTCTGTGAAGGAGTAGGATCTATCTCTAATTTCAAAGCAAGGCTATATCACCTGTGGAGATGTCATAGAGGAATTTCCCATCTAAATAGACAGTCTCTGAGATTGCTGCCAACTTTGAGATTATGAGACTTTTATGTTTCCCCGGCCATGAGTGGAGACAGAGAAGAGTTTGCATCTCCTTCCAACCCCCAACCCCTAATGAAAAGATATAGAGGGGAGGCCTGAGGATCATGGGAACATAGTTCTAGAGCCATATGGGACCTCATCTAGACCACTCCCACCCCTCTATGTTGCAGATGAGAAAACTAAGACCCAGAGAGGTTAAACAATTTACCCAAGGTCACGCAAGTAGTAAACATGAGAGTCAGGATTGGGCCTCAGTCTTCTAACTCCAGAGGCAGTGCTTTTTCTATAATACCATGCTGGTCCCAGAACCTGAGACATCCTCTAGAATGCATCTCACATCTAGTATAAATAAATTCTCAGTCAAGATAGTCAAGAGCCCATCTCCAAGATCCTCACTGCCCCATTCATTACTCCACTGTTTATTCTAGGAGGACCCCCTAATGAGATCCTTAGTGTCAGAGAAGGTCAACATTGGACCTCTAAGGAGGGACTATGCCCAGTTTTAGACTCTGAATTGGGTATCAGAGAAGGTTGAATGGTTTTTATTTCAAACAAACCCTTCCCATCCTCAATACACACGGGCACACACACACATGCACACTTTTTCCAGAATGATGATATAGTTCCCCAAGCTCTCTAGGAACATTCACTTTTCATCAGATCCCCAGGGGACTTCTTCTGACAGCCTTCAGTCAGTGACAGGAATATAAAAAAGGAGGTTATCGCCACTACAGTATTTGCTGCCTTGAATTCGGTAATTGAACCAGAAAGTCACTTGGTCCCCAATGGCCTGTACTCTGCAAGTAACTCCATGTCCTTTTCTGAAGTTTTCCCAAGCAGAGCCACCCAGAAATCTCCATACAATTAATACCCAAGAGGGGAACAGATGATCTAACCTCAGAAGTCACCTCTTCAACCAGGGAGTCAATTGCTTATGAATGGTTGTGATATCTTTGGACACCATTTGAGGTTTTTTCCCTGAAAGGTCTGAGCTAAGGCACTGGTCTAATAAAACCCAAAAAGGAGTAGTCTGAACAAGAAAGTGCATGGAAAAAGGAGGAAAAAACAGATAGCAAAGGCTAGATGAATCCAGCTAGGGGGTGCCAAGTGGGCCTACTCATGTCTCCATTTGTAAAAAACACTTGACACTTCATTTGTCTGGGAAAGTGTGTTGATTAAAAAGGTCTCTGCATGGCAGGATCAGGGAAACAGCTTTGGAGAGATAAATACATGATATAAATGATATGATGCAGAGAGAAAATTAGTTGCGTGTGTGTGTGTGTGTTTTTCTGAAGTGAAGGAAGCCTATCCAACAACGCCCTTCCTACTATGTGAGTTGGTATGGGTTTTTTGTTTGATTTTTAAAGCCTTAGAATAAAACTTCAATGGGAAAGATCATGGCAAGGGGCAGCAGAAGGAGGAGGTTAGGGGAAAAAATACACACTCACACACACATGCATACACATACACTGTGAAAAATGTGAACAAGCTTCTTCATTTTTACCCCCATCTTTATGATTGTATCTCTGAATGTTTCATCTCTGACTCTCAGACTCCCCTAAGAGCTTCAGTGTTTTTAAAGTGAGAAGGTATTATCAGCACTTAACTAAGGATCAGTCATGTGATAAGATCTCCTGGGTGAGATTTTCTGGTGTTCCACAGGCTAATTTAGGCTTTGTCAGGAAAACACTTCCTAATAATGATAGTCGTCCAAAAGTCCAATGGGTCACTTCAAGAATGGGTTCTACTAACTTATAGGTCTCTGGACAGAGGTTAGCTACTGACTTGTCTGGTGGGGTATAGTAATCATTCCTTTTATGTATGGATTGGATTGGATCAGGGATCTCAACTTGTTTAGGTGTCATGGATCTCTTTGACAGACCAATGAAGTCTACAGATTTCTTCTCAGAACAGTATTTTATAAGGAGACTAATTATATTGAGCTACATTTATCAAAATATTTTGTCAAACAATTCACAGACCCCAGTTAAAAACCACTGAATTAGATGACCTCTGAGGTTCCTAACAATTCTCTAATTCCAAGATTCTCTGATCTATCCAGCAATGAGACCCTGATCCATAGTAAAGTACACAACTTCTATAACCACTTCTCTAAGACCATATCCCCAAATTCTCTATACCTGGACCAGTTCTATTTCCACCACCATGCAACATATGTTAGCAATATGCCTACTTTCTGATGCCCTCAAATAACCTTGAAAGAAGTAAGATCAATTGATCCCTCCTCACTTGTACCAGTGGCACAAAGAGTTACATAAACACCTTCCAATGAGAATGACAGCACCTGTACCTCTGACAGCACCAACCCTCCCTACAGCATCCTAATCTCCTGATACTATACTTCTAAGAGGTTCCAAATGAGCTCTTTCCATCCAAGTCCCAATCTGTGTCAACAATGCTCATGGCTCTTCATTCTGACATGTGCACACTTGTGGATTGATTAGCTTAGTTGATTACAGCATGGCACTAACGAGTCCAAAGGCATAGATTCAATTTTCACATGGGCCAGTTATCAGTCCTTTCTGTAAACAGTGCCAGGCACAGAATACTTTGCCACTAGGTTGGTTAAATTCCATGGTGAGGGAACATACCTCTAGCTCTAATTGTTTTTCACATCCATTCTGTTCAAAATTTGGTGCCTGTTGAGTTCTAGGTGCTGGGTATACAAATGAAATAAAATTGTATCTGCCTCCAAAGTGTACAAAATATATTGGGTCTAGATAGCTCCAGAAACCTTCCAGAGGAGGTCCATCAAGAATATTCATCATGGGGCAGCTAGGTAGCACAGTGGATAGAGCACCAGCCCTGGAGTCAGGAGGACCTGAGTTCAAATCCGACCTCACACACAACACAAAAACTAGCCATGTGACCTTGGGCAAATCACTTAACCCCAATTGCCCTCCCAAAAGCAATTTTTCTTTTTACTTTTTGGAGGGAAAAGGGCAGGGAAATTGGGCTTAAGTGGCTTGCCCAAGGTCACACGGCTAGTATGTGTTAAGTGTCTGAGGCTGGATTTGAACTCAGGTCCTCCTGACTCCAGGGCCGGTGCTCTATTCACTGTGCCACCTAGCCATCCCAAAACAGAAAACTAAAAATAAAAAAAAAGAATATTCATAATAAAGATGGAAAGGGAAGAGAAAAAATAAGCCATGGGAAAGATTATCATATGAAGGCCAGAGGTTTTCTTTCCTTTATAATTTTTCTGCCATATCATGTTGGCATGACTTCAGATATATAAATGATTTCTATCATGTCTCTTGTCTTCTCAATTGATAGGCAAGGGGAGGAATGGAGGGAAAGAATGTAGAACCCAATAATGGTTTTGAAATCATTGTTAAATATTCTCTTCACATTTCTCTATTTGCTTCTCCACTCCCACCACTCCCACAGTCCTGCTGTACTTTTTTGGTAATATATAGAAATGGTGATGATTTATGGGGGGTTATTTTATATCCTGTAAGTTTGCTAATAGTTAATTGTTTCAACTTTTTTTTAATTTTCTAAATATACCATCATATCATCTGCAGCATGATTGCTTTATTTCCTCATTGTCTATTCTAATTCCTTTCATTTCTTTTTCTTCTCTTGCTGCATTAGCTAACATTTCTAGTATGATATTGAATAATAGTGGTAAAAATTGTCATCCTTGTTTCACTCCTGACCTTACTGGGAAACTTATCTCCATTACAGATAATGCTTACTAATGGTTTTAGATACATACTACTTACCATTAAAAAAAAAGTTCCATTTATTCCTATGCTTTCTAATGTTTTAATAGGAAATGAGTGTTGTGTTTTGTCAAAAACTTTTTTTCTGCATCTGTTGACATAATCAAATGATTTTTGTTGATTTTGTTATGTGACATGTACAACTGAGAAAAAAATGTATGTTCCTTTCTATTTCCATCTACCATTTCTCTAATTCCAAGATTCTCTTATCCATCCAGCATTCAGATCCTGATCTCACACTAAAGTACGTAACTTCTATAGCCACTTCTCTAAGACCATATCTCCAAATTCTCTATACCTGGACCAGTTCTATTTCCACCACCATGCAACATATGTTAGTATGAGAGACCTCTACAGGTCTATCATATCTCACTTTTCTAAAACTGTATTCATCTCCTTAATTTCTTTCTTGTTTTATAATTAAATTCATCTAGTTCTGAGAGGGAAATTTCAGGTCCCTCACTCATATGATTTTATTGTCTATTTCTTCTTATTCCTCATTTACCATTTTCTTTAAGAATTTGAATACTATGCCATTTAGTGCATATATGTTTAATATTGAAAATACTTCATTGTCTATGATATCTTTTAGCAAAATGAAGCTTCCATGCTTATCTCTTTTAATTGGGTCTTTTTTTCCTTTTATTTTGTCTGAAATCATGACTGCTATCCCTGACTATTCTTTTCTTTTTTTCACCTTAGCTGAAGCATAATAGATTCTGCTCCAACCTCTTATTTTAATTTTGTATGTGTGTATTTTTCTCTTTCAAGTACGTCTTTTATAAATAACATATTGTTGTATTCTGGTTTCTAATCCATTCTTTGCTTCTGTTTTATGTGTGAGTTTATCCCATTCATATTCACAGTTATGATTACTAACTTCTTATTTCCCTTCATCCTATTTTCCCCCTGTTTATCCTTGTCTCATAAAAATACTTTAAAACCAAATTTTTAGATAAATTCAATATGAAGATGGAGTGGAGGAGAATGTAGCTTATTCCAAAGTAGAGAGACAAAAACTGTAGGACATGTCTATGTGCAAATATCCAGGATTCCATGAGGTTGCTGATAGAGCGACCATCATGGAAGGGAGAAGCAAAGTGGAGAATGGGGGGGGGGGGGAAGCAGCTTACCTGAGGTACAACCACAGCAGAGGAGAGAAAACCTGCAATCTGGGTTTACCTTACTCTGGGGTAAGACTCTGATTATCCCATCATAGTAATGGTCCTGAAAAAAGTCAGACCTCTCAAAAGGAGCTAATGTCCTAAAAGAGATTGTTAGTCCAGAGCCCAAATTGATAGACTATATTAAGGAGAGACTTTTGAGCTAGGACCACTTTAGCTAACATGATAGCCCTAGATTGGCTATAAGTATACCTCAACTGTGGTCTGGGCCTTTCAACTAACTCAAGTGGAAAGGGCATTGGGTATAGAATCAGGAGAGACATTGGTTCAAATATTGGCTTTGACAGGCATTCATAGTGTGACCCAGGACAAATCATTTAATTTCTTTGAGTCAGTTTTCTAGTCTATAATATGGAGATTATTATGTTTGTACTACCTACCTCCTCAGGCTTCTGTGGGAAAAGTGCCTTTTAAACTAAAATGTGAGCTGCTGCTGTTGCTGCTATTACTACTTCTACTACCACTAATGTGGCAATTCCTTCTCCTCTCTGGACCTCCATTTACCCAACTACAGAACAAGGAAATCCAAGTTGCGAATCTTCAAACTCTCTTTGGCTTAGACATTTCTCCATCTCTCTGATTCTATGATTGTTGGTATTTCCAAAAATGAATATTCCTTGGAAGAGGGACAGAACATTTAACCTCACCTTCAGAATTTCTTCACTTGGGGCCTGTTCTCTTGACTGGCAAATGTCTCTAGGTTGACCAGAACACCTTCTCATGGGCCACCTTGTTGCACTTAGCATTGCCTCTTGGGACGGCCCATCCCCATTAACAGAGCTACCACAACCTCAGTGCATCCCCTCCTCATAGTGGAGGACAACCCACTAGTACTATCTTCATAGATGAAAGATACAGGTCTATATAGGGCTAGGATGGGGTCTCTATGTGTCTATACAGCCAGAATGCAGGGCTTCATCACGGCATAGCTTTCTTCTTCTCCAGCCCCTTCCTCTTTTAGATACTCTTCCCCTACTAGAATGTAAGCTTCATAAGAGCAGGAATTCTTTCTTTTTGCTTGTATTTATACCACTGGTAATCAATTCAGTAGTTGGTATATAGTAAGCACTTAATAAATACGGATTGAGTTAACATGTGGAACTTCTATCTGAGATCATTTCTGAAGGAACTAGACAGAGCAACAGGGAAACATAAAACAAAAGAAGGGAAAACTTACACGTTGCCTTCCAAATATGAATTATAAACATGGGCAGACCATCCATTTTGCTCTGGGGCCATAAATGCAAATGGAGAATCTCTACAGGAACTGGCTTATGGTAGGTGCTTAATAAATGCCTGTTGCTTTGGATTACCTGAGTAGGATACTCTGTTTGTAATCAGAGAGTAAAATTAGGATGAATGAGCAGAAATTATAGGGAGACATATTTTGATTCAATATAAGGAACCATTTCCTAAAAATTAGAGCCATCTGACAATGGAGCCAGCTGCCTGGGAAGTTCTGGTCTCCCTGGCACTGGTGGCAGTGGAGGCAGAGTGTCTTGAAGTAGAAGCCAAATGATCACCCTGTCAGGGATTTTACTAAGAAGATTCTTATGTGGATGGGACGTCAGACTAGATGACCTCTAAGATTCAATGAGTCTATGAATATAGGACACACACACATATCATTAAACACAGCATATACTTACAAAATTATAAAAGTGCATTGAGATGAAAAGATAGGTCAGGAAGTGTCAGGAGTGTTATCTTTAAAATTATCCTGTGGCACTATGCTGGAATAAGCAGGGAAAAGAACAGGGGCAGACAAACCTCTACTGATTTAATGCTAGAGCCCTGAAGGCCATTACACTCAGGACTACTCCTAGTAAATATTTTGATGAGGATCCAAAAAGAAGCCTTGTCCCTGGGGCAACTGCTGCTTCACTAGAGGAAGGACAGCAGAATAGAGATACTGGAATTCACCTGTCTCCCAACCTCATGCTCTTTAGAAGGACATCTCTCCCCCCTCCCTCAAAGTATTTTTTTTCCAATTACATATAACAATAGTTTTTAACATTCACTTTTATAAGATTTTGAGTTCCAATTTTTTCTTCCTCCCTCCCCTCCCTTCTCCTTCCCTCTCCCTCTCCAAGACAGCAAGCAATCTGACATCTGTTATACAAACACAATTATATTAGACACATTTCTACATTAGTCATGTTGTGAAAGGGAAAAACAAAAGGGAGAAACCATGAGAAGGAAAAAAAACAAAAAATATGAAAATAGTATGCTTTGATAAAGGCCTCATTTCTAAAAGATGTAGAGAACTGAGTCAAATTTACAAGAATACAAGTCATTCTTCAATTGATAAATGGTCAAAGGATATGAAAAGGCAGTGTTCAGAGAAAGAAATATCTATAGTCATATGAAAAAATGCTTTAAATCACTACTGATTAGAGAGATGAAAATCAAAACAACCCTCAGGTACAACATCACACCTATCAGATTAGCTAACATGACAAAATAGGAAAATGATAAGGGTTGGAGGAGATGGGGAAAGTTGGAACACTAATTCATTGTTGGTGGAGCTGTGAGCTGTTACAACCATTCTGGAGAGCAATTTGGAACTATGTCCAAAGAGTATACCCTTTGACCCAGCAATACCCCTTCTAGAGCTGTATCCCAAAGAGATAAAGATAGGAAAAGGACCCACATGTACAAAAATATTTGTAGCAGCTCTTTTTGTGATGTCCAAGAACTGAAAATTGAGGGGATGCCCATTAATTGGGGAATGGTTGAACAAGTTGTGATATATAAATGTAATGGAATACTATTGTGTTATAAAAAATGATGAACAGGACTTCAGAAAAACTTGGAAATACTTATATGAACTGATACTGAGTGAAATGAACAGAACCAGGAGAACATTGTAAACAGTAACAGCCACATTGTGAGATGACTGACTTTGATATGTGGTCTTGGGGAGGGAGAAGGGAAGGAGGGGGAGAAAATTTAAAACTTATGGAAGTGAATGTTGAAAACTAAAAATAAATAAGTTAATAAATTGAAGGAAGAGAAAGAAAATAGCATGCTTCAATCAGCATTCAGACTTCATAGTTTTTTTCTCTGGATATGGGTAGAATTTTTCATCATGAGTCCCCTGGCATCATCTTAGATCATTGTATTGCTGAGAAGAGCTAAGTTACCACAGCTGATCATCACACAACGCTGCTGTTACTGTGTACAACATTCTCCCAGTTCTGCTCACCTCAGTCAGCATCAGTTCATGTAAGTCTGTCCAGGTTTCTCTGAAATCTGCCCACTCATCATCTACAGCACAACAGCACTCCATTATGTTCACATACAGCAACCTTTTCTAGAAGGGCATTTTAACCAGGGACCCATCCATACACTTCAGGGAGTTTGTGACCATGGATAGAAAAGAAGAATCACATCTTTATTTCAATATTATTGAATTTGAATTCCATATGCATTAAAAACATTACTCTAAGAGGAGATCAGTAACAAAAAAAATATTAAGAACCTCTATTCTATAGTCAAGACACTGTGGGAGGTCATTCTGTATTTTTCGATGCTCCTACCAGATTCTATTTACATTTACTTTTTGCATTCATAATTTCATTGGAATCTATGCCAACATTTAGCTTCTCTTTCCTCCCTTCCTCAAATCTCATCCCCAGCAATGGGTATTCTACAAATACCCTTGCTCAGATGTTTTGGGGTGGCCAAGATAAAAGAAAGTGCTGTTTATAAAACCTTGGGCCTATTTCCCTCTAAAATATCCATGTAATCCAGGGCATTATTGAGTTCCATGGTCAGTCAATAAGTCAATAAATATTTATTAAACTTCTATTATGTGTCAGGCACATAGTCCTTGCCCTCAGGGAACTCCCAATCTAATGGGGGAGACAAGCAAACAAATCTGTACAAATAAGTAATATACAGAATAAATAAGAAATAAAAGAGGAAAATCTTCCTGCAGAAGGTGGGATTTTAGTTGATTCTTATAAAAAGCAAGGGAAGCCAGGAGGCAGAGTTGTGGAGATAGAATATGCCAAGTGTGAGAGATAGATAGAGGGAATAAGTGGACCTGAGAGATGAAGGGCCTTTTGTTGTGGAACAGCAGGGAAGTCACTGTCTTTGGATTAAAGAGTATGTGGAGGGGTGGAAGTGGTTGTGGTAGTATAAGGTGTTTAAAGACTGGAAGAGTAAGGGTAAGGGGCTAGGTTATGAAGGGTCTTCAATGTGGAACACAGGATTTTGTATTTTATCCTAGGGGTGGAGGTGAGTCACTGGGCTTTACTGAGTAAGGATATGCTTTAGGAAAATTACTTTAGTGGCTGAATGGAGGGTGGATTGGAGTGGGTTGGAGTGACTTAAGGCAGTCAGACCCACCAGCAGGTTATTGAAATAGTTCAGGTGTTAGGTGATGAATGCCTATTCAAAAATAGGGCTGGTATCAGAACAGAGAAGGGGGAGGGAGCATATTGGAGAGGAATTACAAAGGTGGAATTGGTAGACCTTGCAAACAGATTGAAGAGATAGTGAGGAGTCTAGAATGACTTCTTTGGCCTATTTGTCATTTCAATGACAGTTGGGACCTGAGCGACTGGGAGGATGGTGTTGCCCTCCACAGTTAAGAGGGAAGTTAGGAGCAGGGGCAGTGTGGGGTTTAAAGGGGAAAGATAAATGAGTTCTCTTTTGGATATGTGGAGTTTAACATGTCTACTGGACATGCAGTTCGAGATTTCTGAATGGCATTTGGAGATGTGAGAGGAAGTGCGAGTGGGGGCCTAATTAGTGGAAAGAAAGCTATGTGTTATATTTAGATTTCTGTGATTTTTTTAACCCAGCAGAAGAAAGGCAGCTGTGTGCAGATAGGGAAGGTAGCTGGGTGACAACTTGAGAAAAGATAGGCAGGCTCAGCAGTGGTCCTTGGATCCAATCTGAATCCGAGTCCATTTTGAGGGAGTTAGTTATAGGCCAGGCCAGAAATAAGGGGAGCCTGGTATCTCTCAGTGATGAATGATTGGGTTGTGATGATTTACTCTCCACATCAGCTGAGAAGGCTATAGTTGTAGCAGAATTAATGCCATCAATCCACTAGGAAATTGAGATAGTATCTGTGAGCATATCTGGCTGGAAGTTAGGGCTCCATCATTCTGGCTCATCTCAGCACCGTCTGACTTTCCTTTCAAAATCTGTGAATCCAGCAATGGGAGATAGAGATCGCCAGGGTGACTCCTGGAGCTAACATGCAATCTTTCATTGGGATGGAGGGAGACTGGCTACAGCTATTGCAAGCTGCAGTTGGAGATATCAAACTGGAGCTGCATGGCACTGAATGCTGGGCCAGGAAGAAATGACCTTTGTGTAAAGTTATCCCAGCCCCAAAGCAGACAATGGTCTGGGAAAGCTTATCACTGTATTCAGTAAAGAAGGCATCTTCTAAGGATATCAGAACTGTCCGCCAAGCCAGACCAATCACTCCTCTAGTCCAACAGAGGCACCAATGATACTGTGCAGAAGGGGCAATAGGCCTTTACATGGTGGCCAATAACAAAAAGCCAACAATGGACCCTACATTTCCTAGCTCCATTATTGGTCTGACACCCACAAATTTATCTAAGCCCTAGTTAGTGTATTTATATTTTCACTTGGTTCCAGTTTTGGAGTTGGTGAGGACCAGGCAGGAGAATGTATTAGAAATAGGGCTGATGTGGGACTCAGAGGACTTGGGCTCTGCTCCAGCTAAGCTACCGATTCCACTCTGCTCTGCATCTCTACAGAGCAGAATGCCCCTCTCAGGAGAAGCTCATCACCTCTAATCTCCTGACCAAGCTGCTAACTCAACTAAACCACTGGAGAGTGGAACACCAAACTCCTTCCAGTGCCTTCCTTTACAAAGGGCAGAAAGGGACCTTTCTGGTTCACTCCATTCTGCATCTGCTGCTCTGCCCAGTTTCAAAGCCACTGAGCAAGAATCCCTCACCAGGTACCCGCTTTCCCCCCTCACTTTTCTGCGTCCTTTTGCATGTTGCCCTCCCTCCCCATTAGACTGTAAGCTCCTTGAGGACAGAAACTGTCTTTCTTTTTTATCAATTGTATCCCCAGTGCTTAGCACAATGCCTGGAAAATAGTAGAAACATCATGTATGTTTATTGGAAGAATTAGATGAGGTTGAGTAAGTTATATAAAGCCATGGAATCTTTCTGATCCCCAGTTTGCTCAGCTGTAAAACGGATGGGTTAGACTAGACCATCTTTATGACTTCTTTTAGATCAAAAGTGCTGTGTTTTCTTTCCAAAAAGTAAGACTTCCTTTATTCTAAAACTACACCCCCCCCTCCATTCCAAGCTCCTAAAAGATTTCTTCTTTCTGTAATTCCAGGGTTTGATCAATAATCCCATCTCTACCTCATCCATCTCCTTTATAGTTTATAGAGCTTGATCATATCCCCTTCTCTGGCTTCACTCTTTCAAACTGAAGAAGCCAAGTCCTTTTGTTACATTTGCCTAAGGTAGCTCCTTGCTGCTCATTTCTTGAATCATTTTCATACCTCCTCTCCAGACTTTAGCAAACTCCATTCTGTCTTATTTGAAGTATGACAATTTATCAATAAGTATTTATTAAGTCCCTACTATGTGCCAGGCATTGTGCTAAGCACTGGGGTACAGAGAAATGCAAATAAATAGTCCCTGCCTTCAAGGAACTCATAATCTAATGGGAGAGAAAACATGAAAGTGAATATATGCAAACAAGCTATATACAGGATAATTGAAAACATCAACAGAGGAAAGGCACTAAAATTAAGCAAGACTAGGAAAGGCGTCCCATAAAAACAGAGGCATCAAACAAGCAATACCCTCTCAAGTATAGCCAGAACCAGATTAAAAATAATTGGGAAATATTTAGTAAAATAAATAAAAATACATTAGAACATAACTGATGCTAATATGTGGTTTTCTAAGTTAATATGCCTCCTGCAGGGATCCTTACATAGGGTTTAGTGTCCCCATTTCTAAGTTTGACATCACTGTTCGAGAAGGTGAAATGTTAAGAAGTCAGGGAAACTGAAAAATGGAGAGGAGGGAGAGCCAGGGAAAATACACAGAGCTGAAGGATGGGATGAAGACAATACACACAATTTCAGCAATGGGAGCAATGGAAAGAAAAGTAGATTTGAATGAGTGTAGTCCAAAGGAGAGGGCAGCTAGGGGACTCAGTGGAGGGCATGCCAGGCCTGAAGTCAGGAAGATTTGTTTTCCTGAGTTCAAATCTGGTCTCAGACTTCTGCCTTCTGGATTCAGTCAAAGGGCCACACTTGAGGACCTAGAGGGCTACGTGTGGCCTAGAGGCTGCAGGTTCCCTACTCATGTATATGCATATATATGTATATTGTACATACAAATATACATGTATATTTATATACAGGTACAGGTATATACATACACATGTATACATATTTATACAAACATGCATATAAAGTTTGGATTCAGTCGAAAGGTCACGCATGAGAACCTAGAGTGCCACATATGACCTTGAGGCCACAGGTTCCCCACCTCTGTATATATATCCATCCATACACATAAATACATACATATATATTATATACACACGTATACATACATACATACATACATACACACATACATACAAAGTTTGGATTCAGTCAAAGGGCCACACACAAGGACCTAGAGGGCGACATGTGGCCTGGAGGCTGCAGGTTCCCTGCCCCTCTATCTAGTACCTCTCCTGTCAGCTACAGAGACATCTGCCCCTGGAAACCTAGCAGAGTGAAAATGGAAGACAAGAGAAAAATATGAAGCATGCTCCATAACTCTCAGACCATCTGCCTAATTTCCTGTAGGCCTAACCTGACTTCTTTCAGACCCTCACATGAGAAACATACACTTGTTCCCTTGCTATTAGAAGCCTTCGAAGTTGGGTTGTGAAGGAATCCTGGCTCTCTCTGCATCTTGGCTCGTAGTCATGAGTGTCAGCTGTGATTTCCAGGGGGAATTTATGCCTCCCTCTAAAACATGCACTTCTCTTCTCTTTTCTCCCCTCCCCCCACTTCCATCAGTACCTTCCTCAAAGAGCACAGATAAATGAAAAATGCTCCACATTCTCAGCACTGTAATTAATGAGAAACTGCCGGATAGATGTGCGGCAATTACAGCCATCTCAGGGACATGATATTTAATGAAACAATCCAAAGTCCATCCAAGGTGTTTAATCCCTTGGAAGCCATATTACATCTGCTTCATTAGAGGAAGGAGAGGGGAAGGTTTGAGCTCTGGTCTTGCTTTCATTGTTCAGGAAATAGAGGTTATAATTATATCCCATAAAATAAGGGAAGGATTTTTAATATTTTTTCTTAGTTATTCTGTTCTTGCCATAGTGAAATTCAAAACATAAATAATATTCATAGTGGGGAGGAATGGGGAGTTTATGAAGGAAAGCCTCTGCATTTGGCAACTGCCCCTAGGTACTGAATATGTGTTTTAAAATGAGACCAAAAAAAATGTGCTTTTCCTGTAAGAATGCACAACCCCCAATGCCTCCTGTCCCATAGTTTCAGGAAGACCCAAAATCCTTGCCAGGAGAATAAATCAGATAGGATGAGGCTGAGAAAGTGTCCTACCTAGGAATGACATTTAGTTTTTTGTGGGTTTTTTTTTTTGGCCTGGACCTAGGATTTCATCACTGTAGAGAGCTCTGATGAGGAAACCTTTTCTAACAATCAAAGCTGATGGACAGCTGTTCTTCAATTTCTCGGTCTTAGAGCGTTACTAGGGCTACTGAGAAGTGAAGCAGCTTCCCCAGCACAGTCAGTGTGTATCAGAGGCAAGACGAGCCAATGGCATCTTGACTCAGAGACCTCTGACGCCCTTCATTGATCCGTTGCCATGCTGCCTTATCACGGATGAATGGGCAGGGAGTCCAAACAGTTTGTTCACCCTTCTTGTCCTCCATTATAACAAATATTACTTAAATGGTAAATGATTCAAAGTCAAAGTACTTACATTAAAATACTTCATCTGAATCAGAGCAATGGAGTCCAATCAGCAAACAACTTTGTTTTCTGAAGAGAAGGCTTTTAGGAGGTGGGAGAGGGAAGAGAAAAAGGGTTTATTATTTTGAACTTCTCTATGGGTACTAGGTAGTACAGTGGATAAAGTGCTAGTCCTACAGTCAGGAAGACCTGAGTTCAAATTCAGCCTCAGATACTTACCAGTTGTGTGACCCTGGGCAGGTCACTTAACTCTGTTTGCCTCAGTTTCCACAGCTGTAAAATGAGCTGGAAAAGGAAATGACAAACCAGCCCAGTATCTTTGCCAAGAAAACCCTAAATAGGGTCATAAAGAGTAGAACATGACTAATCCAAAACACAGCAGCAGAAAAGGGTACAAGAAGGTACCATCATCACTCTATTTTGAAACCTGGCTGTATGATATAGAGGGAAAACCGTGTAATTTGGAGTCAAAGGACCTGCATTGGATTCCTGATCTTGCCACTTGCTACATGTATAACCTGGGCAAGTCACTGAGCCTCTTTTGACCTCAGTTTCTTCACCTGTAAAATGAGGGGATTGGAATAGATGAGCTCTAAGATTTCCTATTTCAGGTCCTTATTATTATGTATTATTATGTAAACTATAGCAAGAGCATCCTCATGAGTGTCTCTATCCCTTTCCTTCAAAATCCCATGTATCCTGAATGCCTTTACAGCTCTGACCATGTCATTTTCCAGCCCTCAAACCCTCAGGTTTCTTCCAACTATAAATCCTGGGACCTAAGTCCTTCAAGGCCTAATTCCAATATAGCCTGCTCTGTGGTTCTTTCCCCAATTCCCCCAAGTCAAAAATGGTCTCTGTTCTCAGATTAGCAAATTCTCACGGGTCACTTAGGATCCAATGGATCTCAGTGGTTGAGAATACCAGCATAGGTTAGAAGCCTTGGCCCTGAGCTCTGTTCTTTGAACATTACCCACAATCCCTCGAAAGACTATCAGAAATCCTTTTCTCCCAGAGAAGGGCATTTTTTTTCATCAGAAATAAATTAATTCTAAACCATCACAGTGAGAAACAATTGTTGTATTTGCTGTGACATCTGCCACATGTAACATTCATCTTAGAAATCCATTTTAACACACCCACAATGAGAAAATGTTAGAGGAGAAAAAAGCATTTGGTGTGGTTTCTCTTTGAAGACTCGCAGGGTAGCCAAAGACATTGGTGTCCAGAGATATACAGCTTGATAGCAGGGGACAGCAAGAAAAATGTTATAGCATCCTGGATCCAGAGCAGAAATCATGTAATATAATCTTTTTATTTTACAGAATGAAGAAAATTGAAACCCACAGAGGCTCTTAACGCCTTGGACCTGGAATGAGGAAGACTTGAGTTTGAATTTTCAGATGCTTATTAGCTATGTGACTCTGGGCAAGTCACATAACTTCCCTTTGCATCAGTTTTGTCATCCTGTAAAATGGGAATAGTAATAGTACCTACATCCCAAGGTTGTTATAAGGACAGGAATAGAGATACCCAGGAGAATGCTCTTGCTATACTTTATATAATAATGAGGACCTGTTATGAAATGGTATTTGTTAAATGCTTTGCAAACTTAAAGGTATCACTGTTAGCTATTACTAGAGACTGCCGCAAGGAAACACAGGTAGTAGGCAGCAAATCTCAGATACCAACCTAGGCCTATTCCAAATCTCATGCTTTTTCCATTGTACTTTCCTGGTTTTATGTGAATACTTTGGAAGAACAAAGGAGTATTGATCAATACCCTCTGGCACCGATTCATTGAATTCTACCTCTTTCCACATCCTTCACTAGGAACCCCCAGTGCCAGACAGAAGGATATGTGCTCCTTTCTCTGGTCACCAAGCCCCTCTAGGTTTTGTCTCCACTCTATAGAATATAAGTTCCTGGAGGGCAGGTACTGCCTCACTTCTGTAACTGCATCCCTAGTGCCTAGCATAGTCCCTGGCACACAGTAGATAGTGAATAAATACCTTTTCATTGGTTCTTATCACCTTCATCACCACAATAGCTCACATGTCTAGAAGCTGTAAACTTTATAAACAAATGTTAGTCACATGACATTTGACAACTGGAGTAATGACAAAGGAATGATATGCACTCTAAGGGAGAAATGTTTTTCCTTTATTGAAAGAAAAAAAAAAAAGATGGTTTACCACAACATGTTATGGTGACTGAATAGAGTACTGGAGTTTAAGTCAGAAAGATCTGGGTTCAAATCCTGCCTCAAACCCTTCCTGGCTGTGTGCCCCTGAATGTCTCACCCACCCTCTCTGGCCTTCAGTTTTCTCATCTGTAAAATAAGGGGGTCTCTTCCAGTTATAAAGCCATAATTTCATGATCCAGGGTGATAATAATGCATCATTGGATAAAATTCAGGAAAGAAACTTAATCAAGGAAAATGTAGAATGATCACTAAGCTATCAAAGTTAGCATTTATGTAGCACCCACTATGCTCTAGGCATTTTACAATTATGTCATTTTACCTTCAAAACAACCCTGTGAAGTAGGTGCCATAATTATTCCCATTTTACAGTTGAGGAAAATATAAGACAGAGGTTAAGTATCTTGCTCCAAGGTCACACAACTGGTTAAATGTTTGAGACCAGATTTTGAGCTCAAGTCTTCCTGAGTCTAGGCCCAGAGTTCTATCCACTGAACCACCCACAGTCATTATCATTTTCTACTCTATCTAGGTGGCCTCAGAGCTTGCTTCATATTTCATCCAGTCACCAAGTTACTATAAAACAAGGAGCTACCTAGGCATTTTGCCATCTGCAGCTTCCCTCCTTCCCACCTAGAACAACGAGAGACTCTCCCCACCAGACTTCCATATACTTCCTCTGTATACTCCACTCCATGGGAGAGTTGGTTACTCAGCTTTCCAGGCCACTCTGGGGCTCAGCTATTCTGATCAGTAGGAGGGTGATCAGAGAGAATGAAAACTTGCTTAACCCCCTAGGGCCAGGTAACCCCAGGCCATGCTTCAGTCATTCACCAGGAAGCCAGGACCCCAGTCATCTTGCCTTCTGCCCTGTATTGTCCTTTCCCCCATCCTATCACCCACCTGCTGCTCATTTTTGGTGTTCATACTACATAACAGTCATGCTACATAACCCCATGGACATGTTTTCTTGGCAAAGATATTGGAGTGGTTTGCCATCTCTTTCTTCAGTGTTTCCCCATTTTACAGATGAGGAACAAAGGCAAACAGGGGTTAAAGGAATTCCTCAGAGTCAAATGTCTACTACGTGTCTGAAGCAGGATTTAAATTCAGATCTTCCTGACTCTAGGCCTGGTACTCTATCCACTGCACCACCCAGCTGCTCCTTCCTTTTCAGAATTTCAGTAAAATACTTATATTGGAATGGGTATAACAATCCACTACCCAATCCATCCTTCACTCATAAATTAACATAGATCTGGTCACATTATACCTTTGCTCAAAGAGATACATTGGATCCTTGTTACTTCCAGGACAAAATAAATGTTCTTTTTAGCATTCAAAGCTCTTCATAATTTGGCTCCTTCCTACTTTTCCAGTTCTCTTACTCCCTACTGGAGTGGTTTGCCACTTGCGATTCAGGAATGACATCCCTCTTATAATTTCTCAGACACAGTCCTCCATCTCCCACCTCCATGCCTTTGCACCAGCTGGTCCTATACCTGGAATGCTCTTTCCTCTTATATCTGCCTCTTGTTTCTGTTTCCCTTCCAGACTCAACTCAAATCCCAAATCTTTTGAATTATTATAGATATTATCTAGGAATATTTTATGATTTAAAATATATTGATATGCTTTATAAACACTGGGTATTATATACCTAGGAATATAGAGACAGTTAAGTTTTGTGGTTGCTCAGTCATTTAGTCATACCTGACTCTTTGAGGCCCTGTGGACCATAGTATGCTGGGCCCTGTTAAGTTTTGTTTAGTTGAATTTTATGGAAAGAGGACTAATGTGAGATTAGGGAACTGAAGTTGAATTCTAGTTTTTCTACTCTTTAGCTCTGTGGCTCTGTGACTTTAGACAAGTCATTTCCTCTTCTATAAAATGAGGGGCTGGATAAGAAGATCTCTAAGTTTCTTCCCAGCTATAGCTCCTAAGAATACTCTTGGATAGGTAAGAGGAAATTAAGTTTATTTTCTTTTTTTTTATTTTTTTCTTTTCTTTTTGCTTTTTGGAGGGCAATTGGGGTTAAGTAACTTGCCCTGGGTCGCATGGCTAGTTTTTTTTTGTGTTAAGTTTCTGGGGCCAAATTCCAAACTCAGGTCTTTCTGACTCGAGGGCTGGCACTCTACTCACTGTGCCACCTAGCCGCCCCTGATTAAGCTAATTTTCGTACCAAAAATAGCCTCCCGTGAATTCTTGAGAGATTAATAATTTTATAGTTAAAATATTGGAGAGAAAATTATTTCTAGAATTGAAAATTTCCTATGGAATGTTTATATAAAATACATAGAATGCAAAGAGTTTTGCAATAGGTTGGGAAATACTTCTCTATATTAACATAAAGGATTATTAATATTTTGATGGATCCCTAGCATCACACAACCACAGGTTTAAAGCTGGAAAGCCTCTCAGAGACCATCTAGTAAACCCCACCCCCCTCATTTTTCAAATGAGCAGCTAGGTAGCACCATAGTGTGTAGAGTGCTGGGCCTAGAGTCCGGAAGACCTGAGTACAATCCAACCTCAGATACTTACTAGCTGTGTGACCCTGGGCAAGTCACTTAATCCTGTTTACCTCAGTTTCTTCATCTGTAAAATGAACTGGAGAAGGAAATAGCAAACAGCTCCAGTAACTTTGCCAAGACAACTCCAAATGGGGTCAAATAGTCAGACAAGACTAAAAAGGACTGAACAGCAACAATCTGAGACCCAGGGAGGTTAAGGCCACACAGGTTTTAAGTGTAAGAGGTAGGATTTGAATCCATGCCCTCTGTCCACAAAGCCACTGCTCATTCAGAAAGGGGGTTATTTTGGTGTCTTACATTTCCATCACAGCTAATCTGGCTCCTTCTGACAAAAGAATGCTGGTGGGACATTGGAAGGTCAGAATCACACTCTTCTTCAGTGGCTGCTAAAAATATCAAGATGCCCTTCCAAAATATCCTTAAATTACTGAGAGCCCAAAGTGAGCAGGGAGATATTGGAAATATTATGGGATGGTCAAGTATAGACCAAATCCGGGACTTGCACCAGTAAGTATTAGTGAAGACATTATGCTGTCTTCTAGCCCCTTTCTTCCAAAAAGCTACATGTGTTAATTAGATCTCTCATTAATCCTCTCCACATGCTTGGGCAGAAAAAAGGTGGGCAGCAAATAGTATTACCAGAGTTTTCCAGATGGGAAAATCTGAGGCACAGAGAAGTTAAGGACTTTGTTCAAGGTCACACAGCAAGGCAGTGGCAGAGCTCAGAGCAAAAACCTTAGGCCTCCCTGTGTGTCTGTCCTCCATATGCCATCCCCTTGATGTGATAGATCATCTTATGCTCAAATGAAAATCAAACATATTTCAAATAAATGAGGCTTCCTGGGGGAAATGTAGTTTTCTAAGCACTATGTGCTAGGTCTCTGTCACACTTAACCTTCTCCTTGAGGTGGTACCACTGCCCATCCAGACAAAGGCAAGAGAAGAGTAGCATAAAAGGCATACAACACAGAAGGAAAAACTCAATGCATAACAAACATGGTGGCACCAATCCCATTTGTTCCTTAAGCATTGGCCACCATTACCCCTTAGCTTAGAAACACCTGGGAAACGATGACAACTTCACAGTCTCAGATTTGTGACGTCCACATGGAGGCAGTCTCGTGAGTCCCTCTGTAAGCTGAATCATACCCTACTTCATTGCCCCTACACCCCCCAGTGGGCTCCAGACTCTTCAAGGACAAGCACTTTCTTGTTTCCAAAGTGCTGGGCATAGTACCTGGCACCATCTGAGGTGTCTAATAAATATCTGTCATATCTAATTAAGTCAATGACTACACACTTCTGGCATCCAAATCCATGCCTGGACATCTATCTCCAAAGGGCTCAATAATATCATTCGATTATTAGCATTTCTTCAGAAATAACGCGGGTATTAAAGGGCTGACCTTGGAGTCAAGAAGGTGAATTCATATTCCATTGCTGACATATACATATACTAACTGTGCCATACTGGGCACATCATTTAACTCTTGGGCATCTTGATCAACTCCCTACAACTTGCTTATATTATAACTACATTACAATTGGTATTGGCAGAAGAAACTCATAAGGGAAGTTCCACATGCTGATCAAAATCATAGATCTTTTGTATATTTTTAAAAAATAAAGAAAATTAGGGGAAACTAGGTGGTGCGGTGGATTGAACACTGGTCTTGGAGTCAAGAAGACTTATCTTTTTTATTTTTTTTTAATATGAGCTTCTTTCTTTTCTTTTTTTGCTTGTATTTTTTTTCTTTTAAATTTATTTACTTTTAGTTTACAGCATTCAGTTCCACAAGTTTTTGAGTTCCAAATGTTCTCCCCCTCACTACCCCCCCAAGGCAGCATGCAATCTGATATAGGCTCTACATATACATTCACATTAAACATTAGTCAAGTTGTAAGAAAGGATTATAACCAATGGAATAAACAATGAGAAAGAAGAAACAAAACAAAGAGAGTAAGTAGTTTGCCTCAGTCCACATTCAGACTCCATAATTCTTTCTCTGGATGTGGACAGCCTTTTCCATCATGAGTCTTTTGGAGTTGTCTTATAGCCTTGCATTGCTGAGAGGAGCCCAGTCTATCAAAGTTAGTCATCACAGATACAATGTGTCTGTAATTGTGTACAATGTTCTCCTGGTTCTGCGCCCCTCACTCAGCATCAGTTTATATAAGTCTCTCCAGGTTATTATGAAGTCCATCTGTTTCTCATTTCTTATAGCACAATAGTATTCCATTACATTCATATACCACAACTTGTTT
Source organism: Petaurus breviceps papuanus (assembly GCF_028583685.1). Classification (NCBI taxonomy): domain Eukaryota; kingdom Metazoa; phylum Chordata; class Mammalia; order Diprotodontia; family Petauridae; genus Petaurus; species Petaurus breviceps. The sequence continues at coordinate 12,992,211 of NW_027185754.1, read as the reverse complement.
AGGCATTCCCCAATTGATGCCCCAAGGGCATCTCCTTGATTTCCAATTCTTTGCCACTACAAAAAGAGCTGCTATAAACATTTTTGTACATATAGATTCTTTTCCCACTTGTATGATGTCTTTGGGATTTAGCCCTAGAAGTGGTATTGTTGGGTTAAAGGGTATGTATATTTTTATAACCCTTTGGGGATAGTTCCAAATTGCTCTCCATAGTGGTTGGGTCAGTTCACAACTCCACCAACACCATTAGTGTTCCAATTTTCCCATCATCTTCTCCAGCATTTATCATTTTCCTGTTTTGTCATGTTAGCCAATCAGACTGGTGAGAAGTGGTACCTCAGATTTGTTATTATTTGCATTTCTCTAATCAATAGTGATTTAGAGCATTTTTTTCATATGATTATAGATATCTTTTAATTTCTTCCTCTGAAAACTGCCTGTTCATATCCTTTGACCATTTCTTAATTGGGGAAGGGCTAAGAAGATTCATCTTCATGAGTACAGATCCAGCCCCAGAGACTTAGTAGCTGTGTGTCCCTGGGCAAGTCACTTAACCCTGTTTGCCTTAGTTTCCTCATCTGTAAAATGAGCTGGAGAAGAAAATGGCAACATAATCCAGTATCTTTAATAATAAAACCCCAAATGGAGTCACAAAGGGTTGGAAATGACTGAAATGACTAACAACAAAAGGATCTTTGGGGGAGGAGATGAGTGTCTAAATAGGGGCCTGAAAAATTGCTTGTCTAGTGATGAGTGCCCTATTGTCTTGGGTTCTGAACTGTTACCTCATCTGAACTACTGCTCTCCATATGAGATACTTGTGATAAATAACTATGGAAGCAGGACTCCTTTATAATACTTATGCTAATGATGATAATAGCTAAATTTACATAGCACTTACTATGGGTCAGTCACTGTGCTAAGTGCTTTACAAATATTATCTCATTTCATTCTCACAACCACCCTGAGAGGCAAGTGTCATTATTATCCTCATTTTACAGATGAGGAAACTGAGGCAAACAGTTTAAATGACTTGCCCAGGGTCACATAGGTAGTAAGTGTCTAAGGCTAGATTTGAACACAGGTCTTTCTGACTTCCTGACTGTACCACTTAGCTTCCCTGGATCATGGAAAACTTACTTGTATCTTCTTCAATACTCTCTCAGTGAGGTCAGAGGGAAGTCCCCTCTTCATTTCCTGGATGCCTCTAATTGGAAAATACATCTCATTTCCACCTAAAAAAAAGTTAATGCGTCACCAATCAAAAATGAAAACCCACATGCCTGACTTTATTCAAAGATGATATGTTCGAAAACTGCATGTAAATCATAATTTCCTATATTCTAAGTAAGTGTGGAGAAGGCAAGCAAGAGGCACTGCTTCCAAGGGTACTTGAGTAAAGTTAAAGGGTCCTTTTTATTATTGTTGTTGAATTCTTTGGGTCCCTTGATAATGACAAACATTGCTGGGGTTTTTGTTTGCTAGTTTTAAAAAGGTTAAAGTCAGCATCAGCAGGGCACTGGAGAACTTGGATAGCAACCACACTATGGTTAGACTGGGAACTGATGAACACTTTGGGGCAAGTCACATGACACCATACAATCAGAATTACAAAACCAGTGACTCTGCTACTAGGACTTGACTCTAAGGATATTACCAAGAGAGAAGAAAAAGGCCTATCAATTTATTTTAAAATCATAGAAGCTTTTATCCTAATAACAGCAACAAGGAAATAGCCCATATGCCCAACAACTGGAGAACAGCATTCTATATTGTAATACATAAACATAATGGAATAGTAGTGTACCATAAGAAGTGACAAATACAATAATACAAAGAACTGTGGGAAGACATACAAAGTTATGCAAAGGAAAGAGATTCTGAACAGTGACATATGTACAAATTATGACTATTTTTTTAAAAGGAAGAATAACAACAAACACAAAAACCACACAAGAGAAAAAGAGACCAGGAGGAGATGTGAAAGCAAACAGAATTTTTTTTGTTATTATTTTGTTATAGTTAATAGACACATTTTTTTTTTGCTTTTTAGGAGGGTAGAAGGCAGGGCAATTGGGGTTAAGTGACTTGCCCAAGGTCACACCACTAGTAAGTATTAAGTGTCTGAGGCCAAATTTGAACTCAGGTCCTCCTGACTCCAGGACCAGTGCTCTATTCACTGCACCACCTAGCCTCCCTAATAGACACATCTGAATAAAAATTTATAAATAATTTGAGTGAAGGTTTGGGGTGGTCATTTTTTATATTTGTTTATTTGGGTGTTTGGTTTTTTTTTTTGTATGGTTACTAAATTTAATATTAAAAAAATTAAACCTTAGAAATTCTATGACTTCCTTCTCAAGAAAAGCACCCCTTGTAAAAACCTCTAGTGAGTGGTTCCCTTGGATGCTCACTCCCTAGAATTCCAAGTCACTACAATGAGGATAGAAGAACCCAAAGTAAGAATGTGCTTCCCTCTTTATGTGTCTTTTTTTCTTTCTTGTTCCTTGGTGTGGTCATTGAGTCGTTTCAGTCGTAGCCAAGTTTTTTGTGATCCCATTTGGGGTTTTCTTAAAAAGATATTGGAGTGGTTTGCTATTTCCTTCTCCAGTTCATTTTACAGATGAAGAAACTGAGGCAAACAGGGTTAAGTGACTTGTCCAAGGTCACACAGCTAGTAAGTATCTGAGGCCATATTTGAACTTAGGTCTTCCTGACTCCAGGCCTAGTGTTCTATCCACTATGCCACCTGCTCCTACCAGCATCTAAATGTAGAGCTTTTAACTGTGTCTGGAATCCTTTTGTCAGACCTTTCCTGGCTGCCAGGACTAGGAAGAACCTTTGCTGCATCCATGCTCACTTCTTAAGGGTCATGATAAATAAAATAGAGATCAAGGTCTAAGAAGGAAACACCTATGACCCATTAACAGGGACACCCTGCCTTTCCACCTGACAGTAGAGCCAAGTTGAGGGAGCTCCTTCCCTATGCCTCCAACATAAACAGTAAAGGGAACACTTCAAAACCCTCTCTTAAAATCTGGGGTGGAAATTCTGATTTTGGAGGGTTCTATTGTTCAAATCAGAGTCCCTTTGCCCTTTAGTTTACAAGGGATCAGTCACTAAAAGCTTTAGGCTTTGGATGTCCAGATCCAGATTCTCTTTCAACAGGGAGAGTTTCATAGTATAGCATCCCTTTCAATGCAGCTGGGAGTGGGGACTGGGCAGCTCTGTGAGGCTGCACAACAGACCGCCAGCCTCCCCAGTCATTATCCTCATTGCCTGAGATTGCACTGTGACCACTTCATTTCTTGAATAACTAAATAGGCTCCCGGCTTCCTATATAAATACACAAATTTCCCTAGGAAGGGTCATATTTATGTTCAGGAGTGATTAGCTAAGACCCTTGATATCAGACAAAAAGACCCTACTTTGATCCCAGAGTTAGGGGATGTCACCTTCAAGGGAAAAGGTGGAGAGGGAATTGACAGGCTCTGATGAGGGGATGGGAGGGGGCCAAAGGCTTTTCATTTTTGCTAGAGGCAAGATAGTTAAGTTTCTCCCTATATTTCTCTTTTCCCTGACCAAGAGAATTGTCACTTCATGCTTTCCCCAGGCGCTATTGGAGTTGGCTTCCTTATCTTCTTTGATAGCTTTTCCTATCTGCAGGTTACAGAGATATAGGCTCAAAACCCCTAAGTAACTGCTATGGCAAATTGAAAAGTTGGATCAGCTACCCCAGAGTGGTGGGCAGATGACCAATTAATCAGCACCCAGACACCTCAGGACAGGATGGAGAAGCCCAATAACTGTAAAAATAAAATAAGGAGACAGGAGTTGGAAAGGCCGGCCCCATGACCTGGAAGATCGGTGTCTAATTTTGCTTTTTGACATCTTCTTTGTGTGGTGGAAAGAACACTGGTCTTGGAAGCCGAGGGCCTGGGCTGAGGATGATGGGATTTATAGTTGGAAGGGACTTTAGAGATTATCCAAGCCCCTCGTTTCAAAGATGAGGATACTAAGGCCAGAGAGGAAAAATTACTTGCCTGAAGTCCCGCAGAGAGTGAGTGTGAGAGCCATGATTTGAAATCGACCCCAGTGACATTTAAATCCAGCACACTTTCATCAGCTGAGTTGATTGACCAAGTCACAATGACTCTGGGACTCAGTTTTTAATCAGTAAAATGAAGGGACTGGAGTAGATGCTCCCTGTGGTAACTTCCAACTCTAAATCTAATGGGCTGTGATCCCATTGTTCCTAGCTGTGCTATCCTTAGACACATTTAACCCTTTGTATTCATACAGGCCTTTAGGATTTGCAAAATTCATCCTTAGGCATTATGCCATTGGCTCTTCATAGTGATTTTATAATAAGGCAGCTTGGCATAATAAGTAGAGAGCTGGCCTTGGAGTCAGGTCCTGGATTCAAATCCTGCCTTTGACACATACTGGGTTGTATGACTGGACAAGTCAATTAACCTCTTAGTGCCACCCCCAGGAAATTCAAAGTCTGTGAGGTGTAGATCTGTCTTGGTAAAGGGAATTTATCTACCAGGAATTATCTACACTGGACCACAAAAATGTTTGAGGTAGGCAGGGAAGGAACCATTAACCTCACTTTACAGAAGAAAGGAAAAACAAAGGAAAGGCATGGCCCCAATCCCTAAAATTAACTACCAAGTCTGAGCTAATTAAAGAGAGCTTTTCTCTGGTTTCTGGTGACAATGACCTGGCCCTGAATCACCATCACAAAATCTTGTTTCCACAAACAAATTTGCATGACTTAGTAATTTGTTTCATGTTTCTTTACTGTTGGCTGAGTTCATACAGATGAACAGATATGGCGGAGGCTTCTTTGAAGGTTTTTTGATTCCACTCTTGGATTTTAGTCATTTCATAGTTTCTCTGAAGAAGTTATAGTTATCAAATCGAATGGTGTATAATTGTTGGCGTCATTTGCCATTGCTCACTGAAGTTGTTTTTCTGTCATTTATCATTTCTTTCTGACTCTTCATGACCCCATTTGGGTTTTTATGGGCAAAGATACTGGGATGGTTTGTCATTTCCTCCTCCAGCTCATTTTATAGAAAAGAAAACTGAGGCAAACAGGGTTAAGTGACTTGCCCAGGGTCACACCAGCTTGTAAGTGTCTGAAGCCAGATATGAACTCAGGAAGAATCTTCCTGACTCCTGGCCTGGCACTCTATCCACTGGATACCTAGCTTCCCACAGTGAAGTTATATCCTCTCTTTTGTTGTGGAAATGTTAACCTTTCTACAACTGTCCTAGGGTGATACACCCTAGGTTTGGCTACTATTATATGAGGTTTTGTTAAGATACTTTCTAAATTCATTATAATTCACCTTAGAATTCCCCCCCAAAAAAATGTGTATTAAGACTGCTATTTTGTGACAAAAACAAAAAGCTTCCTATACACCAGGATACTCATAACAGGACTTTTTGCTGTAGCAAAGAACTGAAAATACAACAGATACCCAGTGATTAGAGAACAATTAAACAAACTGTGGTATGTGAACGTGATGGAGTATTACTGTGTTATCAGAACTAATGAACATAATGAATACAGAGATACACAGAAAGACTCATGAACTGATGAAAAGTCAAATGGGCAGACCTAGGAAAATAACATATGCAATGACTAATACGATATAAATGGAAGGAACAGCAGCAAAACTATGGCAACTGTATGCTGTGTAATTACAGTGAGGAGCTTGATTTCAGAGAAAAGATTGAGAGGACAAATAGGACATGATCCCTTCCTGTAAGAGGAAACAGTTTGCAATAGAAAAAACTAAATGGAAAGAATTAGTCAGATATCCTGAGTTCTGGTACCATTTCTCTTCTTACTATCAGCATGACCTTGGTAAAGTCACTTTCCTTTTGTGGATCTTGGTTTCTACACCAGTAGAATAAAGAGTATTGAACAGAAGATCTTGAAGTGCTCTCCAGCTCTAGATTCTATGTATATATGGAGGTTAGAATCTCAAGTCTTGATGTAATTGGGTAGGGTGTAGGGTGGAAGTGCTTATTTAAAATGAGATTTGAAAATTCTGTTTTGTTTCAATTATTCAAACTTTTTCTCCATGATCAGTTGAGACTTGGCTATAAACAGACACTTGTTTGTGTATAGGGACCAGAGTTATGTTTTCTAGATTCCATTGTGCATGTTTCTATGTTGTTGCCATTAATTGGGTAATATGGCATTCAAGTTGTCTACTCTTACATCAAGTATTGATGTAATCTTCTGCTACATTTCCCTGGATCTTCAATAGCTCTTTCAAGTCCCTTCTTCCAAGGTGGAATCTCATATCTATTCAGAGGTGTTCATGGATCGCTCCACCTTTCCTCCCTTGGGTTTTACCATGGCAATAACTTCCCCATATTCTGTTGCATGTAGGCCCTAAAATGTTTTTATATTTCTCTCAATATTATAGGAGAATGTGTTCCTCTGTGATGGTTATATCATAGTTTATATATAGGTATATATACTAGTTTAAAAATTATTTTGTTTTTGCATAATTTATGATGATGATGATGATGATAACTACAATGACACTAGATGTGATAGTCTCTAAGGCCCCTCCAAGTTCTGATATGTTCTCAGATGCTACTTTCCGTGTTTGATCAGGATCAGGATTTCCATTCATACTGGCTCTTTAGCCAATTGCCAGGGGTGCTATTGCCCAATCCAAGAGTCAACGGTTAATCTTTTTCTCCTGAGATGTCAATTTATTTGTTACCTCTATATATAAGGTTGGTTCTAAAGCTCCTGATAATTAGCATCTAATAAATGATTTATGGGAGACAGAGAAGCTTTTACCTAAAACTTTAATTAAAGTTTTACATTAAAAACAAAACAACCAAACAATGACTTAAAAACTATTGGCTTCATTTTACTAGATCCATACAGCCTTATTTCCCCCTGAATTTTCATGATAAATAGTGGAAAAGTAATCTTCTATGCAATAGACTACAGGGGTGGGAAGCTTGTGGCCTTGAGGCCACATGTGGCCTTCTAGATCCTTAAGTGCAGTCTTTTGACTGAATCTAAATTTTACAGAACGAATAATTTGGATTCAGTCAAAAGATCACACTTAAGGATCTCAAAGGCCACATGTGGCCTGAAGGCCACAAGTTCCTCACCCCTGGACTAGGCCATACCAAAACTAAACACACCAACATCCCAGTGTACTGGGAACCTCTTATAAGATCTATCAATGACAGAATCATCCTTGCTCCCTACCCAACTTCCCAGCATTCAAACAAATTTCTTCTCATAGTCAATTCTTAAATGGTCATAGAGGAAAAGTTGGAATAGCTGAAACAAAATAGGACTTTGAAAGTTTCTTTAGGCAAAGTAGCTCAGCCCTGTACCCCACCAAAAAACCAAGGGTGTGGTGTGTCCCCCTCCTTTTCCTACAAATCATAGGATCTAGAGCTGGACTGGACCTTCAGTGTCTTCTGTTGATATTCCTCATTTTAATGGTATAGAAACTGAAATACAGAAAAGGAAAGTGACTTCACTAATAAGTGCTCTATTGCTAATAAGATGAGAGATGGCATCAGAACCCAGGGTCTCTGACTTTAAATCCAGCTTTCTTTCCATTGCAAAACATGACTCCTTACAGAAAAGGATTATGTTCTGTTCATCCTTGTATCTCTCCCAGAAGCAGTCATTAGGCCTTGTATAGAGTGAATGCCTTTGATTTAGTCTGTGCCTGGCATTTCATTAGTATGGGAAACTCTCCCCATCAATGTAGACCGGAAGCTAGTCTATGATCTAGAATCATAGAATCAAAGATTTAGAATTCTCGAGACCAGGGAAGCCATCTAGCCTCACGTCCTCATTTTACAGGTGAGAATACCGAGGTCAGGGAGGGGAAATAACTCACCCAAGGTCACAGAGATAACAAGCATCAGTGTTCAACTCAGGTCCTCTGGATCTAAATCCAGTGTTCTTCCCCCATTACCATACTGTCTCCTTTATGGTATTACAGTTTTACCTTCAGGTTCCAAGAAGTTAAGTGAGCATTAACAAGAAGTAGCCATTAGCATTAAGTTCTGGCAACAGTTAGTAATCAAGTCGCACCTCAAATATGGGGCAGAATTTGAATTTAGGTCTTCTTGACTACAAAGCTGACCCTCCCCCATCTACTCTGCCATGCTATCCTCTCTAACCCAAATTGCATGAAAATAGCCAAAAGACTGGGAAAAGAAAAGGGGAGGGAGCAGAAAGAAAGAAAAAGAGAGAAGAGGGAGAGAGGAAAGAAGACTGGTTTAGCTCCCCAGATAATCCAGCAGTTACCAATTATTCTGACCTCTGCAAAGTGCCCCACCCCCTTTCTCCATGACATCTAAGTAAAGAATACAAAGCTGATTTTACAAGAGTGGCTCAGAAAGTGACCTATTTTGCTTCAACTTCAATGTTTCTAATGCATGCCATATGCCACGTGTCAGGGACTTGAAGGATGGAGATAAAGATCCATAAATCTTGAATATTAATAGTGAAACTTCTTACTGCACATAAGGACCATGGAACAACTCCTGGAAAGGATTATTTCCCTTTCTCAAGTCTAATTTTTAACTCAAGCTACTCTTTTTTGTAATCCAAGCTAACTCAGTGCAGTTCTTAATAATCCCATTTTGGGGTTTTCTTGGCAAAGATATTGGAGTGGTTTGCTATTTCCTTCTCCAGCTCATTTTACAGATGAGGAAACTGAGGCAAAAAGGGTTAAGTGACTTGCCCAGGGTCACATAGCTAGTGTCTGAGGCCAGATTTGAGCCCAGGAAGATGAGTCTTCCTGTTTCCAAGCCCAGGGCTCTATCCACTGCACCACCTAGCTGCCCTAGGTAGCTCTGGCTCTGTAGATAAAGTTGAGTGCCAGAGTACCCCAGATATTACGGGGAAAAGGTTCATAATCCCACTTCCATAGAGCTGGAAACCAGGTCCTCTCTAATTTCTGATATTTAAAATCAGGATACTTACCTGATCATTAGGAGTTTGCAAAGTACAACCAAATAAATACCTGCTAGCATTCAAAGTATTTCACTTAACAGCAGTGGCTGCCTGGCTGGTAGGGTGGCGTTATTATTCTGACACTGCAATTGACTGATTATGAGAGCAAATGATTGTTTATATGAAGTCAACTTCCAGGCCCTGGCCTTAGTTAACTGTATGCTGTTTCCTTAACCTTAAGAAGGATATCAGTGAATATCAATTGTAAAGATATTTGTATCTAGGAAAATTATTAGAATCACCTAGTCATAGAATGTCAATTCTAGAAAGGTCCACAGTAAGTCAATTCAATTTCTCCTCACCCACTTTAAAATAAATCAATTCAAGTTAATTCAGCAAACATTTTAAGCACTTCTTATGAGCCACTGTGCTCTGCACTGGGGATAAGAATAAGTGAAAACAAACATTCCCTGATCTCAAGAAGTTTACATTCTACTGGAGAGAGGCAGGTACATCCATGAGTAAATAAAAGATAATTTGAGAAGGAAAAGAGAGCTACCAACCAGAGCAATCAGGGAAAGCTTCACGGAGGAGGTGATGCCTGATATGAGTCTTGAAGGAAGATGAGGTTTCTTGGAGGCAAAGAAGAATGGGTCATCCCTTGCACAAAAGCACAGGGAAAGGTGATAGAAACCAAATTCAAAAAACATCTCATAGATCGTATAAAATGTTTGAAAACGAGTCCTTTGAAATAAGGTTGGAAATGTAGGTGGAAACCAGATTGTGGAGAGCCTCAAATGCCAGGCTGAGGAGTAAACTTTAAACAGGATTGAGTCAGAACTCTGGGGGAAAATGGCATTTCATTTTCTCATGCTGTGGTCACACAGCCTGCGCTGGCCTGAAAAGGACTTCTCACAAAATCGTGCTGGATCTCCAAGTTGAAAGAGACCAAAAAGCTCATCTAGACCAACCTATAACTGAGTAAGAATCCCATTTCTGGCATCGACAAGTGGTCATATGGTCTCCACCTTGAAGACCCCGCAGGGGGTAGTGTACACACACTACCTCCAGAGGCAGCCATTGCATTGTGGGTGAACTCTAATATATTTATTGGTGGGGAGAGGAGGGGAGACACTGGAAAGTGACAGTGATGTAAATAAAATAATAAAACACTGAAAGAGAAAAAAAAGATGGTACAAGCCTATCAATAACTCTAATACAAGGAGGGACATGGTAAGTGCCACGGGTGACACAGTGGATAGATTTCTGAATTTGGAAACAGAAAAACCTGAGATCAAATCCTGCCTCAAATACTTAAAACTGGTATAATCCTGGGCAAATCCCTTAGCCTTTCTCAGCCTCAGTTTCCTCATCTGTAAAAATAGGGATAATAATAACACCTGTCCCCCAGAGCTGTTGTGAGATCAAATGGGATAAAATATGTAAACACTTTACAAACATTAAAATTCTGTATAAATGTGTCCCATACCAATAGTTATGTATATATGCTCCCCCCTGCTCTATATGTATATATGTATATGTGCATATATGTGTGTGTGTATATGTATGTGGGCACATATACATCTGTATATATATATATGTATATACACACACACATTATGTGTATTTGAGTTCTCAGAACAAAGTGTCAATGGTAGTCAAAGAAGGAGGAAATCACTTGTCTGGGGAGAGATCAGGAAAGTCTTCCTGGAGGAGGCAGCATTTTAATTGGACCTTGAAGGATGGATAGGATTCAACTGTACCTTAGAAAATTGTCAAGCACAAAAGAGACCATAGTCTCTTTATGAGAGAGATTATTTTGTCCTCTACTCTTTTATTGTTTTGAATCTTTCAAAGGCCTATCCAGAGCAAGACAGTTAAAGTATGATCAGATCATGGCTACCAAGGGAGACATTGGGCATTTTTAGTATAGATAAAAATGACTTTTTTCCCCTCCTAGGGCAGCCACTTTCCCCGTGCCTTTCCAATATTTTTCTACTTTACAGCTTTGCTAGGATTTTTTTTTCTAGGCTTCAATAATTAAAGAAAAGCAAAACTGCCCATTTGGGAGAAGCTGTTTTCTTAAAACAGAATAACCCCTCGTCGGGACTGAACCACTTCAGAGGCCATCAGCAAGGTGGTGACTTTTCCTCCTTAGGCTGCTTTTTCACCAGACCTGATTAAATTATTAATTCTCTGGGCTACTCTTCTGTGAAGAGAGGTGGGTTCTTTAGATGTGACTCAGAATTCAGGTCTCAAGGATCTCCATCTTCTATCCTTGTTTCTTTTCTTATGTAAACAGCAAACATGCCTTCTCTTCACCTGAGGTTTTAATTAAGCTATCCTAGCCTGCAGTTTTCAGCACATTAGCCTGCCTCAGAAACTCCTAATGGTCTGTATTATGGACTGAGACAAACCAATTTAGGACAATAAGTTTCATTCACGAAATGTTTCTTCAGGACTAAATAGTTACTAGACTATAAACTCACCATGCCAAGGAAGGGGATTCATTACTTTGTAGATTCTGACAGATGGAAGGGACTTTTAGATCACAGTATATCAAAGCTGGAAGGAACTTAAGAATTCAGAATGCCAGAATTGAAAGGAACCTCATGGATCATTTCATACAAATTCATTTTATAGAGAAGGAAACTGAGACTTTTGGAAGTGACCTAACTGACCCAAAGTCACACAGCTAGCTAGTAGCAGAGCAGTAACCAGAAACTAAGTTTCCTGACTTTTAGTTCATGGCTCTTTAATTCCCAGCTAGGTGGTGTGGAAGATCAGGTACTAGGCCTGGAGTCAAGAAGACATCTTCCTGAGTTCAAAGTCTCAGATGCTTATCAGTTGTGTGACCGTGAACAAGTAACTAAAACTTGTTTTCCTCAGTTTCTCATCTGTCAAATGAACTGAAAAAGGAAATGGCAAACCATTCTAGTATATCTGCCAAAAAAAAAAAACAACAACCAAATGGGGTCACGAAGAGTTAGACACAACTGAAAATGACAGAATGACAACAAAATTAATTTGTACACAGTAGGTGCTTAATTAAAGTTTGCTGGCTGAGTGATTTATTACTCTTGAATCTTTCTCCCCACTATCTGCTTCCCCTTTTTTGCCTTAAGGTAGAGGGTCTTAATCTGGGGTATGTGAAGTTCTTTTTTTTTAATTGATAATTTCCTGTCAACATAACTGATTTTTTTTTAAATTTTGGCTGTTAAAAACATCATTCTGAGAAGGCGTCTGTCAGTTCACCAGATGGTCAAAAGGAGGCTGTCACACACATAAAAAGGTTAAGAACTCTTGCCTAAGAGAGTCAGTATGATATCCAGCCTTATCCTATATATTTCTCAGTTGGTTAAGTGGAAAGAGAATCTAATTCTGGCCCCAAATTTTTCCTTAGAGACCAGTGGGAGAATGAGGGAGGTGGCAGTTTAAATTCAGAGACTGGTCCAAACTGACCTCTAAACTGAAAACCAACCAAGGGTAGGGAGCTGTCAATCCTATCTCAGTATTTAGTAAAAAAAACAAAAACCCTGATAATCAAACTCATTTTGTCACCTGCTGAAGCAGAGGTGGGATGGGGATTCAGGGCTCATACATCTGCTTCAGTGGCCCCTACATCTATTCCAACACTAGTATCTGTGATAGATCACACATTTATGCATTTAATAACAATGCTCCCCCTGCCTTTCACAAAGGGAAAATTAATTTTGATCAATATTCCCCTAGCTGCAGAACAAAAGCACACACTCACACAAGATAAGTACCAGTGTTTTCCATTGTCTTATGCAGATATAAAGGTACTTAGGTCATATTATCCCATCTTGTATTTGTACCATGTTCCCCAAGCCTGACCTATGGCCTGGCTCCTTAAAGAGATTAGTGGTAATCAAACTGCAAGAATAAATTTGTATCTTCAGCTTATCACTTCATTCCAAAAGTGCTAGAGCCAGAAGGAAAGAAGGAGGCAGAATATATGCAGGGGAGTCTTGCTCACACCCTTGGCAAATCAGCAAAGTGGTTGAAATTCTAGAAGCATTTGAAGCCCTCTACTTTAAGCATTTCTCTCTGGTTTTGTATGTGTTTTTCTCTTTCTAGGCATTTACTTTGCAAGATGGTGTCTGCTATGGTGAGAACTCTCACACATAAACAAGAGATGTAATTAATTTTAATTAATCAGTAAGCATTTACCATGCACCTACTATGTACCAAGCACTACGGTACCAGGCTCCCATTTGGCATCTTTCTAGATGGTATCTTTCTGCTTAACAGACCTGTTTGTAAGGACAGTGTTTTACAGAAGAAAGAACAGTACCTCTAGAGTTCAAGGTCCTGGGTTCAAATACTAACTATGACATTATATAAGGTTTTTTTTCCCTTCTTTTTTCTCTCCCCCCACCCTCCCACAACTCTCTACCCTAGAAATGGCTACCTTTAGATACAAATAAGTATGTATATATATATATATACATATGTAAAATTTTTCTATATATACTTTTATTAATCTGTTCCTTCTCTGGATGCAGATATAGTCTTCCTTCATAGGTCCTTTGTAGTTAATTTGGGTATTTATAATAGTCAAAATTATTTAATTGCTCACCGTTGCTTTTTAAAACAGTATTACTGTTACCATATATAATGATCTCTTGGTTCTGCTCATTTCACTCCATTATTTTGTGCAAGTCTACCCATGTTTTTCTAAGATCATTGAGCTCACCATTTCTTATAGCACAGTAGTATTCCATCACAACCACATACCATAACTTGTTCAGCCATTCCTTCCCCAATTGACAGGCATCTCCACAATTTCCAGTTCTTTGTTACCACAAAGAAAGCTGCTATAAATATTTTAGAATATATAGATTCTTTTCCGCTTCCCCCAATCATCTTTGGAAATAGGCGTAGTAGTTGTGGTATTGTTGAAGGGTTGGAAAAGGCTCCTTCTCCTCCATTGTGAACTCCAGGCACATTGTCTTCGGCTCTTTTGGTGTAAGTAAGCTGAAGAACACAACTGGCACAGCTGTGCCCTTCAGCATCTCCTTCTCACCTTTTGTCAGAATGAAAAGACTTGGCTACTGAAGGTGGAGGATTCCAGAGTCCTGGGAAAGTTCTCCCTGTCTGGTTCAATGGGCAGATTTCTTTAATTTAAGTGAGACCAGCTATATTCAGACGATATACCCCTTTTCTATCCCTCATAGATAAGAATACTAATTTTCCTTCAATAAGGATACTATTCTTTCTGTATAACCACTGGTGTTTTATGAATAGCCATTTTTTTTGTTGTTGTTTCATACAATGTTGTTTTGAAAACTGTTTAGCTTAAGATTACTGCCCTAAAAACCGACACAGAAGGAGACTCTTACGGCATGCGAGTGGTAAATTGCCCTCCATCCTGCAATCTGCCCCAGTTGGCTGAAATAAACAGTGATTTACTTTGCTCTTAATAAATTCCTTACTGCAACCTTGACCTCAAGAACCCAAACCACAGGTGAGGAACCTGAGGCCTCAAGGCCACATGCAGCCCCCTAGATCCTCAAGTGCAGCCCTTTGACTGAATCCAGACTTCACAGAACAAATTCGCTTAATAAAAGGATTTGTTCTGTAAAACTTGCACTCAGTCAGAAGGTTGCACCCAAGGACCTAGAAGGCCACATGTGACCTCGAGGTCCCAGGTTCCCCAGCCCTGACCCAGACTGATGAGTGATGACCCCTTGGTCCCTAAAAAAATTTCACCACAATACTTTATAATTTTTGCTTTGGGTTTACAAAGCCAGAAAGGAAAAGTCACCCCCTTCAAGGAGCTTATATTATATACTACTCTAATTCAACAATTCCGCAGCCAGTGCTACTTTCCTGGGTTCTAGGGAGAAAGAAAAGCAGGAGACAATCCTTGCTCTCATAATACTTAAGTCTAGTAGAGGAAAAAGGTATATAAACAAATGATTAGCATACAAATTAGAAACTAAATTAATTTGAAAGGGACATATACATAATGGTAATAACAAATACCTGTATAGGAGTTTTATGTAGGCAAATCACTTAACACATCTCTCTTTTGAAATACACAATAACTGAAGTAGGTGCTATTATGATCTCCATTTTACAGATGAAGAAACTGAAGCTATGGAAATTTAAATGTCTTGCTCAGAATCACTTGGCTGGTAAGGGCCACATGAGGAATTTCAGCTTAGTCCTATTACACCACCTAAGTGTGTGGATGGATGCACATGGCAGTGTGTAGACACACAGTACTATTTTCAGTACCCTAAGCTGATATTACTAACTCCTTTCCAGTAATTTATGGGATCATAGAATTTTAGTAGATAAAAGGACCTTAGAGGTAATCTCCAGTTATTTTCCCATATCCACACTCCCTCACCTGGTACCCCTTGAAACCAATGGCATGCAATTCAAGATGAATGATCAGGGTTAGGAATCAGTTTGTAGCTAAGGTTAGGGGTCAGTTGTGGCTAGCTTAGAGATGAAGTGTGTGATCAGGATCAGGGAACAGTCTGAGGATAGGTGGAACTTGGCACTGGGATCAGGCCTTAGCCTGTGGCTCTGGAAGAGAATGAAAAGAATTGGGTCAGTCCCTGAAAGAGCCTTGTCCTCAGTCTCATTATCACATTTAACCATTTGCTAGAACTAGCTACTGGCTTAGTGGCCACCCACAGATAAGTAGTTCCAAAAAAAAAATTGTATTCAGTGAAAAGGCAAAGTAGAATTTTTAATAGGGATTTACTGATGAAGAAATAGCTTCACTGAACTAACTGTAGACATTCTTTGTCTACATATAAAGTGGTCTCAAAAGGGAAATAATAAAATTTCCATAGTGCTTTAATATTGGCCAAGTACTTCATATTGATTATCTTGGTGAACCTCACAACAATACAGTGGGAAAGGCACTCTAGGTATTATTCTTCCATTTTATAGCTGTGGAAACTGAGGCTCAGGGAGGATAAATGACTTTCAGAAGATTGTATAACTGGTATGTGTGGGGCAGGGTTCAAGCGCCATTCTTCCTGACTCCAAGTCTAACATCTTATCCTTTAAAGCTGTGGTATCAACCTCAAATAGAATTAGACTCTTACAAGCTGCATATTGACTTAGAAAACTACAAAATCACTATTATTTAGTGTGGCATTGATATTGTTATTCAGTCGTTTTGTCCATGTTCCACTTTTCATGACTCCGTTTGGGAGTCTCTTGGCAGAGGTACTGTAGTGGTTTGCCATTTTCTTCTCCAGCTCATTTTACAGATGAGAAAACTGAGGCAAAGAGGTTACTTGACTTGCCCAGGGTCACAAAGCTATTTAGTGTCTAAGGCCAGATATGAACTCAGGAAGTCTTCTTGACCCTAGGCCCAATGAGCTAACCACTGCACAACCTACAATTTTTATCGTATTTTATTTTGTTAAATAATTCCCAATTACATTTTAACTTGCTCAGGCAGCATCGAGTGCTGTAAGCCTGACATCTAGGCTTTGGCAGAGACAGCATTCAAATTGGGCTTTAAAGAAGAGATAGGAATTTAACAAGTTAGAGAAATGAATATTCCACAGGATTACACATTTAGAGACGTCATCTAATCCAAACTCTAATCTTACAGAGGAGGAAACTGAGGCCTAGAGAGGCAAACTGGGTTACCCAAAGTCATATAGGAAGAAAGTGGCAGAGCCAGGATTAGAACCCAGACCCTCTCATTCAGAATCCTGTATTTTTTCAACGGCACTATTATTATACCTCTCAGATCTATGCTAATTCTAGCATCATACATGAGCAAAGGTAGTGCACAAGATGGGTTGGTTTTAACATAGAGGGCATGGATGCACCACAAAGATGTTTCAGAACCTGCTTGTGCCCCTCCATTAGAGCAGAACAATTATCGTCCTGCCAAGTCAACACTGACCAATCACAGCTAAGAGTCTGGGAATAGCAACTTTCTGCTTTGTTCTCCGTGTTGTTAGAATGTGAGAATAGTAGCGGAGAACAGAGTTGGGGGTTGGAGAAGAGAAAGTTTGTCCTAGGCATTGCAAATCCCATTTGGAGTCTAAGAATACCTTCTTCCTGTCTGTCAGCCCTGTTGTAGAAATTAGTGTATGAGGGGTAGCCTGGGATCAAGAGAACTTGAGCTCAAATCCAAACTCAGGCACTTACTAGCTGTATGGCCCTGGGACAGTCACTTAACCCAGATTACCTAAAAAAAAATCATGCATATTACTTACTACCTGTGTGACCTTGGACAAATCATTTTATTTCCCATCACCTTAATTACCACATTTGCAAAATGAAGGGAGTTGGACTATATGGTCTTTGAAGCCCCTTCCAGCTTTATGCTACATCTAGAAATCTCTTCAATTTCCCTAGAGTATAAGGCATAATTTATTAAACCAAGCCTTCCACTTCATTCCCACCCCATATGAAGGTTCCATCGTAGACAAAATGTAGGCTGGGCCCTTGAGAATCAGAAAGTCATGACTTTGTTACTTGGCAAAAGTCATGGCTAATTGTGAGGGCTGATCTGCTCAAGTGAATTCCATGGTTGATTGGTACAGAGATTGTTGCGGAGCTGCCAACCAATCCCACAAGTCAAAAGCCCTGTTCTTTATCCCCACCCTCCCACACATCAGCACTGAAGTTACAGGAAAGAAAATCTTAGCACAAGATTCTGGAAGGTTTTTGAAATTGCCTAAAGGATATCAGTAGTCTTGAAGCCAATGGAAGAAATATTCCAAAATGTCAGTAAAAGGAAATTCATAGCTATGTGTCCTTGAAAGCACTCCCAAGTTTTATCCAATGTAGAATCTCAATCAAAGAGCACCCACAGGAGTGGGACTGAGTAATGTCTCTCTCTAGGAGTACAAAAATGCTCCACGGCCTGACCTGTAAAGAATGCTTGATGATCAGTGATTTCCCATAAGAAAAAATTCTAAATACAGCTCAGCACTCAAGGCCTTCCTTAAAATAGCTCTAGCCTACCTCTCTTCTCTCTTACGTCCTACCACTCTCCAGACTTTTCACTCTATCTGAGCTCCATTCCCTGAACATAGCACACTCATTCCAGTCTCTGACCCTTGGCTCATGCCATTCCCTTCACCTAGAATGGCCTCTATCCTCTTCTAGAAGGTGCCCACATAATAGATACATAATACATGGTTACTGAATCGAATTATACCATCATAGCAGTTTATATCAGATGATTTTTTTATTTAGAGAATGCCTCTGGTCCACTCTCCCAGAGGCAGGGCAGCTATGATTTCCTATCAGGTCTCCAAGGATTTCACTGAGGGGTTTTCCAACACTTCCTACTGTTAACCAGAAATGACTAATTAGCAATCCTATTCCATTAATCACTTAATATCAATTAGCTCTTAGGAAGGAGTATTTACTTCAAAGATATGGGAAGAACAAAATAAAAATATTTCTCCCCATTATCTCAGTCTCTGAGGAGAGTGGATTCAGACTTCATGCAGTTTCTACATGGCATTGGATCCACCAAATTCACATATATTGTAACATGATTGATATTGTGGATGCCACTGAGCTGTTCCTGCAGGCCATTCCATTCTCCTTTGGGTAGAGATACTGGGATGGATGAAAAACTTGATATTGTGGAAATTGTGGGAATTAAGTAAATCACACTGACTCAACCTTGTGACTCAATTCTGAATCTAGCTCAATTCCCTTTCTATTCAATTATGGGTCTAGATCAATTTCTGTCTTGTGAGAAAACATCATTCAATAATGGGAATTGTGAGAAAAATTTATTAAGGAATGCAGTGATGGTGCTTCCATCATCTGCAACCCTTTTGAGAAAATTAGAATAAAGTAAGTTTATTTGACCCTTATTATTTCTCCGATCCTGTCTTCCTGTCTGCCTGGATCAAGAATAAACCTAAGAGGGGCGGCTAGGTGGCACAGTGAATAGAGCACTGGCCCTGGAGTCAGGAGGACCTGGGTCTAGATCCGGCCTCAGACGCTTAACACAAAATGTAGCCATGTGACCTTGGGCAAGTCACTTAATCCCAATTGCCCTCCAAAAAGCAAAAAAAAAAAAAAAGAGTGAACCATCTCCAATGGCTCCCACCCAACAATTGGCATAGTCAGTGTTATCTATCTAACATGCATCCTGTTTTGCATCCTCCTTATTGTTATCTTTTAATACATAAAAATCTGTCTCCCTCTGCATTCAGGGTCCTGAAGAGGCCTGGTCCCAATTTGTTATGCAATTGGCATGTATTGCTTAGTAAATGTTTATACTTGGAAACTCGAAGCTTTGTTTCCTCAGTTATTTTGGATTTCACCCTCTAAATTTCCAATTTCCCTACTCCTGGATTAATGGAGGCTCATTCTTTGACCTTTGAAAACTCATAAGGTCAGAGTCCCCAGATGAATGTCCTTTACCCCAAAGAAAAGAATAAACATCAAGACAAAGGACAGAAGCCCATTTTCACAGGACCACCTATTAGTCTCAAAACTGTTTCTCACTGGATGCTATCAGATGAATGACCTTTTGGAAGTCTCCCCAGTCAATCAAAGAGCCTCTCATGCACCAAGTCATTTCCCAACCAGAACCAGATACAGAAACTCCATGTAGGCTCTTACTTTGAGGTACTATGAAGTCAACTCAACAACTAACCTATTATCTGCTAGGCATTGTGCTAAGTAAATACTGGGGATATAAAAAAAGGTAAAAACAATAATAATCCCTCTTAAGGAGTCCAAATTCTAATGGAAGATAGAATATGTGAACAACTATATATATGAGTTATAGAAAGGATTAATTGGAGATAATCTCAGAGGGAAAGAACTAGACAGGATGGAGAATTGCAGCCTTAAGGTCACATGTGGCCCTCTAGGTCCTCAAGTGAGGCCCTTTGATAGAATCCAAACTTCACAGAACAAAAGTTTGGATTCTGTCAAAGGGCCACACTTTGTAATGGGAATGCAAATTTGGAAGATCTTCCCTGCCCCTAGGCTAAAATTCACCTGAAGCCTGGGGAGGGAGGCTTGTTTTTCAGTAGATACTTCTTGATTGGCCAGTGAGTCAATAAAGTTGTTACATTCTCTGAGCCAGGAGAAGGCTATATAAGCCCTTATGTGTAGCTTTGTTTTGGGGACTCACTTTGAGAAGTGTTCTGTGATTTGATCTGAATTATGGGAAGCCGTTGTTGAGAGTCCCCTGGCTTTGAAAAACCCAGATGTGGAAACCCAGATGTTGACTGGGTATGGATGTAATGGTTGGACAGTTTGGAAATCTGTCTACTTGATCTGTTTCTGTCTTGATAATTCTGCCTGTATGCTTTGAAGTTCGGGGTGCTGACCTTTTTCCCCTGAACAAGGTAAACGATATATATCTGATTGATTAAAGTAAGCTTGTTAACCCATTTTGAGTTGCTTTCCTTTAACAAAGCAGATCCAAGAACCTGTATGGGCAGCAAATCCTGAGGACACGCTTGGGGTGCTTGCTGCTACACACTTGAGGAACTAGAGGGCCACATGTGGTCTCAAGGCCACCAGTTACCCATCCCTGAACTAACACTGAGTGGAGGAGAGTAGAAGGTGAGATTTTTAGCTAAGATCTGAAAGAAATCAAGAAAGCCAAATGGTAGAGACGAAAAGAGAAAGCATTATAGGCATGGGGAAAATGCACAAAGTATGGAGAGATGGAGCATCTTATTTGAGGAACAGCAAGGAGGCCAGTGTCACTGAATTAAAGAGTAGTGGAGGAGAATGAGGTGTAAGAAAACTGGAAAGATAGGAGAGGGCAAAGTTATAAAGGGCCACAAAAGCCAAACCGAGGATTCTATATTTAATTGTGGAGGTAATAGGAGCTAGTAGAGTTTATGAAATGATAGGGGAGTGGAGGAGGGGAGATTGACATGGTTAGAACTACACTTGAGGAAGATCACTTTGATAACTAAGGGGAGAATGTCCTGGAATGGGGGAAAACTTGAGTCAGGGAGACTAATGAGAAGAAAGGAAGAAAGAAAGAAAAGAAAGAAAGAAAGAAAGAAAGAAAGAAAGAAAGAAAGAAAGAAA
>NW_027185754.1:12910285-12970792 GCF_028583685.1 Petaurus breviceps papuanus | reverse complement strand
AGAGAGAGAGAGAGAGAGAGAGAGAGAGGGAAGGAAGGAGAGAGAGAAGGAAGGAAGGAAGGAAGGAAGGAGTGCAGGAACTTGTACCAGGATGATAGCAGTGTCAGAATCAGGGACATTCCAGGTCTTCACAACCCTCCCAGAAGCAGATTTACTAGTCTCTTTCTTCTGGGGAATTTGTATGCACCAGCCCCCCCTTACTTAGGATGTAGAGATTGCCTTGTCTAATTCTCTTTTTCCAACCATCTTTATTATTTTGAGGAAATTGAGGCTCAGAGGTTAGCTGACCTTTCATTGTAGATGTTGGAACCAGAAGAGACCTGAGAGGTCATTTACTACAATCTTCTTATTTTACAGAGAAGGAAACTAAGCCCAGAGGTGGGAAGTGATTTTTCCCCAGTTTAAGCAGCCAAGCTGGGATACAAACTCAAGAGCCTTTTGATTCTAAGGCTAATGTTCTCTCCCATATACTGCACTGAGGCAGCTGGTGGCACAGCAACACAACACTGGATCTGGAGTCAGAAAGACTCCTCTTCTTGAGTTCAAACCTGGCCTCAGACACTTAGTAGCTGTGTGACCCTGGGCAAGTCACTTAAACCCTGCCTCAGTTTCCCCAAATGTAAAACGGGCATAATGATATACCTACCTCATATGGTTGTTGTGAGAATCAAATGTAAAAGTGCTTAGTACTTGGCACAGAACCTGGAACATAATAGGCACTTAATAAATGCTTCCTACCTTCCTTGCTTTCTTCTCTACTGAACTTCTGATGTAAAGGATCTTAAAGCCCTATTATAACCCAGTCATCTTGGATGCTCTCCAGTTTAACAATGACTTTCCTGAGAATTGGCATCCAGAACGAGCTATGGTATTCTAGGCTTAGTCTGATAGGGACAGTGTTCTGTGGGGCTGTCACCTTCTTATGCTTCTGTGCTTTTGTTAACACCGCACAAGATTACATTTATTTTTTTGACTGCTGTATTATCGTATTGACTCATATTGACTTGCAGTCTACTACAAGCCCTAGGTGATTTTCAAAGAAACTGTTTTCTAGGAACACCTCACCCATTTTATACTCATGAATTTGATTTTTCAAAGCCAAATGTAGGAGTTTCATCTTATTTTAAGTTTCATCTTATTTTAAATTTAAATTTTCCTTGTATTTTGCCCAGTGTTCTGTCCTGTCAAGATCTTTGGGGACCCTGATTCTGAAACAGAATGTGTTAGTTATCTTTCTAAATTTATGTCATTTTCAATTTGATAAAGAAGAGATCTATGCCTTTATCAAAGTCTTTTATAAAAATTTTAAATAAAGCACAGCAAAGAACATATCCCTGGGGAGCCACTAGAGATATCCTTTCGGATTGACTTAGTGTGACCTATTCTCATACCTATCTGTATCTGTATCTACCTGTTTTTGCATATACAGGCATATATATATATATATATATATGATACTTGTATGTGTGTGTATAAGTAGGTATGTGTACATACACACACACAAATACAGTGACTGACAACAAAAATCCAGCTAGGTCCTGATTAGAGTGAATAATGAGTGGTCACATTATTCAAATGCTCTTATTCAAAGTTATAATTATATGTAAAATATTAAAATATGTAAAACTGGTTCAAGCCCAGTTGAAATATGCAGTGTGATTTCAACGTATTTTTCTACTTTGTGGAATTCATCATGTGCACTAATTGGGACCTAGCTCTAATTCAAGTAATCAAATAAAGATATAAAAAGAGATCTAATCTTAATGCAATTCCCAATCTTTTTTACAAAGTAGAACCAAATGATTCCACAAGTAACCAACAAGCAAAGAAAACATCTTTGTCCTCTGTCCCTTTCTGGGCCTATCATCTTTAGTCTTATTTCATGTTCTTAAAAAAAGCATAGTTATTATATTTACAGTTCTGAATCTAGTTATTTCTCTAAATCACCTCATCAATCTTTCCACACTTCATTCTGTGCTTCATAATGATCATTCTTAGGGTACCCCAATATTCGATTACATTAGTATATTATCATTTATTCAGTCATTCTCTAAATATTGTACTTATAGGTTGTTTGAAATCTCTGCTATTATGAACAGTACAACTACAATATTTTATGTGTCTAGCTCTCTTTTTCCTTTTTATGAGTTTTTGAGGAATTCCAATATGAAACTTATTGGGTTAAAAAAAATTAATTTGTGACTCATTGCCTACTGCTTTCTAAAATTTTTGCCCAGTCTAAAAGGCCCAATAAATGTGTGAAAGTACCTATTTCCTCCCATTAGTAGCCAACAATGGAATGTATCTTTTAAATTTTTTTTACTGTTTTTGCAAATCTGATGGGTTTAAGGTGATATACTAAAACTGTTTTGATTTGTATATTTCTACCATTTAGTTTGAGCAAATAGTCACGTGTATTTGCTTATCCAAAACTATCCATTCAGGTTCTCTGACCATTGCTTTACTGAAAATGGCATAGTTTTAGTCTTACAGACACTTGTAATTTCCCTATAGAGTCATTATGGGGTTTTATTGTATCTATTTCTTCTTAAAAAGCTATGAGGTTTTCTATTTAGGATACATACCCACACAGACACTCATTTTATATAGAACTTTTTAACATATGCAACAATACACAATGACCTTGCCTCTGACCCCAGAGCAAATGGGTTATTCACTTTATCCCTCTAAAGGGGCTCTCCGCTCTTGACTCATGCAAGAGAACAGGGTTCAATCCTGGGGAAGCCTATACTCTCAAGAGAAAAGCAAGGCTCTTTTCTCTCTGACTACACAAATGTAATAGCCTTCCCTGTCTTTTAATGGGGAGACATAACATGGTAATAGACAGAAAGCCAACCCCAAAGCAAGAAGATGTGACTTCAAGTCCTCCCTTAGATAAACCACTGGCTATGATCCTGAGTAAGTTACTAGAACTCCTCAGTGCCACAAGAAACTCTACAAGTGTCAGAAAAATTTCTGACAAGCTTTTGAGTAGAAGAGTTTTATCATCCAGGGTTTCCTTTGTCAAAGATATCAGAGATCATAACCAATTAACAAAATAAACCAGAATCTTTCAAAGCTTTATCAAATATTACATGGCAGCAATATTAATAATGATAATTCACAAGCATACAGTACCTGTAAGTTTACAAATTTCTGTCCATATAACAACCTTCTAAGACAAGGATTACAAACATCAACCCCATCTGATAGAATAGGAATTCAAAGTTGTGATATGCAAAATGTCACACTTCGTTAAGTGTCTAAGGCTGATAAATTTTATAAGAACCTTTCATTTTGAAACTACTTAAATAATTTTGGATTATGTTAGCATATTATTTGATTCTTCTTTTCAATCCATACTATAAATCTCTTGCATTTTATTTTGGAATTTGTTCTTTTTGCATTGAGTATTATAACTTGTCTTTTCCTCAGGCATCCTATTGTAAGGGAATACATACTTTTTATTCTTATTTTTCTATTATTTATTCAAAGTTCACTGAACTACTCTTTTAAAACAAGTTCTTTTCAATCAATCAGTCAATCAATCAACAAATGCAGTATATCCCAGGCACCATGACAAGTACTGAGAATTACAGATATGAATGAAACAATCCCTCTTTGCAATAAGTTTCCTTTCTAAAAGAAGTATAAAAGAATAAATAAAAAGAGAACAATTAAAATAAATGAATAACTATGTAGATTATTTTCCCCATTATCAAAGATAAGAGCTTCTCTGCTAAATTACCCTGCTCCTTCATTCCCACAAGCCCACACTGACTACTTCTCTTTTTCTGAAATAAGACAGTGAATCCTTTAGTCATTTACCCAATGAAATGCTCCTAGGGTTACCACAACTTATTTTATTATGATTGTTCTCTAGGCTTATCTTTTTGCCTGGAATGACTATTTGTTGTTGAAGGCTTCTTTGAAGTGGCTGTACTTTGTAAAATTGTCAAAGTCATCTTGCTTCACAAAGATCCATCTCCTGTCTTCAGAAAGTATACAGAGTTTTCCTGGACAGATAATTCTGAGTTCATGGCATATTTTAAAATTTTGTAAATGTACAGTAGTATCCCAACTTTTTACAATCTTCTCATCCTCTTTGAAGAATAACTATGACCTTTATTATTTTTTCTTGATATGTGATCTCTTTATTTCTCACAGAAATTGTAGTATGTTTGTTATCTTTGTAATTTTGGAGTTTAATTATACATCTAGAGAGGTTAAATCTTGAGTCCTTCTTTGTTGGAGTCCATGGATTTTGTTTTCTTTTTATTTTGCTGGGGTTTGGGATTTATTTGTATATGTTTTAAAATTTGAGGGCAGTTTTCTTTGAAAATTTCCTGAAATATAACATGCATATCTTTTTTTCAAGTTTTCTGTCATGTCAGTTCCCCTGGTATTTACACATTGTGTTCAGTTACCTTGGTAGATGGATCTGGGGATTATAATATATTGAAAGATACAATAATCCTCTCAGGATGCATTTCTACCTACATTTGGTTGTGTGTAATTCCATTTTCTACCATCATTAGTTTGTTACTTTTATTAATTTTTCTGGTTTTATTGCATTATCCATTTCTTAGTTAATTCTTCTCATTCTTTTTAGATGTATTTTAGTTATCACTTCATTTATCCATATGATATTCTACATTCATTAAACTCTTTAATTTTGTCTTGTGATTTTCTTAGCACTCCCAATTTCTTCGCTTATTTCACTGAATGTGCCATATATCCATCCGAGAATTCTTTAGGATCAAGGAGGATCTTAGATTTGGGGGTTAGAGGGACTTTTAGAAGGTATTATATAGTGTCCTTTTCCACCTGATTTTTCCTGATGAATCAGTGAGTTTGTAATGAATCTGTCGTACATATTTTAAAATTGTATCCCCATTTTTTGTTCCCTTAAAAAATCATTTTTTGGGGGGCAGTGCCAAGATGGCAGCTTAGAAGCAGGAAAACTCCATGAGCTCCTTCCATAACCATCTCAAATACCTATAAAATATGACTCTAAACAAATTTTAGAGCTACAGAACCCACAACGTGACAGAGAGAAACAAATATCCCACTGAAGGCAGGCTGGCAGGCAGACAGGAAGGGTCCATCACAGCATGCTAGGAGCCAAGCCTAGCCCTGTGTGAACCCATGGTTTTAGCCCCAGGGAGGTCCCGAGTAGCAGTGGCTAGAGCAGACTTTGGGAGAGTGGATCAGCAGCAGCTGAGGTGGATTCCAAAAATATCAACCTATAAATGACAAAGAAAAAGTAAAAGGACAGTGCAGAACTGTATTGGAAATGGGGGGGAGGGCGCGACAGAAGGTCAGTCTGGCCTTTGCCCCAGGAGCGAGAAGTGATGGAAGTACAGCAAACTCCACATATCTGCTTCAGAGCTCCCAGCATGCAGATCATAGGGGGGCCAAGCCACCATTCAGAGGATAATCGCTCTTGCTTTAACATTCCTGGATCTGGATTGTCATCTTGGATGGTGGTCCTGAAGGGTATGACCAGTGAGCCAGAGCTTGTGGGGGTTGTAGAGATGGCACCCTCCTAATAGCTCCAGCAGCTGCAAAAACCCTAGTGATTTGGGACAAAGCTCTCCCTTCTGGAAGCAGAATTCTACTGTGGCAAAGAGCTCAAAAGTCAAGTAATGGAGTGGCAACGTGAGCAATAAAAGGAAGCACAGCAATCTGACTTTGGATTCCTTTTTGGGGGACAAAAAGGACCAAAGAATGGAATGGGAAGAAGACAACAAAGTTAGAACTCCTGCACCAAAAGCTTCCAAGAAAAATATGAACTGAATAGAGGCCATAGAGGAGTTCAGGAAGGATTTTGAAAATCAAAAGAATTGGAGGACAAATTGGGAAGAGAAATGAGAATGATACAAGAAAATCATGAAAAGAGAGTCAACAACAACCTGACTGAAGAAAATAACACCTTAAAATAAATTAACTCAAATGGCAAAAGAGGCTCAAAAAGCCAATGAGGAGAAGAATGCCTTAAAAAGCCAAATCTGCCAGATGGTAAAAAGAAATTCAAAAGCTCACTAAAAGAGAATAATTCCCGTTAGATTGGAGCAAATTGGAGCTAATGACTTTATGAGAAATCAATATACTATTAAATAGATCCAAACAAATGAAAAAAGAGAAGGCAATGTGAAATATCTGATTGGAAAAACTACTGACCTGGAAAAGAGATCCAGGAGAGATAATTTATTATTGGACTACCTGAAAGCCATGATCAAAAAAAGAACCTAGAAATCATCCTTCAAGAAATTCTCCAGGAAAAGTGCCCTGATATTTTAGAACCAGAGTGAAAAATGGAAATTGAAAGAATTCACCCATCACCTCTTAGAAAAGATCCCAAAAAGAAAACTCCTAGGAATATTATAGCCAGGTTCTGGAATTCCCAGATCAAGGAGAATATATTACAAGCAGCCAAGAAGAAACAATTTGAATATTGTAGAAACACAATCAGGATAACACAGGATCTAGCAGCATCTACATTAAAGGATTGAAGGGCTTGGGATATGATATTCTGGAGATCAAAGGAGCTAGGATTAAAACCAAGAATCACCTACCCAGCAAAACTGAGTATGATATTTTAGGGGAAATATGGTCGTTCAATGAAATAGAGGACTTTCAAGCATTCTTGATGAAAAAACCAGAGTTGAATAGAAAATATGACATTCAGATACAAGAAGCGAGAGAGGCATGAGAAGGTAAACAGGGAAAAGAAATCATAAGGAACTTTTCAAAGTTGAACTATTTGTATGCCTACATGGAAAAACAACAATTGTAACTTATGAAACTTTTCTCAGTAGGAGAATAGTTGAAGGGAATATAAACGTGTGTGTGTGTGTGTATATATATATATATATATATATATATATATACATACATACATACATATATATATATATATATATAGGAGGGTATTTGTGCATATGAGTACATATTTGAGTGTGTGTATATATGTGTACAGGTATACATAGGCAGAGGGCAAAGGATCAATTGAATAGGAAAGGATGATATTTAAAAGGTGAAATTGAGAGGTGAGAGAGGAATATAATGAGAGGAGATGGGGAGAAACAGAATGGGGTAAATTATTTCATATAGAAGAGGCAAGAGATAACTGTTACAATGGAAGGGAAGAATAGCAATGTGATTTGGCTCAGGGAGGGAATGACATACACACTAAATTGGGTATCTTGCCCTACAGAAGAGTAGGGGGGAAGGGAATGAGAATGGCGATGATGGAGGGGAGGTCAGGTTGGTGGGGAGGGTAGTTAGAAGCACACACTTTTGAAAAGGGACAGGGTCAAAGTAGAGAATAGAACAAGTGGGGGTCAGGATAGGATGGAGGGAAATATAATCAGTCTTTCACAATATATCCACTATGGAAATGTTTTGCATAGCTACACATGTACAACCTATATTGAATTGCTTATTTTTCCAGTAAGGGTGGGTGACAAGGGAGGAAGGGAAAGAATCTGGAATTCAAAGTGTCAAAATCAAATATTTTTATTATTATTATTTACATTCAACCAGGATATAAGATATACAGGCACTGGTGTATGGAGATCCATCTTGCCCTACCAGAAAGTTGGAGGGTGAATGGGGGGGGGGGTTATAGGAGAGAGCAGATTGGGGTAGTGGGTATACCGTGGGATTGCTGATTTGGGGTGGTGGGTAGGAGAAAGACGGAGGGAAATTTTATGACTAAATCTTGTGGAAATAGATGATGTAAACTAAATATACATAAAATTTTATTTAAAAATCATTTGATGTAATCAGGTCATAGATTCAACTCAATAATGCTGAGGTCAAAAGTGATCAAACAAAAAAAAACCATTTAGTTGGTTGCTATTTGTCTTTATGTGAGTGAAGATAGTTGTTTCTCTTTGTTATTTATTGGGGGGGGAGGATGCAAAACTAGCTTCCCTTTCTTTAATTCTCTTACTACAAATCTTGGATTGGTCTTGCATGTTTTGTTCTTAATGATGCCATGTGAGATTTTTGGCATTACTGCTACCTTTCTACATGTTCACTTACAAATCCTTTAATAACACATTCAAGAATTTTTCCACGAGTCAAATTCATTGGCCTAAAGTTGGCTATCTCTGTCTCTCTATCTGTTTCTCTGTCTACCTGTCTCTCATTTGTCATCTTTGCCCTACTCCAGAATCATTCAAAGGCAACTGACAGGGACTCAGAAATCACATCTGCAAATACCTTTAGTGTCTAGGAGACATTTCACCTAGCCCTGGTGGTAGGTAGGCAGTTGTTTACTATCGCCCACCCTCAGGTATCAACTCCTGATTAACAATCTTTGATGTATTATTCCAGTCCAAAAATCATTCTCTTTGTTAAGGGAAAATAGAAAAAAAACAACAATTAAACATATCCATCTTCTCTCAATAAACTCTATTACTTTGCAGAAGCTGTCCTCATACATGGAAGGTACTTCTTTGTTTCCTGTATCTGAGAATCCCTATTTTCCTTCAAGGTTGAACTGATGTACTACTTCATATGGGAAACCTTTTTGATCCCTTAATTGTTGTTGGGTTTTATATGAATTTTGTTTTTTAGTTATATTCATTCCTGTACATAATTTTTCCTCTCACCTACCCAACAAGCCTCCCTTACAACAAAGAGTACAAAAACAAGCCAAAAACAGCTCGGCTAAAATAATTAACATAGCAGCTGCTTTTGACAGCATATAATATATTCCACATTCATAGTGATTTGCTTCTGTATTGAAGGGAGGAAGGTATATTTAATCAACTCTTCTTCAGGGCCAAACTTAGGCATTATAATTGGGTAATATTCAATTGCCTTTATTCTTTTTATTTATATTGCTGTAGTCATGGTGCATACTGTTTTTCTGGATTTGCTCACTCCACTCTGCATTAACTCATTTAAGTCTGCTTCTTTGAATTCTTCATAGTCGTCATATTTATGGTAAAGTATTATTTCATTACATTATGTATCAATTTGCTTAGCTCCATCACTTGGCACCCACTTAGTTTCCAATTCTTTGCTAACACAAAAAGTACTGCTATGGATATTTTGGTATAGGTGGGAACTTTATCTTTGACTTCTTGGGGGTGTGCATTTAGTACTAGAATATCCAGTTCAAAAGGTAAGACTTGGTTAGTCAATTTTTAGTATAATTCCAAATTAATTTATAAAATAGTTAGATAGACTCATTTCACCAGCGATACATTGAGTGTGCTTATTTTTCCACAGTCCTTCTTTCCATCTTTTTTCAATTTGCTCAGTTTGTGGTAAAGAGTTGTTTTAATTTGCATTTGTCTTTTTTGTGTGTGTGATTTAGAACAATATTTCTTATGGGTATTTCTAATGTAAAATTCTCTTACTGAGAATTATCTATTGATATCTGTGACCATTTCTCCATTAGGAAAGGTTCTTTGGTTCATGTATCTGAATTAATTCCCTCTGTATCTTGGATATCAGACATGTATCAGATGCAAATAATGTTCCCCATTTGATGGTTTTGCTTTTTATCTTTGTTAAATTGATTTTGTTTGTGCAAAAACTTTTCAATTTCTGTAATCAAAATTATCTCTTTTATCTTTTGTGAACTCCTCAGTCCTTTGTTTAAAAATTCTCCACCTAGACATAAGTATGAAAAATAACTACATTAATTTTTCTTCTATTTAATTTTCTTTCTTTTATAATAAGTCTCCATTTAGAATTTATCATAGAATATAGTATATGATGTTCTAAGCCTATTTTTGCCAAAATGCTTCCAGTTTTTTCAATAGTTCTTGTCAGATGTGGAGTTCTTCCACAGTTAGTTTATGTATGTAGGTTTTTTTCAATACTTGGTTATTGAATTTCTTTTCGCTTTTTCCCCCATGGGCTAATTATTCTACATTTAAACTTATATGAATTATCTTCATAATCATTACTATATAATAGAATGTAAGATCTAGAAGTATTATGCCTACTTCATTTCTACTTTTTAAAATTATTTCCTATGATATCCTAGAACATTTTGTCCTTCAAAAGAAATTTGCTATTTTTTGTCTAACTCTATAGAGAATTCTTTTTGTTTATTGGTATGCCAGAAAATTTATAAATTAATTTAGGTAATATCATTTTTTAAATTGGCACAACCCAATCAAGTACTATGACTATCTCTCTGATTGTTTCAGTTTTTATTCCTTTAAATTTTATTTTGAATTTTTGTTTCTATAATCCTTGAGTGTGTATTGTTAAACTCCCAGATATTTTAAATATTTTATAATTATTTAGAATGTTTTTCTTACTCTTTTCCTTTTTGATTCTTTAAGTAAACTTTAAATCTTTAGCCCAATAAGTCCCTCAATGATTTTTTTGTCCCTCAATGATTTTTTTCTCTTTTGCTCTTTGGTTTCATTCTTTTTAGAAAAAAAACTTACAAATATGAGAGGATTTAGTTAATCACTCAGTCATTTCTTGATCGTTACACTTATTTATCTCTCCTTTCATATGAAGTATTTATATATTGATCATTCTACTCAGTGCATTTCTTTTTCTTTATTTCAGTTGTAGGAGCATGTCAGATGCCTCTTTTTTGGTTAAATATCTAACATTTTTTCAATGATAATTCATCTTACTTTGGAAACATGTTGTATTGTGTTTCAGCATCAGCTCCATTGCCCTTTGGAATATTCTATACTATCCTTTCATAACTGAAAGTATTTCACTTGGCTGCTTGCAAAACTTGTGATTTGTTATTGGAATTGTAAAATTTAACCACTACATGCCTTATGTTTTAAGCAATGGTTTATTTCCCTGACAGTAATGTCTAGATTTAATTGTTTTTGATCTTCCTCCTTAATCTTTGGCCCTTCTCCCTTTTCCTCTTGTTTAAACCCCCTGGTTAGATGTCTTCACTTTTCTTGTGTTTTGAGGACTATGGAGCTGGTGCAGCTTGCTGAGTACAGCAAACTTCACGGGGAGCAGATTGACCTAAGATGGATTTTTAATCTTTTACTTAAATATTGAAACTCTTTTGTATTCAACAGTCTGATACTAAATCTTCTATCCTCTCCCTTCTCTGGTTGCTCTCCTTTTCTTTTATGTTCCTAAGAAGAATCAGTGTCTGTCATTTTTTTGTGAGATACAGAAGGGGAGGAGTCCAGTTCAGTCACTTTGGGGATAGTACTAGATGGGAACCCCCATAGTCAGGACCTTAAGCACAAACCTGAGAAACTGCTTATGCTGGCTGGGTCTAATATATGGCATGGTTTGTGGGTAAGGACTCTGAATAGGAACAGTACATATGTTAATCTTCCATGGTGATTCCTTGAGGCTTTTACCATGTGTATTTCTGTCTTCTTATTTTATAGAATCAGCTATATGATATGCCTTATACATAATTCTTTTTTTCTGAGATTTTTGTGTTGGAGAGGTCTGAGAAAAGGAACTACTCTGTCCCCTTACTGATCAAATAATCTCAAGCTTAAAAAACTCGATTGATGAGTTCCCTCTATGTCTATATTTTTTTTATCACAACTTTTTCTCATCATCAGAATTTTTCTTTTTGAGTCTTTAGAACTCTAGAGAGAATTCCTCTGAAGCAGACATCCTCTGAGGGATTTTAGGTCATGGAATGCTAACTATTCCTTCCTTAAAACCTTTGAAATCCATTTTCCTAAAGTCTAGGGTGCATATCAGACTATGTCCACTTTTCCTTACATCTCTTACAGATTATAAGATGTATCAGTAACTTCTTCCCAGCATTCTCATCATTTCCATCCCAGTAAAGCAGTTGCTACTTGTTACTGAAATTAGTTCTAGAAAAAGAGTTCTCTTGTTAGTTTCTTCACCTTTTGAAGCATGAAATTATCATTAGGACAAATCAATCTTATTAGCTACTCTACTTTTGGCAGAGAGAGGCCTAGCAGATGTACAGATAATTGAAATTCCCCATCAGTACTCTATAATACCAATAATCAGTTCCCTGAATTCCCTTATCTATTCCCTCTTAGCAGTTAGCAACGTGAAAGGGAAGAGAAGGAAAGAGAAAAGGGAAGGGGAGAGGAGAAGAGAAATATACATTCACAATAGATCTGGGAGTCATCAACTTCATCAAGATAAGTGAACCTACTGTAGTTAGTTGATGAGTCCTTCAAGAGAGATGGTTTTGAGAAAAGAAAAAAGACCCAGAACTGAGGCTTGGGGGAATGTCCGCAGTAGGCATCTGGATAATGATCCAACCAAAAACAAACAAAAAACCACCACCACCACTGACAACAACAACACAAAACTGAGAGCAGTGAATATGTAGAAGAAGCTGGAGATGACAGTGTCACAAAAATCCAGGGAGGAAATAATGTTCACCACCACCCAATCCCCATTTCCCTCTTTACTATTCTATTTCTTTGGCATAAAATATGCACTTTCATTTTCAAATTCCAATCACAGTTTTCATCTGCATAATTCTCAATGATATCTATAAAGTCAAATCTGCATTCTTCCCTGAGAATCACTTGTGCACTGTTTATCACTCAAGTTTTGTGCATTTATATATATATATGCATACATATATGACTTCATATTGACATATATCAATCAACCAACAAGTATTTATTGAGCACTTACTATATTCCAGGAACTGTACTAAGAAATGGAAAAACAAAGAATAGCAAAAGCATAATCCCTTCCCTCAAGGAACTTACATTCTGTTGAGGGTGACAAGATGTAATAATTAAGTACATGTAAGGGTCATATACCCATATACCATAAAAGATAACCTCAGAGGGGAAGGCTTCAGCATCGGGGTGGGGGAGGGGGCAGTATCAGACAAGGAAAGGTCTCCTGCAGAAGATGATATTTGAACTGAGTATTGTATATAGTCACATGTGTGTATATACACATGTTTTAATGTATATCCCATACACATATATCTTGTATCTCTGATGAAATTATAAGAAACTAGAAGTCAGAAGAGGCAGCCAGGTAACTCAGTGAATAAAGGGCCTGAAGCCAGGAAGACTCATCTTTGTGAGTTCAAATATATTTAAATATTGGGTTTTAAAACTTTGAATTCCAAATTCATTCCCTTCCTCCCTTGTCACCCACCCTTACTGGGAAGCTAAGCAATTCAGTATAGGTTGTACATGTGTAGCTACGCAAAACATTGCCATCGTAGATATATTGTAAAAGATTGACTATATTTCCTTCCCTCCTATCCCACCTCCCACTTGTTATGTTCTCTACTTTGATCCTGTCACTTTTCAAAAGTGGATACTTCCAGCTTCCCACCCCAGCCTGCCCTCCCTTCTATCATACCCCCTTCCATCCTCTTCCCCCCTACTTTACTGTAGGGTGGGATGCCCTATTTAGTGTGTATGTCATTCCCTCCCTGAGCCAAATTCAATAAGAATAGGTGGACCCATCCCCTTTTGCCTTCCTGTTCTTCTCCTCCATTGTAACATTTTTCCTCTTCTATATGAGATAGTTTACCCCATTCTGTGTCTCCCCATCTCCTCTCATTATATTCCTCTCTCACCTCTTAATTTCACCTTTTAAGTATCATCCCTTCCTATTAAATTGGTCCTGTGCCCTCTATCTATGTATACCTGTAAACATATATACAAACATTCACATATGTATTCATACACCCATATACCCTCCTATATAGACATATATAAACATACACCCACAAACATATATATATATATATATATATATTTCTATTCCCTTCAACTATTTTCATACTGACAAAAGTTTCATCAGTTACAACTATTGTTTTTCCATGTAGGAATGTTAATAGTTCAACTTTGATAAGTTCCTTATGACTTCTTTTCCCTGTTTACCTTCTCATGCTTCTCTTATTTCTTGTATCTGAATGTCAAATTTTCTATTCAACTCTTGCTTTTCATCAAGAATGCTTGAAAGTCCTCTATTTCACTGAATGACCATATTTTCCCCTGAAACATGATACTCAGGGTTGCCGGGTAGGTGATTCTTGGTTTTAATCCCAGCTCCTTTGACCTCTGGAATATCATATTCCAATCCCTTCATTCCCTCAGTGTAGAAGCTGCCAGATCCTGTGTTATCCTGATTGTGTTTCTACAATAATCAAATTGTTTCTCCCTTGCTGCTTGTAATATTTTCTCCTTGATATGGGAATTTCTGAACCTATAATATTCCTAGGAGTTTTCTTTTTGGGATCTTTTTGAGGAGGTGATTGGTGGATTCTTTCAAGCTCTATTTTGCCCCCTGGTTCTAAAACATCAGGGCAGTTTTCTTTGAGAATTTCTTGGAAGATGATTTCTAGTTACTTTCCCTGATCATTCCTTTCAGGTAGTCCAATAATTTTTAAATTATCTCTCCTGGATCTATTTTCCAGGTCAGTGGTTTTTCCCATGAGATATTTCACATTGCCTTCTATTCTTTCATTTGTTTGGATTTGTTTAACAGCATTTTGATTTATCATAAAGTCACTAGTTTCCATTTGCTCCAATCTAATTCTAAAGGAATGATTCTCTTCAGTGAGCTTTTGAGATTCTTTTTCCATCTGGCAAATTTGGCTCTTTAAGGCATTCTTCTCCTCATTGTCTTCTTGAGTCTCTTTTGCCATTTGAGTTAGTCTATTTTTTAAGGTGTTATTTTCCTCAGTCAGGCTGTGGACTCTCATTTCATAATCTTGCATCATTCTCTTTTCTCTTCCCAATTTTTCCTCCATTTCTCTTATCTGCTTCTTAAGGTCCTCTGTGGCCTGTTACCAGCTCTTATTTTTCTTGGAAGCTTTTGGTGCAGGAGTTCTGATTTCAATCTCTTATTCCTGTTCCATGCTTTGATCCTTTTTGTCCCCAAAATCAGAGTCTAATGTTGGATTGCTTTTCTTGGTTTGCTTCCTTTGCCTGGTCATGTTGCCACTCAATTACTTGACTTTTGGGCTTTTTGCCAGAGTAGGACTCTGCCACCAGACAGGGGAGCTTCCTACCAAATGTTGGGGTTTTCTCAGCTGCTGGAGGTATTAGTTGGATGCCCTCTCTGAAGCCTCCACACCCTCTGGCACGATGGTGACATACCCCATGACCTCCACCCTAGATTGCAATCCAGATCCAAGCAGGTTAAAGCAAGAGCGATAACCCTTCAGACTGGTCACTTTGTCCCCCTACAGTCTGCAGGCCAGGAGCTGAAGCTGCCACATGGAGGTGGCTGCACAGCCTTAGCGCTTCAGCCACTTCTCCCCCTAGGGCAAAAGCCAACGCACTCCCAACTATTGGATCACAAAGTTCACACTGCACTGACCTCTCATTTTGTCCTTAGCATCTATGGGCTGATAATTCTGGAAACCGGCACAGCTGCTGGTGGTCTGAAGTCCTTCCAGCCATGGCTGGTCAGGACCACCCTAGGGCTAAAACCTGTGACTTGGCTCTTGTGGGGCTGGGGTCAGCTCTCAGAGCTCTGCACTGGCCACTTCCTGCTGGCCTACCAGGCTCTCCTAAGTGGGAGGTTAGCTTCTCTGTGTCATTTTGTGGCTTCTGTAGCTCCAAATTTTGTTCAGAGTCCCCTTACAAGAATTGGGGGAGGTGGAAGCTGCAGAAGTCCTGTTTCTACTCTGCCATCTACAACATTCTTAGCATAGGACAATGAAGGTCTCGTGAAGGGCGGTAGTCCTTGTATTGTAACAATTTGTAAGCACATTATATGCCCAAGTAATGTTCCACAATGATTAGAAAGAATGTTGGGGAGACTCAGAGGAAGCAGAATCTTTTACAGGAGTAGGAACAAAAAGTAAACCTATGAAAACCTGAGCAACCAAATTAAATGAAGCAAAAAAGCATTTTTAGAAAGCAGCACAAACATGAAGTTTATGAGCTATACTCATTTCTTCTCTATTACAAGTATTATACAAGGCCTCCAATATAATGAGTGGGAAAAGTAGCAAATTTGAGGTGTTGAGTACTAAATTAAGGACAACTTGGGTTCTAGCCCCACCTCTACATCACATAACTTGTCTGAACTTCAGTTTCCTCCTTTGTAAAATGGGGGGAAATACCCTTTCTTCCTACCTTATCACCCCAAGCTAGCAGCTTTGAAAGTTAGGGAGACTTGGGCACAAGTTCCACACCCTCTATATTATTATAGATAATATTTTTCTTTTTGGAGTGACCTTATGATTTCATTGATGTACAAAACTCCTATCAATGCAGAAAAGAATGTGTTTTGCAATGTGGAGTCACAGAGAATTTCTTGGAGCACTGAATGGTTAAGTGACTTGCCC
The DNA here is from genome assembly GCF_028583685.1 of Petaurus breviceps papuanus. NCBI lineage: Eukaryota > Metazoa > Chordata > Mammalia > Diprotodontia > Petauridae > Petaurus > Petaurus breviceps. The sequence continues at coordinate 12,954,540 of NW_027185754.1, read as the reverse complement.
AGAGTCATAAGGCATGAAGAGTATTACAGTGCCAAAATTGGGAAATAGAATTGTAATGGATTACTAATGGTTCTTCTTAACTTTCAGCAAATCCTGCCCCCTCTAATGGGTTGAAGGATCTTTTTATTCCCCGCTACCTTACAACTAGAATGGGCCATGACTATTCAAAATATTTGTTTCTCAATATGGTTGAGGGGGATCTTGGTGGCTCCAGGGTACCATGTCACAGAAAGGCTTCACTTTATTTCTATAGGATTCTGAGTTGGGGAATATAAGTAACAGCTCTCATGGAGAACTTTTCTAGACACATAGCTTAAGTATCTTTGAGGACAAAACACTGCCAAATGATGTTTGAGACACATCCCTAATTTTTTTAAAGCAATCTGGGTTAAGTAACTTGCTCAAGGTTACACGGCCAAGTGTTTCTGGGTGGGTGCTAAGTGTCTGAGCCCGGATTCGATCCCCAGGTCATCCCGACACTGGAGCCAGTGCTCTTACTCGCTGTACTACCTGGCTGCCCCCATCCCTAATGTTTTAAGGAACTGATATCATAGGAGCATATTTAACACCTCCTTCAATGTGTTCTTTGGTGCTTTCATCAGAAACACCATCCTGGGTGTATAGGAGCATAGGATTGACCCAGAGGGCAGGATTTTTGTGCTTTTCTGATGTTGAATAATTTGTCAAGTTTCATTTTCTTTTCATAAAGCAAAGGGTCCTTGGAGAGAAAAGATATTAGATCAACAAACCAATAGAAGCAAGGACTTGGCATTCCACTTTTACATGATAAATTCAATTATCACTTCCTATTCCTTTGTATAAGGAAACCGATACCTTCCACTTGCTGTGGATTGCTTTGTCATCCTGAAATAGCAAATTCACCTCCAGCATGAAACCTCTATGAGAAAAGCACAATATTAGACTGAGAGAGTGAATTTAAATCAAATCTAAATCAGCTTTGCCCCCTGCACCATTCTTTTCTATTGAAGTGAATAGACAATAAGAAAATGCAGCCAACCAAGTGATCAAAACCATAGCTTCCTCTTCAGTCATCTCAAAAACTCAAGACAAAGTTTCAGTGCCATTAATGAGAATTGTATCCTTTTACATGCTGAGAGAAGGGAATAGTATTGCTTATCTGGTATCTATTTGGGCATTTAAGAGAATACAGCTCCCTAGAGGATAAATACACAAAGGATATGAATAAACAATTTTCAAAAGACTAACTGCCCAATATTTATGACCATATAAGGACATTCCTAAAGCAATATTAGTAAGATAAATAAAAATCATTGTGAGATTTTACCTCATTCTCCATATATTGGCAAAGATGAAAAAAAAGATGAGAATAGACAATATTGAAAGGATTGCAGAAAGAGATATTGCCATGGCTGTGAATTAGACCAATTAGTCTGGGAAACAATTTTGAATTATACCTTTTAGAAAGTAACTAAATTGTCTTAACCCTTTCACCCAGAGATTCAAGTTCTAATTACCCGGTATGTACCCCAAGGAGGTCAAAGAAAGAAAGATTTCACATATATAAGAATGTTCATAGGAATACTGCTTGTAGTAGCAAGTGACTAGAATAAAAACAAATGCCCATCAGTTGAGGATTGGCTAAATACATTTTGTATTTTTTTAAAAAATGCAATATTATTGTGTCATAAGAAATGATTAATTTTAAAAATTCAGAAAGACATGAACTGATACAGAGTAAAGTAAATAGAACCAGGAAAACAACATGTACAATAACTACAACACTATAAATACAAAGGAAAAGAAAGAAATTTAATGCAGTATAATTATAATGAGTATTCGCCCCCCAAAATGATGCATGAGAATATACTTCTTTCCCTCCTTTTCAGCAAAAGGTAAAGATCATGGATATGGCACATTATATACACTGTCAAATAATTGAAGTAGTGGCTAATTTTGCTGAACTACTTTCTTCTTGTTGTTTATTTTACAATAAGGGATTGTTTATTAACTGAGGAAGGGGTTTATTTGGAAAAGAAATGTATATAAATATAATACCAAATCCAATAAATATTTATTAAATGCCTACGACATGCCTGGAACTGTGCTAAACACTAGGGATACAATTCATGAAAAGGAAGAGTCTGTGCCCTCAATGAGTTTACAATTTAAAGGGGATGGCAACACAAAAAGGAGGCAGGAAAGCAAAGTGGGTAGGGGAAGGGGAGGGATCGGACACCAGAGTGCTTCTTATTCCATAGAGCTGAAACCAGAGAGGGCAACCGATCTGAAGTAGAGTGAATTTCTGCCCTCTATAAAGGAGGACATTGGGAGGAGTTTGGTGCTCTACTATCCAGTTCTCCAAACAGAGCCTACAGGAGTCTGAGGGAGGTAGAGTCAATCAAGACTTGAGTTATCAACATGGTAGTGAGTGTTGAAGTGATGAGCCTGGGGGACGTGGAGGGCGGGGGGCGGATTTCATTCCATGGACCTGAAAATAGACAGGTTTCAAAGATAGGATTCCAAGGCACATTCAAAGATATTCAAAAGATAGAAATAACATTTTTAAAAAGGAAGAATGTATATGCAAGGCATGGTCTCCGAAATTTTACATTCTAAGGGGCACATTAAATAACATGAAAAAAATAAGCCCTGCATAAGCCAAGTCTCCACTGTTTCTGGGCTTCACAATTCAAAGAAGCAAATCAACTCTTGGACTCAGACAATAAGAGCTGACCTGATTAAAAAGACAGTAAAGTGCACCTTGCAAAGAAAGGTCAACAGCATAGTTATATCCTATGCTATGGATAAAACCAAAAATAAAGGGGACCCAAATATATAACCTGCTCTTTTTGTAAGGTAGTCTGGTTGCAGGAAAGGCTAAAGTATGGAGAACCGGCAGCTGAGTTGTCTCAAGGTCAAGAGGAGAAGGCAGATATTTCAATGATAGTAGACGTTGCTTGGTAGAATTTTGCTTCCCTTTTTCACCACAAAGATCTCTCAAAGGTTATGGCTTTTGAGATTTTTTAGTAGTTGAAATGTGGGGTATTTTCTTCCTACTGTACTTTCAAATGATAGCAACACTCAAATAAGCCTTAGTGAAATTGTACAGAGATGCCTAGTGTGCGTTCTGCCTTTATCTGTTCATTAACTTTTATTACCAGAATGATTGTGGCAATAGCCTTGGAGTTTTAACACAGGGGACAGCCCATAAATTTCTCAAGTCTTTTGACTTGCTGTCTGGTAGAGGGGACTGTCCTTGCTAGAAGTGCACTAGTCATGCTCTCTGGGCACATCACCACCCAGTTTCTCAAGTGGAACAGCAACCCCATCAGCCAGCCAGTTCATTGGAAGGAGGACTTCTGAGCCCCCTTAGAAGAAGTGACTTTTAGCTAAAAGTAGGGCCACATGCAGCTTGCAGGTCAAGCAGAAAGGACATCTTTTTGCTTCACTCCGTGATGACCATATGGAGTGGAAAGAGCAGTCCCTTGGAATATTTTGGCTAACCACCTACGATGCCAATGAAACAGAAACATGTTGGGAGGGAGTTTCAAAGCTTCATAGTGGCAAAATGTTAAATATAAATCATGGCTCTGCCATTACTACCTGTGGGATCTTGGGAAAGTCACTTCCTTGCTCTGAGCCTCAGTTTCCCAATCTATAAAACTAGAGGCTTCTAAAAGATGACCTCTGACCTCACTTCCAACTCTGGACCTTATAATTCTAGAATGCAAAGTGTTAATTCTTGACAGCTCCCTAGGAAGTCTGACTCCAGCCCACCTCTCATTGTCAAGGACAATATTTAATATGTACAGAGTAGATAAATGAGGTGGAAATGCATCAGAACAGGCTTTGTTTATTATTGTTTTCGATAATAATATAATGCAATAAGATGGTAAGTGTGTGCTCTCTGGCTGGGAATAAATTGTGGGCATCATTTGTCATTTCCACATGTCAGATTTGCAAGACACTTTTTCAGTCCATGAAGTTCAGCAAAATTCAACTCAACCCTGAGGCTGAGGGTGATGGGTAGTGTTTTTATTCAGTGCACAGGAAGTCCTAATGCAACAGAAAACTTAATTCTTTTTCCCTTGCATCTGCTCATCAAAATATGAGGAGTGCTGCGAGTCATACAACTGCCAGCTACCATCAAATGCAGAATCTCAAAAATGTCATTTGTTTCAAGAGGTTTCTAGATCTGTGTGGCTTATACCTTTAATTTGAGTGGGTGAAATTATTTTATTATATGAAATAATTGCTTATGAGATAAAGTCCAAACTCCTCAGCCCAGCTTTTAACTGTAGTATTCCACATTTCTATAGAACTCTGCATATAGAACTCAAACAGCTTTCCTCAACCATAGGTTTGTGCAATAGATAAAGCAAATGCTATCCCTATTTTTCAGAAGAGAAAACCAAGGCTCAGTGATGGTGACTTGTTCAAGATAAAATGTTCAGTAAGTAGAAGATTGAGGATTCAAATTCAGACCTTCTGACTTCAAGTCTAGAGCTCTTTCTACTAACTGCCATGTTACATACAATCTGGACCCAACCTACTTCTTTATCTTCCACCACCCCTAAAAAAATCCACTGCTCCAACATGACTGTAATAAGGCTTTTCCCTGAATGCATCTGAGGCATTCCTCCTCTGAATCTTTGCTCTAATGTTTTCCTCTGCCTGGAATACCTTTTTACTTCCTTTGTACCTGCCTCCTAACCATCTTTCTGGAGCTATTTTCAAGTTTTATTTCCACCCCCCCCCGAATCCTTTCCTGACCTCACTGATCCACCACCATCTTCTCAGTCTACAGAGATCCCTTTTATGTGATCTGTTATATCTTCGAGTATCTACACCACTCTAATCTATCACTGGTCATGTATTATGTGCTACACTTTGCATGAGAAGCACTTGGTATAATGGAAATAGCCTTAGAATCAGAAAGTCCTGGATTCAAGTTCTCCTTTTGTAGCTATAGAGAGGTAAATCACCCTCAGTTCTTCTGGAGACTCTCTAAGGTTATAATTTAATTAAGTTACTTATTGTATCTGGAGTTTCTATACAGGCAGTTTCCCACTCCAATGAAATCTCAGGTCTGGATCAAATGAAAGAAAACAGAACAAAAGCTGTATGTGTGTCTTACCTTTCAATGATTTATAATCTTCTTAGGTACAAGGTAGAAACCATACTTGATGTATTATTTGTATAAACCTACCTGTTCCCTCCCCTCTTCTCCAAAGAAGAACTGGGAACACAAACCATTGATGGTTTGATGCAACTGAGTTTAATAATAATAGCTAGCCATTTAATTGGCACTTCAAGCTTTCTAAAGTGCTTTAATATCTTTTCATTTTATCTCCATTGGGGAGGTAGGTGCTATTATTATGATCCCCATCTTACAAACAAGGAGACTGAGGCACAGAGAGGTTAAGTGACTTGCCTAGGGTCAAACAGCTAGTGAGCATCTGAGGTCAGATTTGAATTCCTGATTTTGGGTCCAGCTGCTACCTAGCTTGTAGGGTATATAACATAACTTCTGCCTTTCTGATTCTTGGCACCTTCAACGGAAGGTTTGATATCTCTTTCCTTGCTCTGGAAAATAGAGGATTAATAGATAAAGACAAACTGCACAGAGGCACCTGCGGAATTCAGAAAGCCTAATGTGGCTCAGTGTTTCAGCCCTAGGCCTATTGAGAAAGCTCTGGTGCAGAGGCTTTGATCTGAAAGGAACCTCACTTTTCCTTTTGGTGTGTTACTATGGCACTGGACTCCATGTGCTGTACTAATATAGTACCACACCTCCAATAAAAATAATCAACTTTCTTCCCCTAAATAACCCTCCTCCAGGGTCAGACTCCTAACCCCTTCATTAACCATCATGTGCATTTTCTGTCCTTAAAATAAAGGGCCTTTTGACTATGCATACTATTATTGAGCTGCTATTAGTGAATCCACAATCTAAGGTTTTGTTTGTTTGTTTGTTTTTCTTTTCAAAACAGCTTAACAAGGAACAAAGGGCATTAGGTAGACAGGACTGTCAAGCTTTAGGTGAGATCTGACTGAAGTTGCAGCTGGAATTCTCTGCTCCTAGCTATGTCCTGTGCTCACAGGGAGAAGCCTTTCTCTGCTCTTTATAGTTAACATGAAAGGAGGCATTTCATGTTGGAGTCTTCTCACTACTCACAAAGATTCCCTCCGAGAAGCTTACACTGTCCTGCATTTCACAGGATTTTACAACTATAAGAGAACTTAGAGATCACCTAGTCCTACTCCATTTTATAGAGGAGTAAACTGAGAAACAGAGAGGGGATGGCATTTAACCACATTCAGATGGCTAAGCAGCAGTGTATCCAGGATCTGAACCCAGGTCTCCTGACTCTGGTCTATGGTTCTTTTCAATACAATGAACCACCGCCTTCTCCTTACCAGTTTATAAGTACATCACAATTCATAAATTCAGAGAATGTTTGATTTGGAAGAGACCTTAAGGATAATCAAATCGAAGTTCTTCATTTTATAGATGAGGAAACTGAGTCACAGAGGTGAAATGACTTCCCTAAGGTCATATGGATAGTTCAAATGAGATACATATTTGTATACATAAATATGTATATATTCATATATGCATGTGTTCGTACAAAAATATCTCACATGGATATCCCACATTATACTTTTCAAAGCCCTTTCATATGACTCACCTTCTCTGAATGTCACAATAATTCTTTGAGATAGATATATCCCATTATTATTATCCTCATTTTATAGATGAGAAAATATATACAAAATAAGATGGTGTTCTCCAAGGTTACTGAGAGAAAGAGAGGAAGAGTCAAGACTGGAATCTTGGTTTCCTGACCCCTAGACCTATTATCTTGCCTATGCCATGTTGCCAAAGAACAGAAGTGTAGACATGTGTGTGTTTGTATTGGTGTAAATTTATGTGTTATCTTGTCATACCATCATTCCTCATTCCAGAATCTTCAATAGCTTCCTAATGCTCCTGAGTAATATTTAAACTCCTCTGCCTGGTTATTTAAGGACTCCTATAATGTGGTGGCACTCTTCTTCTCCAGCTTTACCTTGTATTTTTCCTTTCTGTGCCTTCCTCCATACAACTGAACCATTCTTTGGCTCTCAAATGGACCTTTTCTCATCTTCTTCTCTATGCTTGGAGTTTCCTTCCTCTCTTCACTTGTCAAATTGTAAACTGTCCATAAAAGCCTAACTCAAATGATCTCTCTTCTATAAATCTTCTCTAATTCCCCACTTGGTTATGGATTTCTCTCTTGTATCTCATATAGCATTTTTTAAACTTTCCAACATACTTATTATGTGAAATGGCATATTATGGTTGTCTGTGTTTGTTTATTCTCCCATTAGATTATAAATTCCATTAAGGCAGGGGTATGTCTAAATTTTATGTCTACCAGAACCTCATGTTTTGCTTTGTACAATGATTAATAAATGGATGGTGTTGTTTATTAGAATAACTCTTCTAATGGCAGTTAGGAAATAAAAATAGGTCACTAGGAAGTCACTTAAGCAGAGTTGATTGTTAAATTAAAAGTCTGAAATATGTACATAATATGTAATTAGGGCAGTTAGGTGGTGCAACAGATTGAGTACTGAGGTTGGAAGTCCTAAATTCTTAAGTTCGAATCCAATCTTGGATACTGCCTATGTGACCCCAAGCAAGTCACTTAATCCCATTTGCTTCAGTTTCCTTATCTATAAAATAAGCTAGAGAAGAAAATGGCAAACCACTCTAGTGTCTTTGCCAAGAAAACCCCCAAATGGGATCATGGAGGGTTGGACATGACTGAAATGACCAAACATTAACAAACATGTAATCAATCTCTAAACCCTATACTGCAAGCCAAATCAGTATCTTTCCCATTCCCTGACACTATGGTCATTTCACCTTTGCTCATTCTTCTACCTAGAATATCCTCCATCGATCTCTTCACCCCATTCAAAAGTCAATCTTCTTTATCCCGTTTAAGCCCCCCATCTTTTATGCACCGAGGAAAGAGTTTAAGCCAAGAGATCTACATTAGAATCTGTGTGCTGTCACTCACTATGTGACCTCTGAATCACCAAAGTGTTAAACTAAGATTTTAAAAAATTATGAAACATTTAATCACATAGATCTCATTAAAACATTGTTAATATTATTTGATGAGGGCAAAAAAAAACCCTTTCCTTAAGTGATCATTTGAAATAATATATATTTCATCTTTATGTCACTCTTAATTTCTATATTTCACATGTTTTATGATATAAATCTTATCAGTATCTTTGCCAAGAAAACTCCATGGATAGTATTGGCAGGCTCTTGACAAAGGATCACAGTAGATTCCTCTATGGGAGGGTGTGCTTTCTCTTCACCACTGTCCCTTCGCTTCACCAAACCTGTGCCTCCATATGACCCACCCACCCTCAGAAACTATCTCCCTGTTTCCCTCATTTTTGGTGCTTATCTCCTAGTTTGATTTCTGCCCCAACTCCCATTGTGAGTAAAAGCCAGGTCCTCTTCTCCTTTTTTTTTCTTAATTTGGTAAGGCAATTAGGGTTAAGTGACTTGCCCAGGGTCACATAACTAGTAAGTGTCAAGTATCTAAGAGTGGATTTGAACTCAGGTCCTCCTGACTCCAGGGCTGGTGCTCTATTCACTGTTCCACATGGCTGCCCCCAGGCCTTCTTCTCAGCTCAAATACGTCTTCAGTTCCACTCTCCTCTGTACTATCATCTTCCACTTAACAGGCTGTCTTCCCCACCATTGCTGCTCACCTCCCAAGTATTTTAGCCCCAGAAGAAATTATTCCTAGTTATTTCTCTGGTTTGGTCCATTTAGACAAGTAAAGAGTCTCTACAAGTTCCATCTTTGTGCTTACCACTTCCTCCAAAATGAAGACAACAAAGCGGTGACTAATTCTAATTGATTATCATAAATAAATTACTCATTTTTGCCAAAGTCAACTTCATTGACTTTGATTATTCAAGGAGAGGAAAGAACAGGAGAGGAGACAGAAATATCTGTGCCCTAAGCCTGAAGCTTAGCACATCAACTAACTTGGAGAAATGGACAATTTCCTGTCTGGTTGATCATAAAACAATTTGAGTCAATTTATTTTTTTTAAACGTGTTTACAGGAAGTTAATTGTTAATGTATTGATGTAGCTGAATACTGACTGCTCTTTTGGAGTTTCTAAAGCTTATTACAGTAAGCTCTTTAAATACTTCCCAAATATATAAATATTCTCAAGTGGTTTCTGCCCAGGGTTTTTTTCTGTTATAATTTAGCGTTTGTACAACATTTTCTTTGCAAAGTGTTTCATAGTTGCTTATTCATTCATTAGTTAGTGTTTCCTAGCATTAGCTCTCTAGTCTAATGCTTCAAATGTAGCTGATGTCTTCATGAGGCATACTCTCCTGCCAAAAGCAATTTCAGAGAAATGGTTTAATGAGAAATAGAAGGGAAGTGGACTTTCTTGTTCTTTAACTGGAGTAGGAATTCTATAGATCTAGGTTCACAGAGGAAATTGTGTCTGTACAATTTGGCCAAAGGTGCTGCTTTGCCTGGTATTCTCATTTCTTTCTAAAACCTGTGAACCATCAATGGAAGATTTTAGAATCACAGACTGTAAGAGTTATGGGAAAAGATGGAAAGATATTGTTGGTGGGGCCATGGGAAGACAAGAATGCTAATAATTCATTGTTGGTCACACTGCATATTGGCTTAACCTTTCAGGGAAATTATTTCAAATCATTTCAGAAAAGCTACAAAATTGTATGTGTCACTTTTTGACCTCAGTAATCCCATTGCTGGGACCATATTCTAAGGAGGCAAAAGACCCATATACAACAGAAAAGCCATAGCAGATTTATTTTGATAATTAAAAGCAAGGGGAAATGTGTTAAGATGATTGCAAAATGGATAAACAAACTCTAATATCAATATTATAAGCCTAATATTGGATGTTATTAGGTTTAAGGAATGATTAATAAGAAGAATTCAGAGAAACATGGGAAGACTTTTAGGAAATTGAGGCAGGTAGGTGGCACAGTAGATAGAATACCAGTCTAGAATCAGGAAGACTTGAATTCAAAACCAGCCTCAAATACTTACTGTGTGACTCTGGGCAAGTCACTTAACCTCTGTTTGCCTCAGTTTCCTCATCTGTAAAATAGGGATGATAATAGTACCTATCTCTTAGGGTTGTCATGAGGAAAAAATGAGATAATACTTGTAAAGTGCTTAGCATAATAAGTGCTGTATTATTATTATTACTATTATACATAGCAAAGAAATCAGAAGCAAAAGAAGTATCAGTCTATATATTGATTATAGATACTCATCTATATCAATACAGATATAGACATAGTGAGTATAATAATATAAATAAAGACAACATTGAGATACAAAAACTTGGGTCAAATAGCATAGATAGCGTTGATTACTTATTATCAAAGTTAAAGCACACATCTTTCCTTTCTGATAACAACTTATAAAACTATAGAACTCAGAAAGGACATGTCCAAGTAGTCCTGATCCCTCTCTTAGGCAGTTTTCCTTAACTGTTTTCAGGGAATGCATCTTATTGGGATATGTCTGTTGTGTAGAAACAAAATGTATTAGTGAGAAAAATAGAATATCAGAGTTAGCAAGAAACTCATACCGTGTTTCCCCGATAATAAGACTCTGTCTTATTAATTTTTTTGGACAGAAAAACACCAGAGGGCTTATTTTCAGGGAGGGCTTATTTTAATGAACATTGACAGCAATTTTAATAAACAGGTAAATGTGAACAAAAAAAATGTACCTTTATTCAATAAGCAAATCACTGGGGAAGAACAGGATGATGTGCTTACTGCTGCAGCTCTGATTGGATGCAGCTTGGAGCGTGGCGTGCGTTTCACCGGGGGGGGGGAGGGACGGTGCATACAGAGGGTACCGTAATGTAGCGGATCACCTTCACTACAGTAGCAATCTCAATAGGGCTTATTTTCGGGGGAGGGCTTATTTTAGAGGAATCTTACACAGTAAGGGGAGGGCTTATTTTCGGGATAGGTCTTATTATCGGGGAAACACGGTAGGTCATTGTGTCCTCTCTTCCATGTAACAAACAGGGAAAGTTAGTTGTTAATGGGTGAAGTGACTTGTCCAGGATTACTTAGTAGCATAAATGATGAAGCTCAGGTGTTCTTTTCACACTCATTCAATGAATATTTACTGAGCGCCTCTTAGGATACACTGTGCTAGGCATAGCTGGTGGAAAGTTTTGAGTAAATTCAAGGGAAGCTGAAAGTTTAAAGAAACCCTGTTGAAAAGAATCCTTCGGGATAGCAAGAATCCCTTTGTGATGTGAATTAATTTGTTTTGAAAAACCAAAGTAATAATGTAAGAGATATGCTTTAAGCAAAGCACATCTATTAATCTCTAGAAGTCTTTGACAGCCAAGATAATCCTTCTTTTGTGTCCAATATTACGGTGTGTTAACGAAAACTGAAGGGAGGATTTGGAGGATGGAGATTTGAATCTTCTGACTTCTCACATATGTAATGGGAATTTCCTTTGAGCCCTTAGCACCTTAGGACTTCCTTATACTAAGAAACAATGTAATCTTATGGATAATCCTCTCTTCCATGAGCAAATGGGTATGAGAAGGGATTTTATACACCTGAGGAAGACATTTAACATGAAAAGGTTGGGACTGGTCCAGGCATATCCCAGAATCTTAGCCATCTTCAGTCAATTAGCTTTAATCAAGTATTTACTGTATGCCAAGGTCTGTATTGAGTACTGGAGATACAACGAAAGGCAAAAGATAGTTCCCGATTTCAAGGAATTTACAGTCTAATCCTAACCTGAAATAAAAGTAAACTTTTAGTATTCTTTCCTATTTCTGGGATCTGAACATTTAGTTGTACAGAATCGTTTGGTAGGGTAAGTTACACAAATACCCAAAGCAACTAATCAATCAATGAGCATTTATTAAATACCTTCTATCTACCGGGCAGTGTACTAGGTGCTGGCAATTAAGAGACCTAAATGAAATGAGTCTTGCCCTCAAGGAATTTACATTCTATTCTTTCTGCAAATCAGCCCAAATTGATGAACGTGAATATGTACACTACTTAGGAAAAAATAAAGTTGACACTGAAGGGATAGGATGTGGAGAGAAATCTCATGACGAAGCAAAAAAAAGAATCTATTAAAAATGAATTTATTGAATGCTGGGTACCTGGTAATACACTAAGCCCTGGGTGGAGGTGAGAGAGGGGAATATGAAGATGGCTAAAGCTTGGTGCCCATTCTCATGGAAAGTTGGAAAGATAAGACATACAAACATGAATCAATTTGAGGACAAGCCAGTATAAAGAAGGTGCTAATTGTATTGTAGACAGAAAGTGCAACAGAAGTTAGATAAGGAGATTAATGCGAACTCTCAGGGAAGACTTCAAGAAGAAGGTAGAACTTGCCTTGGTGATCAGATGAGAGGCAGTCATGTTAAGACATTCTCCTCACCACCAATTCAGCTACAAAAACACTCAACAACAAATACAGACTTCATCCTGATCACTAAGGAGGTCCAGCAACGCCTTCAGATGAAGAAATGCTGATTTTAACTATGAGGTTGAAAGGATGGCCAGAGGGCAGATCGTAACTGAGTGATTCACTGTGCACTGAGATGTCAGGTAATTCAAATTAATATAGAGAGAATGCCTCCAGATTCTTTCCCACCTCCTATACCACGGATATGGTTTGATTAAGGCCCTGAGTCAAATACCACAAAAGATATCATGGTCAATGAATAGGAACACAGAGCCCACATTTAGCACTTCAGTGAAAGTGATGTTCAGCTAGGAATTGACAAAGGATGTGGTTGTAAAAATGTGGTTTTGGTGGAAGATGTTACAGGATTTCATTTCTTCAGAAGCTATGCTAAAACTTCAGGGTATCTTAAATCAAAATAGCAACAACAATAATGAAATCGCTAGCGTTTATAACCTCCTAGTCACTTAGGCTCATAGCCTAGGATTCATCCTCTACTTCTCACTGTCTCTCATCCCCCATGTCCAATCTGTTGCCAAGACCTGTTGATTTCACTTTTGCAATATCTATGGAGTGAGTCCCCTTCTCTTCTCTCACTCTGCCACCACACTAGCTCAGGCTCTTGGAACCTCATGCCTGGACTATTGCAATAGCCGACTTTAAGTGCCGGCGAGTCTCCCTGCCTCAAGTCTTTCTTCACTCCAATCCAATCTCCATTCACCCACCCTAAAGCCCAAGACCAGCCATGTCACACCCATCCCTAATAAAATCCAGTGACAGGGAAAGAGCCAAGATGGTGGAGTAAAAGCAGCAACTTGCTTAAGCTCTCTCCAACAACTTCCAATACCTGTAAAAAGTGACTCTAAACAAATTTTAAAGCTACAGAACCCACAAAGTGACAGAAAGAAACAAATATCCCACTGAAGAAAGCCTGGCAGGCTAACAGGAAGGGTCTCTCACAACAAGTTGGGAGCCAAGCACAATCCTTATATAAGCCATTTGGGCCCAGACCCAGGGCAGCCCCGAACACCAGAGCAGGAGAGTGAATCACTGGCAGCTGTGGCAGTTTCCAGACTTCTCAACCCATAAACACCAAAAAGAAAGTAAAAGGTCAGTAGGGAACTCTTGTTGGAACTGAATGACAGAAGAGTGTGGTCCAGGCCCTGCTCCTGGGTGAGAGGTGCACAGCAGAATGGCGTCTACAGCTGCTGCCGTGCGGCTGCCTCAGGAGCTCCTGGCCTGCAGATCGTAGGGAGACCAAGTGACCATTCAGAGGGTAATTGCTCTTGTTTTGACCTGTTTGGATCTGGGTCCTAGTCCTGGGTGGTGGTCCTGGAGTGAGGAACCCTAGTGCGCCAGAGTTATGTATATATGGATGTATTGCATATTAGATTATGAGCTCCATGTGGGCAGGAATGGTCTGTTATCTCTTCTTATATCCCTAGTGCTCAGCATACAGGAGGTACTTAATAAATGTTTATTGATTGACCGATTATATAACACTTTAAGGTTTGCAAAGCACCGTATATGTCATCTCCCTTTGACTTAAAAGATGCAGCAGCAGCTATGTGTCTGGAATGGAGGATGGAAAGGTTATTGCTTCAGGCTGACAAATCTCTCTGAAATAGATGGTCACATTTTGATCCTCCTGCACCCTTCCAAAATGGTCCCAATTCTACCCAGTTCAATGGACCAACAAGTCTTGAATTATGGATATTGTGGTTCACAGTAGAAAGAGTGCAGAATTTGGAGTCAGAGGACCTGGCTTTGAATCATTGCCCTGTCACTTATTGTCTGTGTGACCTTTCACAGATCTCTCTAGGCCTCAGTTTCCTCATTTGTAAAATGAGGGGGCAGACTAGATCTTTAAGCTTCCTTCCCACTAGAAACCTATGATTCGATTATCATAAGCTCCAGGCAGGTTCCAGGGGGAGGGGAAGCCAAATAAAACACTAACATGGAAAAAACAAAACTAATTAGTAGCTTCATCAGAGCTAGTCAGGGGGAAAAAAAACAGGATTAAAAAGGGAAATTTTGTTTTTAAGGCCTAAAAGGCAGGCAGAAGATCAGGGAAGACTTACCTTCAAACTAAGAAGAACTAGCAAAGCAGGGAGCTTATTAAAGCATGGGTTCTTAAAAAGGAAATGAACATTTACAAACATTCCTATCCATTGTTAAAAGCAGAATAATGAATCCCTGTTTAGACTCCAACAAAAATTCTCATACATAGTAATTGGGAACACTTTCCTAAGGATAAAAAGCATGAAAGTGTGAAAATTGAAGAGCTTTGAAAAGGAGGATCATTCTTGATTAAAAAGCCAATCTAAAAATGCAATATTTTATTCAATTTCAAGTAATTTCACTCCAATTTTCTGCCCCTCACTTCACAAAATGTGAGCCCATGATTTCAACACTTCGATTATTCATGCTAACACAAAACTAAAATGTCTTTCCCCTTGTATGTAGGGACAGAAGTGGGGAACCAACAACAAAGGCAAGGCTGAAAAAACCTCAGCTCCACTTGTGATTTTGTGTTAAGACCATTGGAATTGCTCCCGTCCTCTGTGTAAGAGAACCTTGGTTCAAATTCTACCTTTGATGTTTACTGCCTGTATGAATGCAGGTAAGCCACCAACACTTCCAAGGCCCTAGTTTCCTCATCAGTACCATGATGGCCTTTCAGGTCCCTTCGGGCTTTGGAGTTATGAACCTATGATCCTATGACAAAAGTCAGTAACCAAAGCAGGATCAGTAGAAAAGATTAAGAAAACCTCCTATTTCCCCTATAGCTACATGGTGGGGCCCTAGGGGAAAAAAAATAGGTCAGGGAAACATTTAAGAAGCAAACAACTTTCAGTGTTGATACTGAGTCTGACAAGATCCATGTAAAATGCAAAAAAAAAAAGAAATAAACAAAGAAAAAAGAAATCCACCAGGATTTAATTGGATATAATATATCCAATGGCAGCAACAACAAAAAGTATTTTTCTTTGGGTTCGATAAATTAGAATCCTCTGGGAATTGGCTGGCAGATTTGTTAACTACCAATGTGGGACTTAGACCAAGTCCTCTGACTCTAAATCCAACATCTTTTCAACCAATGATGGAAGTTCCACAAGGGAAATCAGATTATAATGAATGAGAAGCTTTCAACAAAGAAATCCTAAGGACAATTCTAAAGAGGAGGGAAAAGTGGGGAGTGGGGAGACAGCTGTCTGAAGAGATCATAATGGTTGTATGTGAGAACAAAACAGCCAACTTTAAAAGACTTGTACAACTTGTACAGAAGACTGACTCAAGAACAGTTAGCCAAGAATAAATATAAATCAACGCTCAGTAAGAGCTCTGCATGAATAGTCAGGAGGTCTAAGGCTCAGAACTAGCGGAAGTTGGTAAGAGTTGCTAAGGACATTTTCAAAAATATTGGGCAAAACACAAAAATTGAAGACATAGCACCTCATTGCTTGGTATTTCAAGTTCTGGTTTTGCTTTTGCTTTCTGTTCTGAAAAAATAACCTAGAAAAAAATAAGGATAGAAAGGGCAGAGCAGAAATTAAGAGAGAGTTGAGATCCAAGATGAGTGGGGAGACACAACGAGCATTTCCTTGCCCTTGAAGAGTTCAGTTCATGAGACCCAAATGAATTATGTCCCAGAATCCTGAAAGAACTGATCGTGAGGCACCTAGATGGTATACTGAATAGAGGCAGAAGTCAGAAAGACCTGTTCAAATCCTTCCACAGACACTTAATATCTGTGTGACCCAGGACAACTCACTTAATATCTCTATAAAATGGGAATCACAAGAGGATTCCTCTCCTAGGGTTATTGAAGGGGATCAAGTAAGATAATGTGTATAAAGGGCTTTTTGCAAATCTTAAAGTGCTACGTTATCAATGTTTACTCTTATTGGTTCTCCTCGGGGGAAAGACAAGAAGTAGCATGTAAAAGAGGAGTGAAGTCACTGCCAACACCTTGATCTCCCTTCAAGACTCTGATGGAGATAGGCAAAGACACCAAACTCAAGAACTGTGGGAATAGCTCTCCCCCACCCCCACAGGCATACAATACCAAAACCAAAACCAAAACTACTAGACTTGCTTCGAGCTCAACCACCATAGCCATCCCCCAAGGAAGTAATTCTTGGGAAGAAGAGACCAGCCATCCCCACCAACTGCCACCTATGGAGCAGGCAAGTCAGCTTGGCTGAAGCACCAAGGTGCCCTGAGGGAGATACAGGAAGCAGTGAGTGTCAGACAAGTCAAACCATTACTACTAGCACCTTGATCACCATCTTCCCTCAGTTCCCTGAGTTCTCTAAACCCAAGAGCTTCGGGAATAGCAATGCTTCTAGAACAGCATCCATAATGAGCGTCCTGGCAAACAACGTCCTGTGAAGATGCAGCCTGGCACCTGCTCCTGCAGGTGTTATAGCCATAGCTACTGAAGACCAAGCAAAGAAAGTTCTTGGCACCAAAGTCTTTGGCACCAAAGTCCTTGGCACTGTTCAAATGATTCAACATCAGAAACTAGTAAAATTTTATCTATGGAGACAACATTAAAAAGGTTGAACTCCCATCTGTTTTGCTGCTTCTTGCTAAGAACCATGGGAAGCTTCCATCTGACTTGCAGTGGAAACCTTCCACATATGGTGTCTCCCCCCATTAAAATGTGAGCTCCTTGAGAGCAGGGATTGTCATAATCTTCTATTTACATCCACAGCACTTAACAAAGGGTTTTGTAAATATTACTTAATGTTTCATTTATTCATACATTTGTTACTATAGTGTCGCTAATTACTATCAGATATCCTTGAAAGATCATGGCTGGAATCAGAGTACTACAGGAAAACCGGACTCTGGGTAAGATACCATAAAGGACTTACTCAGAAAATGCTCACCTCTCCCAAATCTGCCATTCCCAGGTAGCACCCATGCCTCTGGACTTTCTTGCCTATTATATATTTCATTCTTCTGGAAGTTTCTTTCAGAGACCTGTCATATTGAAACAGATCTTACCAGATATGAATGACTGACAGTAGCTATATAAAATTCTAACTCTACTTAGAGGGAATTTGTATTTCTGTAAGAGAAAATGTTTCACCCCCAAGGAGTGAATCCATAGTAGTCAAGACAGTTTAAAGATTTTTTTGCCTGAGAGTGAAGGGACCTGAGTCCTAGTCCCATCTATTTCACTAATTAGAAGATTATCTTATCTTTGTCTTTCAATAAATTAATATTTAATAAGGATTTTTTAATCTCTACTATGTGCCAAGCACTGAGTTTACTGATAGAAATTGATGTTTCTTATTCCAAAGAACTTATGTTCTAATGGTGATGAGTACACATATAAATACTTACAGAATAACCATAAAGAGAATGAATGCAAGTTAAAGCTGTAGTTAAAGCCCAGGTTGGTTGGGAAAGAGGACAGCAGAAGCCGAGAGGATCATAAAAGGCCTCACATAGAAGGTGGTGCTTAAGCTCATGGGATTCAGTAAGGTAGAGATGAGGAGGGAATACATTCCAGGTACGGATGCTGTGCAATACAAAGGCACAGAGATGGCAAATGGAGTATATCCCAGCATCTATCGGGCACTTAATTGTCCATTATTAAATTGAATTAGCTTTTTAACTCTGAGAATACCACTATCTGGGTCTGATTTTCTTCATTTATAATATAAGGGAGTTGGGGTGGACAACATCTAAATTAACTTCTAGCATTTCTATGTTCGTGATTGTTATCCTAATTTCAAGCCTAGTTCTTTTCAATTGACTAAGAACTGTCTCTTTTAAAACATAAAATCATTTTAAGGAAACTGACTTATTTTGAGTTCAAATTCTGCAGAGGAATAGGGAAGCAGAAGGGAAAAAAGGAAGATACTTGAACTCCATTTTTAAAACAAACTATATTAGTGGAATATTCTAGATATTCTCTATGTAAGTCCATCCATCCATTCAACAAAAGTGCATTTAGCTGCAAACATTCTAGGAGTTGAGTGAGATAAAGAGAAAGATGATGAGGAAGTGGAGCCAAGATGTCAAGAGTAAATTCAGGGACACACTTGAACTCTCCCCTGTCCCCTCCAAATACCTTTAAATAATAGTTCTAAACAAATTCTAGAGAAGCAGGACCCACAAAAAGACAGTCAAACAATTTTCAGCCCAATGCAACTTAGAACGTTAGCAGTAAAGGTCTATTGCACAAGCATGAGAGAGGAGCACAGCCTAGAATAAGTCCCACCAGCACAGACCTAGCCCCAGCAAACCAGGAGCAGACCTCGGGGCAACTGAATCAGTGGCAGCAATGGCAGTTTCCAGATCTCTCAGCACACAGAAAAAAAAAAGATGAATTAAAAGATCATCAGGAAAGGTCTGTTGTACCTAGGTGAGATCAGAGCACAGTCTAGTATAGCCTGCACTAGCAAAGCCCTAGCACCAGCAAACCAGGAGCAAGCCTTTAGAGTGACCAAATCAGCAGTTGCAATGACTGTTTCTTTTTTTTTCCTTAAGCAAATGCTTTATTAACTTCTAGTTTACATCATTAATTTCCACAAGATTTTGAGTTACAAATTTTCTCCCCATTTTTCCCCTACCCACCATCCCAAAATAGTGATCCCACTAGATATTCCCTTCTCCAATCTGTTCTCTCTCATATTGTAGCAGCAAGCACCCCAAGCGTCCTCAGGGTTTGCAGCTACCACAGGTTCTTGGATCTGCTTTGTCAAAGGAAAGCAACTCAAAATGGGTTAACAAGCTTACTTTAATCAGTCAGACCATATATCATTTACCTTGTTCAGGGCAAAAAGGTCAGCACCCTGAACCTCAAAATATACAGGCATAATTATCAAGACAGAAACATCAAGTAGACAGATTTCCAAACTGTCCAACCACCACATCCATACCCAGTCAACATCTGGGTTTCCACATTCTGGGTTTTTCAAAGCTGGGGGACTCTCAACAACGGCTTCCCAGAATTCAGATCAAATCACAGAACACTTCTCAAAGTGAGTCCCAAAACAAAGCTACACGTCAGGGCTTATATAGCCTTCTCCTGGCTCAGAGAATGTAACAACCTTATTGACTCACTGGCCAATCAAGAAGTATCTACTGAAAAACAAGCCTCCCTCCCCAGGCTTCAGGTGCATTTTAGCCTAGGGGCAGGGAAGATCTTCCAAATTTGCATTCCCATTACACATATCTTCCCTTATTTCCCCTACAATTTTCCAGTAGGGCACAGTGGATCTCTATGCCCCAGTGCATGTATATCTTATTTCCCAGTTAAATGTAAAATAATATTAATAATAGTATATGGATACATAACTTTTTAAACATTTAATTTTAAATCTTTGAATTCCAGATTCATTCCCTTCCTCCCTTGTCACCCACCCTTACTTAGAAGATAAGCAATTCAATATAGGCTGTACATGTGTAGCTATGCAAAACATTTCCATAGTGGATATATTGCAAAAGACTGACTGTATTTCCCTCCAACCTATCCCACCTCCCACTTGTTCTATTCTCTACTTTGACCCCGTCCTTTTGCAAAAGTGGGCACTTCCAACTTACCTCCCCCACAGCCTGTCCTCCCTTCCATCATCCCCCCTTCCATCATCTCCCCTCTCATCCCCTTCCCCCTACTTTCCTGTAGGGTGAGATACAGCATTTAGTGTGTATGTCATTCCCTCCCTAAGCCAAATTCAATGACAATAAGGTTGACCCATTCCCTCTTGACTTCCTGTTCTTCCCCTCCATTGTAATCATTTTCCCTTACCTCTTCTATATGAGATAGTTTATCCCATTCTATCTCTCCCCATCTCCTCTCATTATATTCCTCTCTCACCTCTTAATTTCACCTTTTAAGTATCATCCCTTCCTATTATATTGGTCCTGTGCCCTCTATCTATGTATATCTGTACACATATATACACACACTCACATATGTATTCATAGGCCCATATGCTGTCCTATATAGATATATATGTACATATATATGCATATATATATGTACATTTCTATTCCCTTCAACTATTCTCATCCTGAGAAAAGTTTCATAAGTTACAATTATTGTTTTTCCATGTAGGAATGTAAATAGTTCAATTTGATAAGTTCCTTATGATTTCTATTCCCTGTTTACCTTCTCATGCTTCTCTTGCTTCTTGTATCTCAATGTCAATTTTTTTTATTGAACTGTGGTTTTTTCATTAAGAATGCTTGAGTGGCGTCTAGGTGGCACAGTGAGTAAAGTGCCAGCCCTGGAGTCGGGAGGACCCGAGTTTGGTTCCAGCCTGAGACACTTAACACCCACACAAAAATACTAGCCATGTAACTTTGGGCAAAAAAGAAGAATGCTTGAGAGTCCTCTATTCCATTGAATGACCATGTTTTCCTGCCTGAAACATGATACTCAGTTTTGCTGGGTAGGTGATTCTTGGTTTTAATCCCAGCTCCTTTGACCTCTGGAATATCATACTCCAAGCCCTTCGATCCTTCAGCATAGAAGCTGCCAAATCTTGTGTTATCCTGATTGTGTTTACACATTATTCAAATTATTTCTTCTAAGACATCAGGGCACTTTTCCTTGAGAATTTCTTGAAGGATGGTTTCTAGGTTCTTTTTTTGATCATGGCTTTCAGGTAGTCCAATAATTTTAAAATTATCTTTGCTGGATCTATTTTCCAGGTCAGTGTTTTCCCAATCAGATATTTCACATTGCCTTCTATTTTTCCATTTCTTTGGATCTGTTTAATAGTATCTCAATTTCTCATAAAGTCATTAGCTTCCATTTACTCCAATCTAATTCTGAAGCAATGATTCTCTTCAGTGAGCTTTTGAGATTATTTTTCTATCTGGTAAATTCAGCTTTTAAGGTATTCTTCTCTTCATTGGCTTTTTGAGACTCTTTTGTCATCTGAGTTAGTCTATTTTTTATGGTGTTATTTTCTTCAGTTAGGTTGTTGACTCTCATTTCATCATTTTCTTGCAGTGTTCTTATTTCTCTTCCCAATTTTCCTCTACTTCTCTTATTCTTAAGGTCCTCTATGTCCTGTAACCAGCTTGTATTTTTCTCAAAAGCTTCAGGTGCAGGAGTTCTGATTTCGCTGTCTTTCTCCTGTTCTATGCTTTGATCCTTTTTGTCCCCAAAATAGGAGTGTACAGTTGGGTTTCTCTGCTTGCCTTGCTTCCCTCATTTGCTCATGTTGCCACTCAATTACTAGACTTTAGGGCTTTTTTGCCACAGTAGGACTCTGCTACCAGACAGGGGAGCTTTGTCCCAATCGCTGCGGTTTTCTCAACTGCTGGAGTTGTTAGTTGGATGCCTTCTCTGAAGCCTCAACATGCTCTGTCAAGCTGGTCACACACCCCAGGACCTCCACCATAGACAGCAATCCACATCCAAGCAGGTTATACCAAGAGTGATTACCCCTCAAACTAGTTGCTTGGTCCTCCAACAATCTGCAAGCCAGGAGCTGAAGCTGCCACATGGCAGCAGCTGTGGCACCTCCGTGGCTTCTCCCTCCAGGGGGTAAAGTCTAGACCACACTCCCTAACTACTGGATCCCAAAATCCACACTATACTGACCTCTCACTTTGTCCTTAGCATCTGTGTTGATAATTCTGGAAACCGCCACAGCTGCTGATAATCTGAAGTCCCTCTAGCTCATGACTGGTCAGGGTGCCCTGAAGCTAAAACCCTGGGCTCGTGCAGGGCTAGAGTCAACTTCCAGAGTACTGTGCTGGCTGCTTCCAGCTTGCCTGATGGGCTCTCCTCAGCAGTAGGTTAGCTTCTCTTTGTCATTTTGTGGGTTCTGCAGCTCCAAAGTTTGTCCAAAGTCATTTTTTTTACATGAATCAGAGGAGATGGAAGCCAGAGCCAAGCAGAAGTCCTGTTTCTACTCCACCATCTTGACTCCACCCTGCAATGACTTTTTCTGAAGCCCACAAACTATAAGGGGGTCAAACAACTGAACAGAAGGAGATGACAGTGGTCTTTTTATTAGCACTGAGACAGGACTCTGTTGCTTTGCCCAGAGTGCATCTGGACTACAGTTCTAGGTGGCAGTCCCACGGTGAGGAGGAGCACAAGTATACCGAAGCTTGCAGCTTCAGGGGAGTGAGAACCCTCATTACAATCCCAGGGCAGGAAAGAGTACTGTGGTTTTGCATAGACTAGAGCATAGGCTAGGAGAGTAGTAAACTTACCTCTCCTTAGATCATACCACATAGGAAGAGACAAAAACTTACAGGTTCCTAGAAGTATCTCTGAAAACAGCTGCACAAAAGCCCTGAAGCCTGGGACAGTGTGCCCTTACCCTGGAAGCAGAGGCCTGCCCTAACAATGAGTTAAAAATCAAGTAATAGTCTGCGAAAAAGAGCAAACAACAGGAGGAAAATAACTCTGACTATTGAAAATTACAATGGTGACAAGGACAATCAAAACACACATTCAGAAGAAAACAAAAAAGTCAAAGATCCTACATGCAAAGCTTCAAAGAAAAAATATGAATTCATCTCAGGCCATGGAAGGACTCAAAAAGGATTTTTAAAAGTCAAGTATGAGAGGTAGAGGATAAATTAAGAAAAAAAATGAGGATGATGCAAGAAAATCACAAAAAAATGAGTCAACAGCAGGAGACACACACACACACACACAAATACTGAGAAAAATAACAAGTTAAAAAGCAGACTAGGCCAAATGTTAAAAGAAGTACAAAAAAGCCATTGGGGAGAAGAATGCCTTAAAAAGCAGAATTGGCCAAGTGGGAAAAGAGGCACAAAAATTCACTGAAGGAAACAAAAAAAACTTCTTTAAAAGCAGAATTTGGTCAAATGGAAGAGGAGGTTCAAAAGGTGACTGAAACAAATAATTCCTTAAAAATTAGAATGGAGCAAATGGAAGCTAATGACTTTATAAGGCATCGAGAAACAATAAAACAAAACCAAAAGAAGGAAAAACATAAAAGACAATGTGAAATATCTCATTGGAAAAACAACTGACCTGGACAATAGATCCAGGAGAGATAATTTAAAACTTATTGGACTACCTGAAAGCCATGATACAAAAAAGAGCCTAGACGTCATCTTTCAAGAAATTATCAAGGAAAACTGCCCTGATATTCTAGAACCAGAGGGTAAAATAGAAATGGAAAGAATCCACCAATCACCTCCTGGAAGAGATCCCAAAATGAAAACTCCCAGGAATATTATAGTCAAATTCCAGAGTTCCCAGGTCAAGGAAAAATTTTGCAAGCAGCCTAAAAGAACAGTTCAAGTATGTGGAGCCACAGTCAGGATAACAAAAGATTTAGCAACTTCTACATTAAAGGATCAGAGGGTTTGTAATATGATATCCTGGAGGGCAAAAGAGCTAGGATTACAACCAAGAATCACCTATTCAGGAAAACTGAGTATAATCCTTCAGTGGATATTCAATGAAATAGAAGACATTCAGTCATTCCTGATGAAAAGACCAGTACTGAATAGAAAATTTGACTTCCAAATACAAGACTTAAGAGAAGCATAAAAAAGTAAACAGGAAGGAAATATCACAGGAGGCTTAATAAAGTTAAACATTCCTACATCTTGAGATAATACTTGTAACTCATAAGGACTTTCTCAATACTTGGGCAGCTACAAGGTGTATATATAGACAGAGGGCACAGGATTGGGGTGAATATAAAGGCATATCTAAAAAAATAAAATTAAGGGGTGAGAGAGGAATGTACTGGAAGAAAAGGAAAAGGAGAATTAGAATGGGGTAAATTATCTCACATAAAAGAGGCAAGAAAAATCTTTTACAGTGAAGGGAAAGATGGGGGATGTGAGGGGAAGTGAGTGAACATTATTCTCATCAGAATTGGCTCAAAGAGGGAATAACATACACACAACTGGGTTTAGAAATCTATCTTACCCATGGGAAAGTAGAAGAGAAAGGAGATAAGAGAAAGTGGGGGGAGGGGAAGACAGAGGTAAAGGGAGGGCAGATTGGGGGAAGGGGTAGTCAGAAGCAAAACACTTTTAAAGATGGAAAGGGTGAAAGGAAAGAGAATAGAATAGACAGGGGTGATAGCATGGAGGAAAATACACTTAGAAGTAGTAACTGTCAAAAAAAATTAAAGCAAGTTTTGCTGACAAAGCAAATATATAGAGAACTGAGTGAAATTTATAAAAATAGGAACCATTCTCCAATTGATAAGTGATCAAAAGATATGAACAGTCTTCATATGAAGTAATCAAAGCTTTCTATGGCCATATAAAAATTACAAATCACTATTGATTGGAAAAATACAAATTAGAATAATTCTGAGATACTATTTCATTCTTATTAGATTGGCTAATAGGACAGAAAAGTAAAATGACAAATGGTGCAGGGGAAGTGGAAAAATGAGATATTAATGCACTGTTTGTTGGTGGAGTTGTGAACTGACTCAACCATATTGTAGAGTAATTTAGAACTATGCCTAAAAGGCTATAAAATCCTTCATATCCTTTGATCTAGCAATACAACTATTAGCCCTGTGTGACCAAAAAGATAAAAAAACAAAAAGGAAAAGGACTCATATGTACAAAAATATCTATACCAGTTACTGGAAATTGAGGGGATATCCATCAAGTGGGGAATGGCTGAACAAATTGTTGTATATGATTATGATAGAATATTATTGTGCTATAAGAAATGATGAGCAGGATGCTCTCCAAAAAATCTGGAAAGACTTACATGAACTGATGCAAAGTGAAATGTACTGCATACAAAGTAACAGAAACATTGTAAGATGATCAGCTGTGAGTGACTTAGCTAATCTCAGAAGTATAATGATCCAAGACAACTCTAAAGGACTTATGATGAAAAATACTATCCATTTCCTGAGAACTGATGGTGCTTAGATACAGATTGAAGCATACTGTTTTTTTTTACTTTATTTTTCTTGAAGGTATTTGGCGGGGGAGGGGGGGGCTATGTTTTCTCTTACAGCACTACTACTATGGAAATGTACTGCCTGACTACACATACACACACACATATACTCTATATGGAATTGTTTGCCCTTTCAATAAGAGGGGGTTGGGAAGAAGGAAAGGAGAGAATTTAGAATTCAAAATTTTAAAAATGAATCTAAAAATTATTTTTATGTGTACCCGGGGGAAAATAAGATACTGTATTTAAACATAAAATATCTAAAGAAAGAAATAAAAAGAAAAACAAGGTAAAAAGAAAAAAGAGGGAAATATGGCACAGTGCCTATTCTCAAGAGGCTTACAACTTGATTTGGGTTATAGATGAAACCTACACATAAATAACTATTATATAAAGTAGATCACAAGACACATGTAAACAGCTTGAAACACTAGAGTACTAATATTAAATCGAACTAGACATACAACATAAGACATGTACTTGGTATTATGCTCCTTGCTGCGGGAAAAACAAAGTTTAGATCAGCCCTTCCTTTTTTTTTTTTTTTAGTCTTTTGGGAGGAGGGAGGGCAGGGCAATTTTGGTTAAGTGACTTGCCCAAGGTCACACAACTAGTAAGTGTTAAGTGTCTGAGGCCAGATTTGAACTCAGGTCCTCCTGACTCCAGGGCCAGCACTCTATTTACTACCTCACCTAATTGCCCTTCAGTTCTTCTTTAAACTGTGGCTCAAGACCCCATGTTGAGTTATGAAAATTTGGCAACAGGAAAAGGTTTCTGAATGTGCAATGACCAAAAATTAAATAAAAATCAAACATAATGAATCTGAAGTGTTTCTGGCAACACTTGCCTGTGTTGCATCTCACAGCTTCTCTGTAGCCTTGGTTCTGTACACAAAGCATGTGCACTTTGTGCTATGCATGCCCTCAGGCCATGAACACCAACTGAATTCTGACAAAACAAGAAGGGATGGATAGGGAAAATGTTTAGGAAACCTTGATTTAGATAAGACCTTATACTCAACTGTCTATTAAGAGCTGCAGCATATAAGAAATCTCTCTCTAAATAGAATTCTTCCTTTGGAGGATGGAAATCTCTAGAAATGTAGTATGTACAGAAAAGGAGCTTCCAATTAGAACATTCCAAGATAGATTGCCTCCCTTTTCTTATGATGGTCTCCTCCCCTTTCATCAGCAGCCTCAGACTTATGGGAAGTTGTAGATTTTTTCAAATCATTATGAATGAAAAGAGCCAGCCCCCTAAGATAAAACAATGATCCATGCAAAAACAGTAGATTCAAATTGATATTGATTTCCCAAACTGCCTTATAGCTCTTCTTCTCACAAAGAACATCTTAATTTGGTCTCTTAAATGCAAAACAATATCTCTAGTTACAGAAATGTTAATAATCCTCACCTCTGATAAATCCCTGATTCAAGTCCCCACTCTAGTCCATCCTTCACTCAGCTGTCAAATTGACTTTACTAATATGCTATGTCACACACCTATTCAATAAACTCCACTGTCTCCTTATCACTTTCAGAATTTTATATAAAATTCTCTGTTTGGCTTTTAAACCTGACCCCCTCCTAGCTTTCCAGTGTTCTTATACAGTACTTGTCTCCACTTATTCTGAAATTCAGTGACCCTGCCCTCCTTGCAATTCCTTATACAAGATAATTCCTCTCCTTTCTCCAGGCATTTTCACTGGTTTATCCCTCTGCCTATAATTCTCTCCCTCCCCATCTCCTCCCCCTGGCTTTCTTCAAGTGTCAACTAAAATCTCACCTTCTGCAAGAAGTCCTTCCAAATCCCTGTTAATGTTAGTACCTTTCCTCTGTTGGTTATTTCCAATTCTCCTGCATATAGTTTGTTGGTGCATAGATGTTTATATCTAGTGTCTCCCATTAGACTATGAGCTCCTTGAGAGCAGGGGACTCTTTTTGTCTTTCTCTTAGTATGCTCATTACTTAACACAGTATCTGAGACTGTAAGTGCTTAATAAATGCATCTTAACTGGTTGGCAGGATGGTTTAAATAATTATGAAAGTTTTTGAGGTAATCATCCCCAACTAAATAGCACATATAGGCATTTTTCTTCTCTGTCCCTTCCCATTTCCCACCCACCTCTGTAGTCTCCTGGCAGAGGATGTTTTCTATTAACAATCATTTCTTGGAGAGTCTAGATGTTGCCTTATTAGAACTCCCCTAGATATATTTGAGGTTTGAAACACAAAAATTAAAAAATTCTCATCTCTAATATTGTCTGCAAAGGGTGTGCAGGTGGGTGGAGGGATGGAAAGAGGCAGAAAAGTTAATAATCCTCACCTATGACAAATCCCTGACTCAAGTCCCCACCCCAGCCTATCCTTCTCAGCTATCAAATTAACTTTACTAAAGTTCCATGTCACACTCCTGTTCAGTAAAATCCAATGTTGTCATTGTTATTCAGTCATTTTAGTCACGTCTGACTCTTTGTGACCCCCTTGGGGTTTTCTTGGCAAAGATACTGGAGTGGTTTGCCATCTTCTTCTCCAGCTCATTTTACAGATGAGGAAACTAAGGCAAACAGGATGAAGTGACTTGCCCAGGGTCACATGGGTAGTAAGTGTTTGATGCCAGATTTGAACTCAAGGAAATGAAACCTCCTGACTCCAAATGTGGCACTACTGTATATAAGCAATAGACCTAGAAATGGCAATGGATGAAGAATAAATACAGAGAAAGCAGTGTGAAGTTCTTGGGCAAAGCTACAAGCTAGACCTGAGAATCAGGAGGGGACACAATCACAACATGGAGAAGCACACTTAGCTTTAGCCATTCATTTGTCCTGTAAGTTATGTAGACTGCAGGTCTCAAGGGTTGGGGGAGGGGGTTATCTCAACCATCCAGAATACTTTCCCCTAGCCTGCTGATCTCAACCCCAGGCTAGCTCTATAAGTCTAAAGGACTGTATAGGCCCTTAGAGGAGGTGGGGTTCACTGGAAAGTTGGGTTGCTAAATTTTCCAGCAACCCTGAGTGCTTTCCCTTTTCAGTGGTCTAGATAAAGGTTTGGAGGTGGCAGCCAGGGCAGTACTCTAAAGTCTGGAGAAGCTCCCTCTCCCCTCTCCCCAGCCCAGGATTGAACATTGTCTTTACACAAACAGAGCTCTGTTTCTGAGCCAAAGGTTACATGCATTATTCTTGTCCATGTTCTTCTATAAATTCTACATAGTCAATACAGTCCAACTCATGAAGGCCTTCTCTTTTCATGTCTTTTTAAACTCAGATTAAATATACAGATCTTCAGAAGATCTTGACAGAGCTTACATGGTGCTATATGCATAGGGCTATTCCTTTAAATAGGGAAGGTATAGCTAGAAAGATAAAAGTTATGAGAGCCCTTGGACACTCTGGCACAGGCTTCATGGCTCCACATATATGAATGTTGAAAAGGCATTTCAAAGGGTATCATAAAAAGAAAAACATGCAGAATAAAGAGCCCAAGATTAAGATTCAGAGTTTCTCACCTGGAATCACATCTCTACTTCTATGTGACCTTAGGAAAATCGCAGGCCCTTTCTGGGCCTCTGGGAAATGGGGATGTTGTATCTCTAAGGTCACTGCCAACTCTAATTCCTAAGATCCTATGTATGCCCTCTCCCCTCTAAACCCCCACCCACTTCCCCCCACATTATTATCGCTGCACACAAAAAAGGCAATATGTAGATGTTAAATGTATATGTAGATGTAATAAATGTATTATGTAGATACATAATATATCTCTTTATATGTAGATAATATATAGATAACAAATGTAATATATAGATCCCAGGGTGCTGGGATCATGAGTATTAATACCTACTCTAGATAATGTTTGCCTAGAAGAGGACTGCATTGCTATATTTGAACTTTTTGCTCATGAGTTAATACCTGGGCCCTCAGTTTTCCCATCTTAAAAAGTGGGCTCAGCTCTTTAATGGCAGGGCAAGTTTGTGCCTTGGGAAGCAAAAACCAAGGGAAGCTAGGGTTTATGAATTCAAATGGTAATGCCAATTAGTCTCCACCTTGGGAGTCTTTAAAGTGAAGGAAGCTTAAAGCAGCAGCAGCTCCAATTACCTTTAATTCCCTCTGGTCACGAGGGTGTATGGGCACAGCGCTGATGAGGCAGTCTATAAACCCTAATAAAAGGGATACTCTCCTCTATGAAATTGAACACCTGACAATCTGGGGAGGAAATATGGAATGTGGAGAAGTGCTCTGGACTAGAAATAGCAGATCTGGATTTGAAGTTACAACTCATCCACTCACTAGTGGGTCAAGGAATCTCAGGTAAATACTTTCACCTCTCTGGCTTTAATTTTCTCTCCTGTAAAATAAGATAAGTGAACCAGGTATTCTTAAAGGTTCCTCCTAGCTTTAGAAATCCATGAATCTATAAAACACATTCATCCTCATCCAGTCTTGCACATATTAGGTACTTGATACATATTTGTTTAATCAAATAAACCAACCCATGGAAGAAGTGAGGATTGGGTAGGTGATGCAGTGGGTAGGGCTTGGGGTTTGGAGTCAAGAAGAATTGAATTCAAATTTGGCCTCAGATACTTACTACCTATGTGACTCTGCGCAAATCACTTAACCTTGCTTGCCTCAGTTTCCTCATTTTTCAAATGAGCTGGAGAAGGAAATGGCAATCCATTCCAGTATCTTTGCAAAGAAAACTCCAAATGGGGTCATGAAGAGTTGGACATGACTGAAAAAGAGAAAAAGAAAAAGGTGAGGTAGACGGTTTAGAGGGAAAGATAATGAATTTTAATTTGGACATAATACATTTAAGATGACTATTGAATATCCAGTTTGAGATATCTGAAATGCAGTTTGTGATACAAGATTGGAGGTCAGTGAGAGGTTCAAGTGGGATAGGTAGATTTGTGAATCAGCAGCAGGGAGATTAAATCCATAGGAGGAGATGACCAAGTGAAGTAGTACAGAGGAAGAAAAGAGGGCTCAGGACAGAACTCTGAGGGACATCTATAGTTAGAGTGTATGATCTAAATGAAGATCTAGCAATGAAGACTGAGAAGTGGTCAGAGAGGGAGGAAGACAATCAGGAAAGAATGGTGTTCCAAAAACCTAAAGAGAAGATCAAGGACAGAGTAATAATGAGCAGTGTCAAAGGCTGCAGAAGAGTTAAGAAGAATGAGAATTGAGAAAAGGTCATTAAATTTGGTAACTAAGAGATTATTGGTCATTTGGAGAGAGAAGTTTTGTGGACTGATGAAGCAGAAGCTGGATTATAAGGGGTTAAGAGTGAGAGGAGAGGGGCGGCCACGTAGCACAGTGAGTAAGAGCACCGGTTCCAATGTCAGGATGACCTGGGATCGAATCAGGCTCAGACACTTAGCACCCACCCAGAAACACCTGGCTGTATAACCTTGACCAAGTTACTTAACCCCAATTGCTTAAAAAAAAAAAAGAGAGGAGAGAAAGTGGAGACACCTAGTGTACAGGGTGTCCCTAAAGTCTGGACACATAGGAAATCTCATTAACTATGCATATTTTCAAGAAATGACATGAATGAAATTTTCAACATTATATTTAATTAGCACAAATGAGATTTCATAGGAAGGCATAGGAGACACATAAGAAATCTCATTAATTTATTAAATGAAATTAATCTCATTAATATGGAAAATAGTCCCCAATAGCTAATGAAAGCTTTTATTCCCTGTGAAATTGTCATGGCTAAAATTTATGATAAGATGGTCTTTTTGAGGAGTTTAGCTGCAAAGGGGCAGAAGTCACATAGGATGACAGTTAGCAGAGACTGAAGGATCAAGTGAAGGTGTTTGTTTAATTTGGTTTTTTTCCAGGATGGAGGAAGAGATAGGCATGTTTATAAGCAGTAGGGAATGAGCACTGGCCCATGTAAGACAGGGGGAGAGTAAAAGAGTGAGGATAACAGAGGGAACAATCAGTCAGAAGAGACAGATAGAAAGAGATTCTTTGTTTAGGTTGTGGCTTTAGCCTTGGTAAGGAGTAATACAACTTCATTGTATGAGATAGGAGTAAAGGAGGTGACAGGAAGACATCTGAGGGAGAGCAGTGGTGGTCATGGTAAGGACTAAGATGCATGTTTTCTAAGAGAAGTAAGAAGAGATGAAAAGTCATTAGGCTAAGGTCAGGTAAGGGGATTTCATAATTCTTGAACTTGCAAGTAGGACATTTGTGGGTGACAAGATCAAAGACAGATTGTCTATGTGTGTGCCTGAGGTGAGATAGAGAAGTAGCTCATGGGAAGTAAGTAGGTTGAGGAACTGTGTGTTTGAGGGAGAGTCAATATGTACATTGAAGTCTTCTAGAATGAGGACAGGAGTTGGGGAGGTGAGAAAAATAATGGGTCATATTTTTCACTCTTTGAAGAAGAAAGGGGAGTGACTTGGGAGTCTGCAAACAACAGCTACCAGGATTTTTATTGGGAGGTAGATATGAATTGTTTGAGCTTCAAAGAGTGATTATTGAGTGATGGAGGTGGAGAAGAACATGGAAGGAGAAATGGGGACCAAGGAGTATTCCAACTCCCCCTCCTGACCAATGAGCCAAGGAGAATGAGGGAAGGTGAAGCTAACAGATTTCATGTGTGGGTGCTCTATCTCCTCACCCTCTTTCCCCACCATCACTTACCATACTACCAGGCAATTTCTCCTCAAAAGAAGTGTGCTCAGGGAATGTAAATCTATGTCAATATCATGCTAATTCATTAGCAAGCATTTATTAAGTGCCACCTCCCCACGCCCCCCCCTTCCTACCCTCCACCCACCACGTGCCAGGTATTATACTGGGTGTTGAGGATACAAGTAGAAAAAAAGAAAACAATCTCTACTCTCCAGAAGCTTACAAGATCAGGAAAGTGAAATTCCTGGGGAGCCAGAGTTGGGAGATTTCTAGAATTCATTATAAATAGAAATGATTTGGGGATTTGCCACTGTTTGGTGTGAGGCAAGCTTCTGATTCTCTTCCTTGACCTACAAGCCTCATCACCTTCTCTAAACCACAAGCATTCTTAGAATTTGCACAACTCCTTCATAACACACTGGGTTCCTTCAGGTCCCAGAGGTCAGTTCCATTTGGAAAGCCCTCTGACTCCAGCCAGTGAGCTCTAAAAGCTTATCCAGACCTCTATACACCTGCAGGAGTCAACCAATCTCACTTGGTATGATGCATAAACACGCCTGAAGGAAGAGTCATTAACACCATAAAGCATCTGTCATAAGGGGCTGATGAATGAGTTTCTATGCTGGCCTCTCAGGATGCACTGTTTCATTGGGCTGCCTTCTCATTTTTTAATTACTGACCGGGAGCAGCTCGACCTTGAGCAGCCACTTACTTATTGGCTCTGGAGTCCACAGAGGTGGACTTTGCTTGCCATTGCACTGTCTGTTAGAGGGAAGAATTTATAACTCCTGTGGTGGGCAATGGGGCTTGGAGATGGAGGAAGGGGGAGACTCCTAGACAGATTAATGAGAGACTAGATTTTAGAGCATTTGGGCTAGTCTCCTTGTTAAATTGCTGAGGTAGCCTTTGATTCATTTACACAGGGGCAGGAGAACCCTGTTATTGAGTTTCAACTGCCATAGCTCTGTGGTCTTCCTTCATAACTACCCATGACTCAGAGATCTGAATAAATGGCAAGGGCTACTGAGAAGTCACTAAAATAAGCATCATGAATTCTCCTTCATGGGGGAGGCATCATCCTGAGCTCATTGGCTTGCAGAGATCAAGGTCAACCTTCAGACTGACCTAAGGTCTGGCCATTATGTGTCTTATAAATCTTTACTTGGGCTTGAAAACATCTTATGCACACTTAGTGCAGAATAAGAAACATGATAAATCACATTCACGCATGGAAGGCAAATCCAGTGATGTAGATTATTGAATACCCAAAGAGGATTTGCTGATGGAAAAGTGCCATAAATTAAAGGACAGCAGACTTGTTTACTTAGAACCTATTCAAAAATTATAGACTGTAGGGGTTCTGTGTTAAATTGGAAATTCATGGTGAATTGGTCCCAACACTTTCTGATCCCATACCTGGGTTGACATCATCTACCAAAACACACATTGAAATTTGAAGAGAACATCTCTCCCCTCCAGGTCACCTGATTTACCAAAGGCAGACTCCCTGTGATTTGCAAATGGTCCCATTAGAGTCGCTAAAGAACCAACAGTTTTTATAATCAAGACAACAAAGGGAAACCTTTCGACTGTTAAACATTTCATTAACTTCACAGATGTGTAACCACTGATTACAAGTTCAAGTTTGACTCATCCCATTTTCCTTCATGTTCCATAAATTTTTCAAGAAGACACTTTCATAAATCCTCCTATGTAGATTAGTGTGGATATTAAAGTTTAGTGCAGAGCCCTTAAAGAAATAAGAGGAAATAAATACCTTATTGACAAGCAGGCAAAATGTGAAATTAGGACGACTGGCAAAGCTGTTAACGTGATAAATTCAGGATATGTGTCATTTTATGTTCTATTGCTGTGACCTATTTCAAGTGTTCTTCAAATACCCTCTTCTAATTTGCTTCTGTGGTTTAGATTTGATTTTGGAACAAGGCCATATACTTTTTTTTTATGAAGCAATTTTCTGATCCTCTGCATTTATTACAGCTGCCGTCCTGACAGTTTATACCCGACCTTGATAACCATCTGATATTCATACACTACTAATGGAATCTTCCCCACAGTACAGACACAACAATCACACATCCATTGCTTAATTCCACATTGAGTCTGTCTCAGAATACCCTGAGATGAGTGTGTGCCTTGAGAGGCAGAGAGACAATTAGGGAGAGAGCAAAGGAATTACCTTAAGCAAATTAGTGGGGGCGGGGGACCTCTAGGAGAGGTCAGTAAATTCAAATTGAAGTCAAAATCGTCAGGCTCCTAGCAAATAGAGGGAGTTGGATGCTCAAAGGAATCAGCTGAACATGAGTTAATGGCCATGTTAGAGTCAGGCAAGTAAATTGAAAAGAAAATGCCCTAATCTATAGGATCATAAAATTGAGACCAAGATGGAAGCCTGGAAATCATATTGTGGAATCAGAGTCATTTTATTTTGTTGTACCCCTAGAGAGGCAGGGTGAAATATGGGTAGAGAGGTGGCCTTGAGGCCAGGAAGAAGTGAGTTTAATTCCTACCTCCGATCCAAATTAGCTGTGTCGAATTAGCTAGTCATTTGACTTCTTGAGTGTTGCAGACAACTCTGGAAAACTATATATTGCAGAAGAGCTGACCTTCTTTGATAGTGCAAGTTCTTCATTCTGGAGTTTCCTACTCTAATTAACACAGATCCATTGCTATCTACCTCTGTCCTTTCTTGAGGTATTGACATGATCGTCAAGGTTTTGGGGTGGACAAGATTCTGTTCATATGACAAGACTATTGGGAATCAATTACTATTAAAAAAAAGAGTTCTTTCTTTAAACAAAGGACAAAGCAAAGTATCTGCACTTGTAACTAAAATGTTCTCACACCTAAGTCACTGAGACCTACTAATAATATATTTTTATAAAATAAACATATAAACCTCAATCTCTTAAGTTTGTACCTCTCTCTCCCAGTATTATGTTACCCCCTTCATCTTTCAACTCAGTACCATCCACAATTCTTCTTTGCCAAGTGTAATTGGCCAGCCAGACTCCACTTGAAGGGAAAGTATTAGCTTTGAGATTTGCTTGCATGTCTACAATTCTCCCCTTGTGTGACCAAGTAACAAAAATGCTTTGCCTAAGGCAGAAAATGCAAAGTAATAAATGAATGCTTTATTTTGTAGATCTTTAGCAAAGGGAAGTAAAGTGACTCTCCCAAAGTCAGACAGGTAGTAAATAGCAACCAGAGTGAGTGGTCTTCTAACTCTCTTGAGCCATAGGTGTGTGGGGGGGGGGGGGGGGGGGTTTAATTCTCCCTTGCTACCTCCCCCCCAGCCCTGCAGTCATTTTTTAACTCTGTCTCTGAGTTTGGGGCTTACCAGAAGCTACTTCCTTAGAGAGAGCATAATGAAACAGAAGTAGTAAGGAGCACACTGGCAAAATAAATGGCCACATAGATGGTGGGGCTTGAGGTCCCACTACCCTAAAACAGTAGGGTAGCTAAGTGGAACCGGATAGAATGATGAGCCTGGAGTCAACAAGACTCATCTTGCTCAGTTCAAATCTGTTCTCAGACACTTTTCAGTTGTGTGAATCTGGGCAAGTCACTTCACCCTGTTTGCCTCAGTTTCCTCATCTGTCAAATGAGCTAGAGAAGGAATGGCAAACCACTCCAATATCTCTGCCAAGAAAACCACAAATGGGGTCACAAAAAATTGAACACAACTGAAATGACTGACCAGCAGCAATGAACTCTAAAATATTTCTTCCACTGGCCTATTACTGTATGAAATACTTCTCTTTCCTCTCTTCTCCCCACCCCACAAGTAAAAGTCACTACACTAATACTCTCCATACGAATGTTATCTGGGAAGCTATAACAAAGTAATTCATTAGCACCCCTTAAAATATGAACTCAGACTGATTCTTCATGGACCTAGAAGGTAAAGCCTGAGGAAATGGGACAGAGTATTGGCAAGTTTCAATGTAGGAAAGCTGGATGGGGTGGAGTGAGCTAGAGGTATTGTCTGTTGGACAGTGGGAGGTTTAGACCTGTGTCAATCTGGGCAACCAGAGGGCCAGAAGAAGATACCAAGAAGGCATTAGAGGAGAGAGGAAAGAAAAGGATTGGTTAAAAGTAGCTTCATCTGCTTTACACTTATGCCCAGAGCTGATCCTAAAATGCTCTTATAAAATTATGTCTTGTTGTGACAATCAGTTTGTAACACATGCTAACTAAACATCCAGAGACATATATGCAGGAGGAGGGTCAGAGAAGTTACCCCATTTGCCAGTTACTCCCCACACCCCATAAGATGTCCAGAAGACATCTCAAATTCATCATCTCAAAAGTGAATTCATTATCTTTCCCCTTAAACCTTTCCCCGAATTCAAACTTCCCTATTACTCTCAAGGGTACGGTCATCCTCCTGCTTCCCCAAGGCCACAACCTAGGTATTATCCTCAACTCTTAACTATCCCTCATTCCCCATAACCAATCTGTTGCCAAGACCTGTCAATTTCTACTCTGAAACATCTTTTGAATACACCCTCTCTTCTCTGATATTGCCACCACCCTGATACAAGCCTCACATTTGGACTATTGCAAATAGTCTGCCTCAGGTGGGTCTGCCTCAAGTCCCTCCCCATTCAAATTCATCCTCCACTGAACCCTTAAGGCAGGTCTGACCACGTCACTCTCCTATGCAATGGACTCCAGTGGCCCCCTTTCACCTGGATCAAATACAAAAATCTCTGTTTAGCTCACAGTCCTTCGTAACTTAGTTCCTCTCTCCCTACCTTTCTAGTCTTCTTACACCTAACCTTACTCCATTCCTTGTAATCTTTGATCCAGGAACACCAGCCTCCTGACTATTCCAGGAAGAAGACACTCCATCTTTGCTCCTGGGTTTTTTCTCTATCCCCTATGCCTGTTGAGGGCACAAGCATCTTCCCAGTTCCTTGGGTTAACAACATAGGTGTCATCCTCACTTCCTTACTATCTATCACTCACACCCTCCATATCCAATCTTTTGGAATGCTCTCCTTGTTCATCTCTGCCCCTGGCATCCCTCAAGTCCCAACTAAAATCCCATCTTACTACAGGAAGCCTTAATAAACCTCTCTCAATTCTTGTGTATTCCCTCCTATTTAGTTATATCCTGCATGGTGTTTGTACATATTTGTTTGTTGATTTCCACTTTGGATTATGAGCGCCTTGAGGGCAAAGACTCTATTTGCTCTTTTTGTACAATCAAAACTTGGCAAACCATCTTGACACATGGGAGCCACTTAATAAAAGATTATTGACTGACTTAATTGACTTCCTTTCCCTCTATAACAAAATCATCTCTAGGTTGGCCACTTACCTGATGCTAACATAAATTTATACTGGGAGGGCAAAACAGGGACAGCCAGGTAGCACAGCAAGTAAGAGCACCGGCTCCAGTGTTGAGAAGACCTGGAGATAGAATCCTGGGCTCAGACACTTAGCACCCAGCCAGAAACACCTGGCCGTGTAACCTTGAGCAAGTTACTTAACCCCAATTGCTTAGGGGCGGCCAGGTGGCTCAGCAAGCAAGAGCACTGGCTCCCGGGATGACCTGGATCAAATCCGGGCTTGGATACTCAGCACCACACCCAGAAATAACTGGCCGTGTAACCCTGAGCAAGTTACTTAACCCCAATTGCTTTATAAAAAAAAAAAAAGACTATGGGATTTGACTTAATTTTAAGTAGCACAAAGAAAGTTTTCTAAAATGGAGTGCTGGGTGCTCCTGGAACAGTATTGTTTGTTCCTATGGTCTCAAAGATTCAACATGGCAGCTGCAGAGAACTTCAGGGTAAGTAAAGAATGCCACCAGTCAAATGGTCACTGATGAAGGTCAACTGTGGCTGCTCCCTTCTAGAGTTACAGAAAGCTTTATGAGGAGCCAGGGACTTATGGAGGACCATTCCAGAAGCCAAACGCTGAGTTTCAATAGAAAGTATTCAGTGAAATTATAAATTATAGTGAGGGTACAAATGCAAGTAACTGAGACTAGATGGACCTCTGAGAAAGGGTTGCTCATTGCCTGACATCATTGTAAATCCTGTTCGTTTTGCGTGGCCTTTAAATAAATCCATTCCTTTAAAAAATGAAGCATGACTTTAAAGTTTTTGTGATAAAAACTAAATGTGATAATACTTTAGAGGCCTGCCACCTGGGGTAATCATTATGTGAAAGAGGGCCCTTCAATCTGTGTGCAGATCATGACACAATAGAGATAACAACATTCAATGCCCCAATGGGGAGAAGGAAAACCCAAGAAATTTAACATCTAGAAAAAGAAATTATGACAAAATAAAGATATTCATGAGGAATGTATTGAAAGGAAGATATAAAAGTTTATAAGCCTATTTAAAGCTACCCAGAATCTTTGGATGTCTTATTGGAAGCCCAGGATAGATGTGCACCAAGGATTCAATACATTGCATGCTCGAAGATACACAAATATAGCTAGGCTAATTGGCAAGGTCAAAGGGACTCCTACAAGGGATACAGGGTAGGGAGGGAAAAGTATCTTTCAAAAGAGCAACAGGAAAATCCACGAAGTGTAACTGCTAAAGTATAAATGACTTTAATTATTCAAAAGATTGGTCATTTCATCACTCTAGGTGTCCCCACCACTGAG
Source organism: Petaurus breviceps papuanus (assembly GCF_028583685.1). Classification (NCBI taxonomy): domain Eukaryota; kingdom Metazoa; phylum Chordata; class Mammalia; order Diprotodontia; family Petauridae; genus Petaurus; species Petaurus breviceps. The sequence continues at coordinate 12,915,785 of NW_027185754.1, read as the reverse complement.
GAAATCAAGATCCTTCCATACCTTACTACCATGTTTCCCCGAAAATAAGACACTGTCTTATTATTTTTTTGGACAGAAAAACACCAGAGGGCTTATTTTCAAGGGAGGGCTTATTTTAATGAACATTGACAGCAATTTTAATAAACAGGTAAATGTGAACAAAAAAATGTACCTTTATTCAATAAGCAAATCGCTGGGGAAGAACAGGATGACACACTCACTGCTGCAGCTCTGATTGGATGCAGCTCGGAGCGTGGCGTGCGTTTCACGGGGGAAGGGGGACGGTGCATACAGAGGGTACCGTAATGTAGCGTGTAGCACAGGGGATCACCTTCACTACAGTAGCAATCTCAATAGGGCTTATTTTCGGGGGAGGGCTTATTTTGGAGGAATCTTACACAGTAAGGGGAGGGCTTATCTTCAGGATAGGTCTTATTATCGGGGAAACATGGTAGGTAGTTTCATGGTTTTATTGTGGTCAAATAAATTCATACCTGGTGTCCAACCTTCTGATAATGAGCCTCTCTTTTCACTTAACTAGCCTAGTTCTTGGATAGAATTTTGTTTGAAGCCTTTAATGTTTCCTTGGACCTGCCAGAGATCATTTTCCTCAAGCGTGGCCTTCATTGAGGTAGTCACATCTCCATGCCACAGTGACATATTATAGGGATGCTTACGTGAATAAAACTGAAAAGCACCTTGCAAAGAACTCAAGATGACAAATCTAAAACAAGAAACTCTTTAAATAATAATAATGATGGTGATAAAAATAATAATTTGTTTATATCACCTTTCATAGCTCAATGTACTTTTACATAAATTGGCTTATTTGATCTTGACAGTACTGCAAAGTAGGTAGTCCCTCTCGATTGCTAAATCTGTCAAAGAGAGGAAGCCAACTTTCAAAAAAACAAATGTCACAAGTGCAAAATAGAGGAGTGCCAGATAGGGAGTAGTTTGTCTAAAAATGATCTGAGGATTTTAATGGACTGCAAAATCAGTATGAGTAAACACTGCAATATGGCAACCGAAATTAAGGCAATATTAGGTTCAGGGAGGGAGGGAGACATAGTTTTGAGATCTAGAGAAATGATATCTCTACCCTGGTCAGACTACATTTGGAGTATTGTCACTGTGAACAACACATTTTAAGAGTATACATGTTGCCTGAAGGAGAAACAATGGCATTAATATGCAAAGGGTAGTTGGAAGAGACATTCTATAAACAGAAAAGTTCCATGTTGGAGGTGAAGGATCTGAGGGATTGATTCGCAAGTTATCTGAAAGAGAAGAAGAACACCTAAAGCTTAGTGAGGACTGGGGAGAGTGGGCCTTATAATTAGCTATACCCTTCATTCAAAAGAGACCCAAGAAAAAAAAATTAACTCCTGATACTTTTCCATTTATACAAAATCTTGGTGAGGCTAATTTGTGCAGACATCAAGGGTAATCTAGATGTCCGTATGAGCAGGTAGCAGGAAGAGAGAGAATGTGGAACTCAAAGCTTTTAAAAATGAATGTTAAAATGTGTTTTTAGATGCAACTGGGAAATAAGATATACAGGCAAAAGGCTATAGAAATCTATCTTGCCCTACATGAAGACAGAAGGGAAGGGGATAAGAGAAGTGGGGGGGGGGGCAGTGATAGAAGGGAGGGCAGATTGGAGGAAGGGGTAATCAGAATGCACATTGTCCTAGCAAAGGGGAAGGGGAGAGATAGGGAGAAAATTTGTAATTCAAAATCTTGTGGAAGTAAATGTTGAAAACTGAAAATAAATAAATTAAAAAAAAATAAACAAATCTATCATTGAATGGCGCCATATATACCAAAGTATGGCTAGTTTTACTTTTTGTAATAACAACACCACAAACCCAAACTAGAAACAAAGTAGGTAACTATTGATTGGAGAATGGCTAAACACATTGTGATACTCTTCTTTCTAAAATAGTCAATGATCTCTCTTTAAAAAAAACAAGTTTTGACTGAAAAGATGAGAACCGTGACATCTGAGTGGCTCTGGCTTCCACCTTCCCCAATCCATGTAAAAAGGGGACTCTAAACAAATTTTGGAGCTGCAGAACCCACAAAATGACACAGAGAAGCTAACTTCCTGGTGAGGACAGCCTGCAAGCCAGCAGGAATTGGCCAGCACAGTGCTGTGGGAGCCATGCCCAGCCCCACATCAAGGCTTTAGCCCCAGGGCAGGCCTGACAAGCCTCCAGCCCAAGGGACTCCAGATCAGCAGCAGCTGTGGCTTGTTCCAGATTTATCAACACATAGATGAGAAGGACAAAGTGAGAGGTCAGGGCAGTCTGGACTTTGGGACCCAGTAAGTGGAAGTGCGTGGCTTTTGCCCCTGGGGCAAGAAGTCACTGAGACGCCAGCACAGCCAGCCAGCGCCATGTGGCAGCTTCAGCTCCTGGCCTGCAGAGTGTAGGGGGACCAAGCACCAGTCTGAGAGATAATCGCTCTTGCTTTAACATGCTTGGATCTGGATTGCAGTCTAGGGTGGAGGTCCTCGGGCATGTGTACAGCTTCCAGAGTGTGTGGAGGCCTCAGAGAGGGCAACCATCTAATACCTCCAGCAGCTGAGAAAACCCCAGCATTTGGGACGAAAGCTCCCCTGTCTGGTGGCAGAATCCTACTGTGTCAAAAAGCCCAGGGGTTAAGTGACTGAGGGGTGACATGACCAGGCAAAGGAAACAAAGCAGACAGAAGATCCCAACATTAGACTCCTATTTTGGGGACAAAAAGGAGCAAAGCATGGAACAGGAGAAGAACAGTGAAGTCAGAATTCCTGCATGAAAAACTACAAAGGAAAATACGAGCTGGTTACAGGCCATAGAGGACCTTAAGAAGCAGATAAGAGAAGTGGAGGAAAAATTGGGAAGAGAAATGAGAATGATGCAAGAAAATTACAAAATGAGAGTCAACATGAGGAAAATACCACCTTAAAAAATAGACTAACTCAAATGGCAAAAGAGGCTCAAAAAGGCAATGAGGAGAAGAATGCCTTAAAAAGTCAAATTTGCCAGATGGAAAAAGAATCTCAAAAGCTCAATGAGGAGAATCTTTCTTTCAGAATTAGATAGGAGCAAATGGAAGCTAATGACTTTATGAGAAAGCAAGATGCTGTTGAACAGATCCAAACAAATGAAAGAACAGAAGGCAATGTGAAATATCTCATGGGAAAAACCACTGACCTGGAAAATAGATCCAGGAGAGACAATTTAAAAATTATTGGATTACCCGAAAGCCATGACCAAAGTAAGAACCTAGAAATCATCCTCCAGGAAGTTCTCAAAGAAAACTGCGGTGATGTTTTAGTACCAGAGGGCAAAATAGAGGTTGAAAGAATCCACCGGTCACCTCCTGAAAAAGATCCCAAAAAGAAAACTCCTAGGATTATAGCCAGGTTCCAGAATTCCCAGATTAAGGAAAAAATATTACAAGCAGCCAGGAAGAAACAATTTGAATATTGTGGAAACACAATCAGGTTAACCCAGGATCTGGCAGCTTCTACACTGAGGGATCAAAAGGCTTGGAATATGATATTCTGGAGATCAAAGGAGCTGGGATTAAAACCAAGAGTCACCTACCCAGCAAAACTGAGTATCATGTTTCAGGGGAAAATATGGTCATTTCAGTGGAATACAGGACTTTCAAGCATCCTTGCTGAAAAAACCACTGTTGAATAGAAAATTTGACATTCAGATACAAGAAGCAAGAGAAGCATGAGAAGGTAAACAAGGAAAAGAAGTCATAAGGAACTTATCAAAGTTGAACTATTAACATTCCTACATGGAAAAACAATAAATGTAACTTATGAAAACTTTCTCAGTAGTTGAAGGGAATATAAATATATATATATATATATATATATATATATATATTTATATATGTGTGTGTGTCTATATATGAGGGTATAAGGGCATATGAATACATATGTGAATGTGTGTATATATGTTTACAGGTATACATAGATAGAGGGCACAGGACCAATTTAACAGGAAGGGATGATACTTAAAAGGGGAAATTAAGAGGTGAGAGGAATATAATGAGAGGAGATGGGGAGAGACAGAATGGGGTAAACTATCTCATATAGAAGAGGCAAGGGAAAATGGTTACAATGGAGGGGAAGAATAGGAAGGCAAAAGGGAATGGGTCAACCTTATTTCCATTGAATTTGGCTTGAGGAGGGAATGAAATACACACTAAATAGGGTATCTCACCCTCCAGGAGAGTGGGGGGGAGGGGATGAGAGGGGGGATGATGGAAGGGAGGGCAGGCAGCGGGGAGGGAAGTTGGGAACACCCACTTTTGAAAAGGGACAGGATCAAAGTAGAGAATAGAACAAGTGGGAAGTGGGATAGGAGGGAGTGAAATATAATCAGTCTTTTACAATATATCTACTATGTTATTGTTTTGTATTAACCACACATGTACAACCTTATCTTCCCACTGAGGGTGGGAGGCAAGGGAGGAAGGGAATGAGTCTGGAATTTCAAAGTCAAATACATATATATATACTATTATTAATACTATTTTACATGTAATTGGAAAATAAAGTAAACAGGCACTGGGGTATAGAGATCCACTGAAAAAGTTGAAAGGGGTATGGGAGAAAATATGTGAGAGAGCAGATTGGAGGAGGGGATATACTGTGGGACTGCTATTTTGGGGTGGTGGGTAGGCAAAAAACCAGGAGAAAATTTGTAACTTAAAATAATCTCGCAGAAATGAATGACGTAAATCAAGAGTTAATAAAGCATTTGAAAAAAACAAGTTTTTTATGTCTTTTAAAAATCACTACAATTTTTCTTGAGCAACTGATGGTATAGAGATTAGAGGGGGCACCTTGGAGTCAAGAAGTCTCATCTTTGTGATTTTAAACCTGGTCTCAGACATGTACCAGTTACATGACTCTGGGCAAGTCACTAATCCTGTTTGTCTCATCTGTAAAATAAGTAGAAGGAAATGGCAAACTACTCTTTTTTTAAGATCCAGAAATCCATTTTAATGAGTTCTGCCTAAAGAAAATATGAGCAGAGTGAAGGTTTAGGCACTGTTTTATAAAGATGTGCCTCTTAATCCAAAGGGTTAGGGGAGAGGGTGTGAATGACCCAATAGGGGAAGAAGCAGGTGCCTTCTCAGGTTAGTTCAGTCAGTCCTTTAGTCTTTGTTCCCAGAGCAGGACATGCAGGAAGTCTAGAGCCTTCAGTGCTTTGGGTCAGATCCCTTTCTATCTCTCCCGAATGCCAGGACTTTCCCAGAAAAAGCAGATCCTTTTTTTTAATCTTTTTTTTCCTTTTTAAAATGCTTTATTAACTTCTGATTTACATCATTAATTTCCGCCTGATTTTGAGTTACAAATTTTCTCCCCATTTTTCCACTACCCACCAACCCCAAAATAGCAGTCCCACAGGATATCCTCTCCTCCAATCTGCTCTCTTCCACATTTTCCCCCATACCCTTTTCCACTTTTCCAGTGGATCTCTAT
>NW_027185754.1:12904009-12905285 GCF_028583685.1 Petaurus breviceps papuanus | reverse complement strand
CCACTGGATATCCCCTCCTCTAATCTGTTCTCTCCCATATTTTCTCCCATACCCCTTTCGACTTTTCCAGTGGACCTCTATGCCTCAGTGCCTGTATATCTTATTTCCCAATTACATGTAAGATGGTATTAATAATAGTATACACACATATTTTTTTTATTTGAATATTTGATTTTAAAACTTTTAGTTCTGATTCATTCCCTTCCTTCCTTGTCACCTACCCTTACTGGGAAGATAAGCAGTTCAGTATATGTTGTACATGTGTAATATAATACCAAGCAAAGGCAATCTTCCCAGGTTCAAAATACCAGCATAGGTGCTCTCTATTTTATTCAGTGACAAACCAAGAACAGAGAAGATCAAAACATGACATCATTCCAAATTACAGCATTTACTAAGTGTGATTAAATAATCTGCAAGGACTACCCCACCCCAGGACCTTCCAATCATTCAATCAATTACAAAGTCCCTGTTCTAAATACTTCTCCACCCCTAGGCTATACCTTAATTAAGTCCACCACAAAGCCCCTCTTCTCAAATGGAGATTAGTTTCCAAACATAAGGTCAAAAGTTCCCCACCCCTGGATCACAATTGAATCTACCCCAGAGTTACATCAAGTTTAAACACAGCACTTAATACCCAAATGGAGGTCTTTTCTTCATCTTGACACGAGGCAAGTTCTCAGCAATCTTAGTTCCTGGGGAGACAAGGCTTAGCAAGGCCATAAGATACATTGCCAGTCCCTTCATGAATTTATCCTCTGTCTGTAGAACAGTCCTAGAACCCCTGAACACATTAGCAAAGCCCTCTCCCAGGATTTCTGTAAACATCCAACAAGAAAATCCTTCTTCAGGGCTTCTGAACCAACAGAAAGGTTCCCAGACCCCTGCAACAAAAGCACTGTCCTTCACCAGTGGACAGTATTCACTCTGTCTGCAGGACAGTCTCCAGACCCCTGCAACAACAGTACTGTCCCTCACCAGTGGACAGTATTCACTCTCTGTCTGCAGGACAGTCTCAGGGCTTCTTAGCGAACAGCCAGGTTCCAGGACTTTTTCAACAAAAGGACTGTCTTTCACCAGTGGACAAATCTGGCAAAACAACATCAAAACAGACAGACAAAGTACCAGCAAAACAGCCATGTCTCCTCAGTCCTTGGCAGCTCAGGGGGCAGGTCTCAAAAGTCCAGGGCAATTCAAAGTGGCCACCAGCAATTCTCTTAGTCTCTCTCTCTCTACGAGGTGCTGCTTCCAAAAAAATCTTCCGCCTCTCTCT
>NW_027185754.1:12866604-12903909 GCF_028583685.1 Petaurus breviceps papuanus | reverse complement strand
TTCTCTTAGTCTCTCTCTCTCCACGAGGTGCTGCTTCCAAAAAGATCTTCCGCCTCTCTCTAGTGTCTCTCCAAATATACCTCACCAGCTCCTCCCAGTTCAGGACTTTCTTTTCACATCAACAAGCCCATCCCACAGGTGGGATTAACAAACTCTGGGTTTTAACACAATCAATTTGAAAACCAAGCCAATACAGGGGAATCTTTAATTGCCATTACTATCACAACATGTGAGGCTAATGCAAAACACTAACAAAGTAGATATATTGTAAAAGACTGACTATATTTCCCTCCCTCTTATCCCACCTCCCACTTGTTCTATTCTCTATTTTGATCTCGTCCCTTTTCAAAAGTGGGTGCTTCCAACTTCCCTCCCCCCAGCTTGCCCTCCCTTCCATCATCCCCCCTCTCATCCCCTTCTCCCCCTACTCTCCTTGAGGGTGAGATACCCTATTTAGTGTGTATTTCACTCCCAGGTGAAATACAGATTCAATGGGAATAAGGTTGACCCATTCCCTTTTGCCTTCCTATTCTTCCCCTCCATTATAACCATTTTCCCTTGCCTCTTCTATATGAGATAGTTTACCCCAATCTGTCTCTCCCCATCTCCTCTCATTATATTCCCCTCACCTCTTAATTTCACCTTTTTAGAATCATCCCTTCCTGTTAAATTGGTCCTGTGCCCTCTATCTATGTATACCTGTAAACATATATACATACATTCACATATGTATTCATATGCCCATATACCCTCATATATAGACATATGCATATATTTCTAATCCCTTCAACTGCTGAGAAAAGTTTCATAAGTTACAATTATTGTTTTTCCATGTAGGAATGAAAATAGTTCAACTTTTATAAGTTCCTTATGATTTCTTTTCCCTGTTTACCTTTTCATGCTTCTCTTGCTTCTTGTATCTGAATGTCAAATTTTCTGTTCAACTCAGGTTTTTTCAGAAAGAATGCTTGAAAGTCTTTTATTCCACTGAATGACCATATTTTCCCCTGAAGTATGATACTCAATTTTGCTGGGTAGGTGACTCTTGATTTTAATCCCAGATCCTTTGTCCTCCGGAATATCATATTCCAAGCCCTTCAATCCCTCATTGTAGAAGCTGTCAGATCCTGGGTTATCCTGATTGTGTTTCCACAATATTTAAATTGTTTCTTCCTGGCTCCTTGTAATATTGTCTCCTTGATCTGGGAATTCCAGAACCTGGCTATGATATTCCTAGGAGTTTTCTTTTGGGGACCTTTTTCATGGGGTGATAGGTAGATTCTTTCAACCTCTATTTTGCCTTCTGTTTCTAAAACATAAGGGCAATTTTTCTTGAGAATTTCTTGGAGGATGATTTCTAGGTTCTTACTTTGATCATAGCTTTTGAGTAGTCCAATAATTTTTAAATTATCTCTCCTGGATCTATTTTCCAGGTCAGTGGTTTTTCCCATGAGATATTTCACATTGCCTTCTATTCTTTCATTTGTTTGGATCTGTTTAACAGCATCTTGATTTCTATTAAAGTCACTAGCTTCCCTTTGCTCCAATCTAATTCTGAAGCAATGATTCTCCCCATTGAGTTTTTGAGATTCTTTTTCCATCTGGCAAATTTAGCTTTTTAAGGCATTCTTCTCCTCATTGCCTTTTTGAGTCTCTTTTGCCAATTGAGTTAGTCTGTTTTTTAAGGTGGTATTTTCCTCATTCAGGCTATTGACTCTCATTTTGTAATTTTCTTGCATCATTCTCATTTCTCTTCCCAATTTTTCCTCCACTTCTCTTACCTGCTTCTTAAGGTCCTCTATGGCCTGTAACCAGCTCGTATTTTCCTTTGCATCTTTTGATGCAGGAGTTCTGACTTCACTGTATTCCTTCTGTTCCATGCTTTGCTCCTTTTTGTCCCCAAAATAGGAGTCTAATGTTGGAATCTTCTGTTTGTTTTACTTCCTTTGCCTGGCCATGTCACCCTTCAATCACTTGACCTCTTGGCTTTTTGTCACAGTAGGACTCTGCCACAAGACAGTGGAGCTTTCATCCCCAACGCTGGGGTTTTCTCAGCTGCCGGAGGTATTAGTTGGGTGCCCTCTCTGAGGCCTCCACATGCTCTGGCAAGCTGGTCACCTACCCCAGGACCTCCACCCTAGACTGCAATCCAGATCTAAGTAGGTTAAATCAGGAGCGATTACCCCTCAGACTGGTCACTTGGTCCCCCAATACTCTGTAGGCCAGGAGCTGAAATTGCAATGTGGCACTGGTGCCATGTCTCTGTGGCTTCTTGCCCTGCAGGCAAAAGCCTATGTGCTTCCAACTACTGGTCCCAGCATCCACACTGCACTGACCTCTCACTTTGTCCTTCGCATCTATGTGTTGAAAAATCTGGAAACAGCCACAGCTGCTGATGAGCTGGAGTTCCTCCTGCCAGACGCCGGTCAGACCCACCCTGGGGCTAAAACCCCTAGCTCATGCGCGCCTCAGCTTGGCTCCCAGAATGCTGCTCTGTCTGCTTGCTCCTGGCCTGCTGGGCTGTCCTCAGTGGGAAGTTAACTTCTCTGTGTCATTTTGTGGGTTCTGCAGCTCCAAAGTTCAGAGTCCTCTTTTACATGGATGGGGGAAGGTGGAAGCCGGAGCCCTGCAGAGGTCCTGCTTCTACTCCACCATCTTGACTCCACCCCAAGCAGTTTGGCAAACTACTCTTGTATATTTTCCAAAAAAAAACCCAAATGGGATGGTAGAGAGTCAGACACAACCAAACAACAACCACAAAACAACATATTCTTCTTCTCTCCTCTTCTTCTCAGAGAGGCATGTCATATAGAAAAAAAAAATTCACAAAAAAAGGTACAGAAAAGGAATAGTAAAAGATCAGCATAAATAATCAATACATTTAAATAGTATGAAAATATGTGCAACATAAAACTCTTGTAGATCTCTCACCTCTGAAAATGGGTGAGTGTATTTTTTCATCTCTTTATTTATCATGATTGTTTTTTATAATTTTGCAATACTGTAATGGAAATGCAAATTTAAAGATCTTCCCTGCCCCTAAGCCCTTTGATAGGCTTAAGAGACTCAGAACCTTCCTTGATTTGAAAATATACTCTGCCTCCTAATAGGCTGAATGTGGTCACATGGAGCCTGTGGCAGGAGGTTTGGTTTTCAGGAATGCCCATACCTTGTTGCTGTGTGATTGGGCAGTGGGTCAAGAGGGTGGTTACATTCTCTGACCCAGGAGAAGGCTATATAATCCCTGACGTGAGGCTTTACTTTGGGGCTCACTTTGAGAAGTGTTCTGTGATTTCATCAGATGAGACTCTGGGAAGCTGTTGTTGAGAGCCCCCCAGCTTTGAAAAGCCCAGATGTTGATGGTAACTGTGATTTGGTATGCATGTAATGGTTGAACAGTTTCAAAACCTGTCTGCTTGATCTGTTTCTCTGTCTTGATAATTCTGTCTGTATACTCTGAAGTTTGGGGTGCTGACCTTTTCCCCCTGAACTAGGTAAACGATTTATGTTTGACTGATTAAAGTAAGCTTATTAACCCATTTTGAGTTGCTTTCCTTTATCAAAGCAGATTCAAGAACCTGTGTTGGCAGCCACCCTGGGGATGCTGGGGTGCTTGCTGCTACAAATACTCATTTTTAATTTCTTTTGTGGTTGTTCTTTCCATTTACATTTTTGTAGCCATTGTATATATTGCTTTCTTGGCACTACTTACTTCACTCTGCATCCATGCATGTAGATATTTCTATGGCTTTCTGTACTCATCACATTCATTATTTCTTACACTTACAGTAATATTTTATTGCATTCATGAACTACAATTTGTTTGGCCATTCCCAAATTGATGGACATTGACTATGTTTGTAGTTCTTTGCTATCACTAAAGTGCTACTACAAATATCTCAGTATATATTAGAATTTTCTTCTTACCAGTGGCCTTTTTTGGAGGTAAAGGTCCAGTAATATAATCATTAGATTAAAATATAACTGCATTTTAGCAATTTTAGTCAAAATTATAAATTGTTTTAAAAAACAATGGTACTGGTTCACAACTCCACTAACAATGTATTAGCCTGACACAATACTTCTAACATTGACTACTCCAATCTTTTGTCATCCTTGCCAATTTGTAAGATGTAAGGTGAAACCTCAGGGTTGTTTTGATGTACTTTTCTGTTATTGTTAGTCATTTGGAGAATTCTTTTATATGATTACTAATAATTTGTGATTCTTCTTTTGAAAACTGTTCATATCCATTGACTATCTAATCTCTTAGTCAATGACTTCAGGTGATATAGATACATGCATAATATACATTTATAAATATGTATACACACATAATGTACACATGTAAATATAAAATATTTTAATTGTTTCTGTTTCTTGGATAAAAAAACAGTTATCAAGGTAATATAAAGGTTTCTTTATTAGAAGATAACAAAAAATTTTCCCAATTAAATAGATGCATTAATTTATACATATACACGTGTGTGTGCATAGAAGCTTTTAAGTTTCATGTAATAAAAGGTATTTGTTTTATCTTTTGCATTAGCCTTCATCTTTTATTTGGTTAGAAATTATTCTCTTACCTATAGCAATGAGAGGTATATAATATTCTCCTCTTCTATTTTTTAAAGTTTAGTATGAAGGTCATATATCCATTTAGGATGTATTGTAAAATATGGTGTAAGTGTTGGTCTAAATCTAATTTCTAACAAACTGCTTTCTAATTCACCTAGTAAATTTTAATTCCTTCCCCAAATAATGAGTGTTTTCTGCTTTATTGATCATTGGGTTATTAATTTCCATGGTTTCAGATTCTCCCTTGTGCAGTCTGTTACATTGATTTACCTCTATTTTTAAGTAATACCAGATGGTTTTAAAGACTAATGCATCATAATATAGTTTGAGGTTTGGAAATGATATTCCTCCCATTCTCATCTCTGTTCATAATTTCCCTTAATATTCTAGACACTTAATTTTTCCAAATAAATTTTGTTACTATTTTATGAAGTTGATTTGTATAGCATTAAATCTGTTAATTAACTTTAGAAATGATATTTTCTAAAAAAAAATATTGGCATGTCCTAACCATGAATACTGAATATCCTCTAGCTATTTAAGTTGCTCTTTATTTAAAGAGCATTCTGTAATTGAATGTATATGTATATAATTTAATTACTACATTGTATGTTATATTAAATGTATTTTATTTATTGAATTTATATAAAATATACATTCAATTATAAAGTGATAGTATACACATATGTATACATACATATATGTGGCATGTGTACATATTTCATATGCTTTGACAGATTAATTCACCATAAACCATGTGCATTTTATAGTTATTTTGAAAGAGATTTCACTCTCTATTATTGCTTTATGTATTTTATTATTATATATAGATGTGTTTTTTTTATTTTTGAGGGTTTATTTTGTAGACTTAAATTTTGCTGAAGCTTTTGTCTCAGTATCTCTGCTGGCTCTCTCAGGTTTTTCAAATAAATTATCATATTATCAAGAAACAATGATATTTTTAATCTCCTCTTTGTCATTCTCTACACTTTTCATTCTTTCTCTTATTATTATTACAAGCATTTCTAGAAGTAAATAAAATAATAGTGAGGAAAGTAGGCATATTTGCTTTGCTCTACATTTATTACAAAACAGTTCTAGCAAACCATGTTTCGAATAATGCTTGCTTTTGGGCTTAGGTACATATTTTTTTATGATATTTAAAAAAAGATCTCTCTGTGCCTATATTTTGTAGGATTTTTAGCATAAAATAGTATTTCACTTTGTCAAAGGTTGTTTTTTTCTGAATTTACAGAGATAACCATGTGTTTTGAGATGTTTTTATTTTTAATATGATTAATTGTGCTATTTTCATTATGTTGAATCTTTCTTGCATCCCTGATGTAAATTTAACTTGACTTTAATGAATGATTTCTTGGATGAATCTCTATAAACTATTTGACAGGATTTTATTTAATATTTTAAAATTCATATCCATTATGATATTAATCTGTAGTTCTTTTTCTGTTTTACCTTGCCTTAGTTTAGATATTATCACTATATTTGTCTCACAAAGAGAATCTGATACATTGCTTTCTTTAATAACTTTTGAGAATAATTTTTAGAGTATTGGTACTATTTATTCTTTAAAAATTTGTTGGAACTCTCCTGTGAATACATCAGGACCAAGAGATTCCCTACACCCTTTCGTAGTTCATTTACAGTTCGTTGTATTTCATTTTCTGAATGAGGTTATTCAAATCTCTCCTTAGTCTGTGTGTTTGGGTCATTTGGATTTTTGAAAGTATTTTTTTTATTTCTTTTGTGTTCTCAGTTTTGTTATAATTGTACAAAGTAAATTCTGATAATACTTTTTTATATATTCTAATTTTGTTGTGTTTTCTTTTTGGAAGGGGGAAAACAAGGCAATTGGGGTTAAATTACTTGCCCAAGGTCACACAGTTAGTAAGTGTCAAGTGTCTGAGGCTGGATTTGAACTCAGGTCCTCTTGACTCCAGGACCAGTGCTCTATTCACTGCACCACTGGCTACTCCTTTTGTAATTCATATTGTTCCTTTTCTAAATTTTGATTACATTTTCTGTTTTCTCTTAAATCAAATTGACTAAAAGTTTATCAATTTTATTAGTTTTTTTCGAACACCTTTTAGTTGTATCATTTCTATAAGTTTTTTTTGTTTCCAGTTCATTTCTCCCTTAGTTTTTAAATGTTTCCTCGTTTGTTTTTATCTTAAATTTGTTTAAGTGATGATTTTCTATTTTAATCCAATATTTAGTTTGTTAATATACTCCTTTTCTATTTTGTTAATGTATGTTTGTTGGAATATGATTTTTCCTCTGAGAACTGTTTTAGTTGCATTACTGAAATTTTAGTGTGCTACTTCGTTATAATAATTTTCTTTTACATAATTATCAATTTTTTCTTTGATTTGTTTTTTGACCAACCTTTTATTAGAATTTGATTAGTTTTTGTCTTTTTTGGAGGGGGGAAGGCAGGGCAACTGGGGTTAAGTGACTTGCCCAAGGTCACACAGCTAGTAAGTGTTAAGTGTTTGAGGTCATATTTGAACTCAGGTCCTCCTGACTCCAGGGCTGGTGTTGTATTCATTGTACCACCTAAATGCCCCACCCCTTTTGGATTTGATTATTAAACCTACATTTGAATATGCCTCTTTTGTTTGTACATCCTGAACTAGTAACAATTTTTGTTGCATTATCATATGTAGAGAATGTCTATTATTTCTATTTTTTTAAATTTTTTTCTTATATTTTATCTTTATATTATCTTTATAAATATATATCTAATAGATGCTCAATTGTTTTTTAAAAGTCTCGTATGGTGGTAAGAAACACATATATTCTTTAGCAGTCACATTGAGAAGGCGCCATAAATTTTTAGTTCTAGTTTCTCCAGCAATTTGTTCAGTTCTGTATTCCCCTGTGTTAAAAAAAAAGTTTTTTAGACATATCTAAAATTGAAAGAGAAATATTGTAATTGCCTGCCATTATTTTATTATCATATATGCTTAACTTTTCTTTTATGAATTTAGATGCTAAGGTATTTGGATCACACAAGTTCAATACTCATATTGGTTTGTTTTCTATAAGTTCCTTTAAGCATAATGGAGTTTTCTTGTTCATCCCTTTTTATATTTTGAGTATTGGATTTTGCTTTATCTGATAACCTGATTGATTTTGGGATTCATCACCTGCAAGGTAAGTTGTTGTTTTTTGTTTGTTTGTTTGATTGTTTTTACCCCCAGTTCCTTGTATTTATTCTGTATGTGTCTTTTTAAAAATGTATTTCTTTCAAGCAACAGATTGTGGGATTTTGTTTTCTTGTCTAATATATAACTCCTTTTTATTTTTTTGAATTGTTTAATCTATTTACATTCAAAGTTATGAAAGTTAAGTTTGAGTTTCTCTCTATTTGTCTTTAATTTTTTTTCCCAAAATTAGGACTTTTTTTTCTCTTCCTCTGTAAACAGAATACTCTATTTCTTTAGTTATTTATTCTTGGTCTATTTTAAAGTGAATTTGTTCTGAGGGGCTCTCTTTCCCCTCACTCTTACCTCCCCTCCTATTTATTTCCCCTTTCCCTAGTTTTGAAAATTTGCTTGACTTACATTCTTGTTATTTCTTGATTTTATCTATTTATTTTTTCTCCTCTTTAGGTAAATAGGCAAATGAAACCTCCATTCATTTCTTCTCTTTCAAAATAATTTAATCATTAGTTTCTTAAATTTCATTTTTATAAAGGATTTCTTTCCTTCTTTCACTTCATTATTTCTATTCCCTTCCTTTCCATTCTAGACTTTTGTTCTTTGATTCATTAGCTTTATACTTATTTAGTCCTTCATCATTTTCTTTATTCTTTATGGAATTAAAGTTTCTAAGGTACCTATTTGGGCTCCTCACTTCTAAATAGCTTTTATGTTTTTGCCTTGTAGATCTTGTAGATGCCCTTTTTCTGTTATGCTTCACTCTTGAAACTATAAATTCTTCTAGGTGATAGAGAAGATATTTTCCCATGGTCAGAATTTTCCTATGTCCTATTTTTCCTGTTGTGGAGTTTATTATTAACCTTTGACCTCTTCCTGATAATTTTTCCCATGTGATTTGATATTTCCTCTCTAGGTTCATACCCTCCCATTCTTCTTAGGGTCCATTGCCTGCAGGAGTCCTTATTTTCCTTCTGAGACAGGATGAAAGGTCTCTCTAAACACCAAATCTGTGCAGATCATACATTGTAAGATCCTGGTTGCCCTTTGTGGAATATATCTCTTCTCCCATGGGGGCACTGATCAGTGGTACCCTATTCCCATGCTTGAAATAAGGTTTCCCCTTTTGTTTTGTTTCAATCCCTTCCTTTGCCTCCTTTCCCATTCTCTGGAAAGGCTCTCTTCTTCTAGAGATACTACAGGAGCTTCATTGTTAGCCTTTGTCTTGATTGGGATACTTAATACACATTCATTTCTTTCTATTTTCTTCCTTCTCTTTCCCTTTTCTCTCACCCTTTCATTTTGTAATCTAACCCCACAAAAACCATTTATTCCCTTAAAGACAAGATGTTGTAAGGTTTAGTCCATGATGTAGAGAGGTCCCATTTGAGATTATGTGATATATTGTAGTTGACCTAATCAGCATGGATTATTTTCTTCAATTCCATTCAGTAGCATGGGAATAGTAGTGGAGAGGGAGATGGGGAGAAGAGGGGAATAAACATTTATACTGCACCTTATTTGTGCCAGGAATTGTGCTAAACACTTTAAAAATATTTTATTTGATCCTCACAATAACCCTATGAGGCAGAGACTATCATCCCCATTTTACAGTTGAGGAAACTGAGGCAAACAGAGGTTAAGTGACTTGTCTAAGGTCACCCAGCTAGTAAGTGTCTGGGGCCAGAACTCAGTCTTCCTGACTTGATGACCAGTGCTATATCCACTGTACCTCCTAGCTGACCTGATGGTGAGAATAATACAAAGTTATTGATTGATTGATAAATGCAATGTAATATTAGTGTTCCTTCTTCAATGAATATGAAGAATGAAGAGATGCATGGTAAGACATTAACAAATGAAGTGTAAAATTAGACAAGAAAACAAATATATACAATGACTGGCAATTTAACACACAGAACAATAAAAAAGAACTAAACACTATATAATTATTACGAATAAGCCTATCCCTGAAGAAGAGTTGAGAAAAGCCCCCTCTCTCCTTTCATTGCAGGGTATAGAATATTGCATAAGCCATCAGACATGGGGGAGATATTGACTGGCTTTGATGTACTGCTTTTCTCTCTTTTAATCTTCCTTTTAAAATCTTTGTTGAGGGGAAGCTAGGTGGTGTAGTGAATACAGCACCAACCCTGGAGTTGGAAGGACCTGAGTTCAAAACCAGCCTCAGACACTTTACACACTCACTGGCTGTGTGACCTTGGGCAGGTCACTTAACCCAAATCGCCTCACCTTCCCCCCTCCAAGGAAAAAAAATCTGTGTTACACAGTGTTGCTTAATGGGCAGGGGTATTTTTTGGAAAGGAATATAATATGAAAACAAAAAACAATAAAATTTATATTGTTTAAATAAAAGAGAATCTTTGAGGTCACTTGATAATTAGAGACTAAAAGAGTTTGGGGGGATAAAAAGGAGATTACAAAGGCTAGGAAAAATATATTTGAATCATGCCTAGGGAAATGGAGCCAGAAATCATGGAACCAAGAATAGGAAAACTTCCAATTGCTATTGTGCTTCCATCCCTGCCATGGGGAGTCAACATATACTTTGGATATTTAAGGATGAAGAAAGTTGGGCAATGCTGGTGGAACATTAGTTCCACAGCCATTTCATGAGTGAGATTCAGAGTCAATTAAACGTCCAAAGCTTGGGAAGGTATTGCCACATTGCCTGGTTTCCTCTATTAGACTTCCTGGCCATGTCTCTGTTCTTTTTCCCTAATATGCTAACCCAGAGGGAAGGCAGCTGGAGAGCAATGTGTTATACTCCCCTGGGCTTATTGTGTGCTCTGGCTACATATGGCACGCCTATCGACAAGGTGGTCAGTTTCCAACACAGATGATTCTGCAACTATAATATCATTCATATACAGCCCAGGCTGCATTTCTGGACAATTTTTCTAAGACTGCACTTTGCATCTCTGGTATGTTTTACAGGTCTGGCTATACTTCTCTTTCCAGTCTCTCTTTCTCTTACTTACCCCTCCTGTCTCTATCTCCTACCTCCCCTTTTACTCTCAATGTCTCTTCTTCCTTCTTTCTCCCTTTCCTTGTCTTAGAAGTCTCTCTCCTTCTTCCTTTCTCCTAAACATTTTCCTCCCCCAATCTATAAGCAGTTTCTCCTTCCTTTAATGGGCCAGAATATGAAAGAACATATTAAAAATTGTCCATTGAATAAAGGTTAATATCTTGCTTCCTAATTTTAAAAGTGAGCGGAAAACTCTCAAAAAGAAAAAAGAAAATTAATCATTGGGGGAGGGAGTCAGGTGATGTTTTTGAGACCCACAGTAAGTCAATAGTCATTTAAATCATTTCAGGTTTTAAGTCTATTCATACTTGTAGGTGGAGTTAGATTGATTTTTTCCTCCCCAAATGGGTCAGCGGCCCTTGATAGAAAAGTCTCCTCATATCTGATTTATAGCATAAAGTATTTGCAGTAATTGTGTGTGAGATATTTCTGACTATAGGAAAAAGAGGAGGAGAATGGGGGAGAGGGATTCTATTAATCACTGCTTGAAAGAAAAAACACCAAGCTAAGGTAGGTGGACTTTCAGGGAGATACAAGAACAGAAATATGCAGAGTAGCACATACTAATGCTTTGCCATCTGTAGTCTGGGGCCTTAATTCTCACTCCATCTTCCTTGGTCAATGAACAGGGACAACTTGCTTTCAGTTCTATGACTCATCTTTATCATAAAAAAGACCCTATTTAGGTGGCAGAAAAGCTTTAAATTATGGTCTCTTTCTCTCTGTCTCTTGGTTAACAGTAAATGGGAGGAAGATATCTCTTTGGAACATTTCACAAAGGCTGCATCATTCCCATCCAATTCTTTGCAACATGCCTTGGAGTAGATATTTCATCAATATTTAACAAATGGACAAATAAAGGAAGTCCTATTGTGCTAGAGGTATTTGAGGAATGATCTAGGATTGTGATTGAAAAAGACAGATATTAAAAGGCGTTCCCAGAATCAATATTAGCACTCACCACAGAGGGAATTCTAATACTCCTGTTACAAAGCTAGTGTCGGCCTCATTACAGGTCACCTCTGCTGTGAAACACCCAATTTCTTCGTTTTGTAAGAAGTTTAACAGAGTACAAGGTTGCACAGCTTGAAAGGGCACAGAAAAGAAGGACCCCCCTCCAAGGTTCTTAGTGTTACATCTGTATTTCCTGTTACCTGCCTCTATCTAGCTTCATGTACTATGCCCAGCTCTACCACACCCAGCACCACTCAGGGTCTCTAAATCCTAAACATTTCTCTTCTTCCACTCCTCCACTCCCTGATTGTTGGGAGATGGGGAGATGAGGAAAGGAGGGTTGGACATCATTTCCTTTGTCCCATCAGTGTCCTTTTACAGGTCCACAGAGAGCTAGCTGAATCTCAGTACATCCTCAGAAAGCTGCCTGCTTTTGAAGGCAGGGAGTCAGAGATCATAAGATCTTAAGATCATCGAGGGTCTGAAGGGATCTCAGAAGTCAGCTGGTCCAAACCTTGTCTTTGTACAAACAAGGAAACTGAGGTCCAGAGAGGATAAGGAACTTGTGACCAAGCTCAGAGAGGTGGATGCTGAATCTGGATCCTCTGACCAGTGCCCTGCCCATCATACTTTGTTGTCTCTCCAGTGTCCTGTCCTAAGACGGAGTGCCATTAGGGCTATTCAGAACCAAGGAAGTGTTCATCTGCTTTGGAAGAAGGCTGCTAATGGCAGAGATTCTGTAACCTCTGACTTAAGCCAATCAAAATAAAGAAAATGTCCACAGCATCAGAAGGAACTTAGGAGCATTTGAGTTTCAATAATTTTGCTATGATGAGCTCAAGTTGGAGCTAATAGCGCTAATAAGAATGTATCAACATCCATATATAACATATACAATTCAGTAAAAGGAAACTGACATTCTACCACTGGCATAGTGCAAAGAGTTACTATCAAAGGCTAAAAAAAAGGGTGTCATTGCCATATTTTCTCACACAAATTAATAAAGATTAATGACTCATATGACCAACAAGGCAGCAAGAAGGAAGGATAATAGATAATCCCTAGCACAGTGCCTGACAGTTGTTCAGTCATTTCAGACATGTCCATCTCCTTCTTCAGTTCATTTTATAGATGAAGAAACTGAGACAAACAGGGGCAAGTGACTTGCCCAGTGTCACACAGCTAGTGAGTGTCTGAGGTCAAATTTGAAGTTAAGTCTTCCTGACTCCATGCCCGGTTCTCTATTCACTGAGCCACTTAGCTACCCCTTGGCACTCAGTAGGTACTTTATAAATACCTATTGGTTAACTGATTGCTTTGGTAACCACAAAACATTAAAAGACCTAAAGAAATGCTCACAGCCCGTGGGGTAAATCCGTTAAGGAGGATTTATGGGAGAAATTGACACAGTTTTCTTCTTCCTACTCACAACATGGGGAAAGCATTTTTTTTTAAGACAAAGCTGTCCCCAGGATTTTACTGGTCCCAGCTTTCCTGGCAGAGTTTCCTGGTCATCTAAGGATATAAAATATCCCAGACACATGGAATCTAGGACCCTCAGACTTGGCAAATTTCTGAAGCGCAGATGAGTCATCTTACTCTGCCCTGATAACCAGACACATTTCCATATGGAGATGAGGGGGCCCATATCCAGAGGAGCTAAATGTTTCTATATCCTTTTCACATATCCTTGCTGGGGTAGGGCAAAGCCAAATGACTTTTATTAACTGTCTGATGTCTTATAAATACATTCTTTCATTCCAAGTTAAACCCTCTAAACTAAGAGTATTGGCATTAGTGCCACCCACCTGATAACAACAATAACCTCATGAGATGGGTGGTACCACTTAGTATACCCACCTTCTATTTGAATGTTAGTTATTGCATGTCTTCTCTATTTGAATTCCAGTTATTGCAAATCTTATTGCAGCTAAAAGAATTGACATTCAGAGACACCAAGGGACAGGGACAGGCCCACACAGCTAGCAAGGCTTAGAGCACATTTTTTGGAACTGAAGCACTATGTGTCACAGTGGAAAGAACACTGGATTTGGAGTTAAAGGACCTTTGGTTGTCTAACTCATCATCTTGCAGAGTTCAATGAACCTTATTACTCACAACTCATCAGTATCTGTTGCCCCTTTGATTAGAAAGTGATGGTTCCTCCATTTAAAGAAAAGGGACAGGATGAACCTCTCCACAGGTATCTCCTCATTTCCCACTCTGCTGCACTCATTCTGGACTTCTTTGACTTCTTCTTCATGGTCCTAATCAAGTAGCTTCTTCCTTCTGCCCCTCC
Source organism: Petaurus breviceps papuanus (assembly GCF_028583685.1). Lineage (NCBI taxonomy): Eukaryota > Metazoa > Chordata > Mammalia > Diprotodontia > Petauridae > Petaurus > Petaurus breviceps. Next base: position 12,889,850 of record NW_027185754.1, on the reverse strand, counting down.
CCCACATCCTTTTCAGCATTCTTTTGTACTCTGCTTTGTGTACCCATTGGATGATAAGCTACCTGAGGGCAGGACCTACTTTCTTTTTATTTCTATTTCTATTCCCTTAGTACAGTGCCTGGCATACAGTAGGCACTTAATAAATGTTTATTTACCATTGGATATTGGGGTCGAATTCTAGCTCTGCCATATACTATTTGTGAAGCTTTAAGTATGCCATTTCTCCTTTCTAGGTCTCAGTTTCCTCATCTATAAAATGACAGGAAAGAACTAGATGATCTTTATGGTGTCCTGCTCTAAATCTATGAACATATAGAAAAGGAAAAGAAAGGTATCTGGGTAGAGCAAAACCTCATAGCTCAGCACTCTCAACCTGACATTTCATTCTGATTTTCCTTTCTTCCCATACCCAATAGTCTTCCCACATCCAATGACTCATTAATCCCATGTATATGCCACAGGTGTGTGGACATGCTTGGTGCCTCCCTTTGATGCTGAATGCATTCTCTCTCCCCTCATAACAACACAGCAGGTCAACAAGGGGGCCTAGTATAGGATATTAAGTGGGTAACGGCACATGGCATCTGTTTCTTTTTTGCCCCAGTGGAGTTGTACTCAGAGAGCTGGGATTCCTTCTTCTTTCCATCAGACAGAATAATGAGAGTCTCACAGGCTGCAAGACTTAAGTGAATCTTATTCTGCTCATCTGTGACTAACATCACCTGCAGTAGTCCAAGTTACAGGTAAAGTCCTAGCAAAAGCCAGAGCCAGCAAGAAGATTTAAAGGAGAGGAAGTAATAGGGAAGGTTTTTTTTTTTGTAGATTTGGGGAGGTAAAGATTATCTAAAGTAACTCTAGACTTTCTGATGTCTTTAAATTTTAAGATTCTAAGAGCATTGAATTAATGGTGCCTGTACTTTCCCACTTGTATAGCAATGGCTTTGAAACTAAAATCCTTCTAGGCTCCCAAGCCCTTCCTCATCACAGCACTTGCCAAAGGTGAAATCATAGAACTTTATAATTTTGAGTTGCAGAGGGCCTAAGCAGCCATCTCAGTCCAACTCATACTCAAGAGGATTGCCCACTGTAACATTCCCAACAAGTGATAGTATGTTACTAGAAGACTTCTTGAGGTAGCTCATTCGTCCCACTTTTGGACAGCTGTAATTGTGAGGATATCTCTTTGTTTCCTGACATGAAGCCTAAACTTCTCTCTTTAAAACTTTCATTGTTCTTGGTTCTGCCTTCTGGGATCAAACACAAGCGTAATCCTTCTTCCTTATGTCAGTCCTTCAAAGAATAGAAAATAGTAATCATATTCTCTTCCCCTAGTCTTTCTTCTGTAGGTCAACTATCCCTAATTCCTTCAACCTATTTTTAGAGATTTTACATTGGAGGAATCACCAAATTTTCCTTAGAGATTTCAAGAAAATTTATTCTCAGTTGAAATCAATTATTGGAGGCAAACAGATGTTGCTGTCTCCCTTCAGGCCTTAATCATCTGCGTGGGAATCAGGAGACCTTTTCCCATGGCTCCCTTTTTGGCCTCCCCATCATAAGAAGCAAGAAAATCTCTGGAGGTACCACAGACTTCCCACAATGACCCTTTCTAATATTCTCTTCCCATCTCTAAAAAGCTTTGAGGGATTTGACTCATATGGCATTCTTCTACTGAGCCAACCAACAAACTTACTCTTCAGTTCAACACCATGCTCCCTCTCTTTTACCCTGTTGATTTTTTTGTCCTGTTAGACCCATCATTATCCTGAACACACTTGTAGCACTTCTCCTTTTGTATGTGACAGTGATCACAATTTCCATAGAATATCCTCTCCTGATGAGTATGACCATCACTCAAGTTAACACTACAATTTTTGGTATTTGGGACAAGGGACTCAAAATGTACCTTGGAAAAGCATAATTTAGCACAACTCTGCACTGACTTTTCTTTTCTTTTTGGAGGACAGTTGGTGACTTGCCCAACGTCACACGGCTAGTTTTTGTATTAAGTGTCTGAGGTCAGATTTGAACTCAGGTCCTCCTGACTCCAGGGCCGGTGCTCTAATCACTAACCACCCCTCACACTGACTTTTTTAACACAAAATCATTTGAGCAGATAATGGGGGAGGGTGGGGGAACACTAGAATAATGAAAGGGAAAATTAGGTGGAACAAGGCCAGAGTGAAGATCATATAGGATTTAGCCAGCAGAAGAAACTAGCTTTTTATTTTAACTATGTATACTCACTATATGCTAAAGTCAGTTGTTTCTATATTTCTGAAGAAGTTCAAGTGTTTTTTAGCAGTCTCTAAATTGTGGTGCTCTGGAGTGAAGCCCTCTTTGCCCCACTCTGGTTACAGATCCAGTGTTCACTTCTTATAGGTTCAAAGTAAAATCAGAGACAAATCCTTTTCCTCTGTGGTCAGTCATTTATGTCTCATTGATGAAAAGACTTTAAAGTAGAAACAAAACTCTTAAGTTCTTCAAAGAATATAATAAAAAGGCATGTCTCTGTTTGCACACACAAACATATCCCCAAATTTAAGATATACCTTGAAGCAACACATTATTATTCTATCCACCACTGTGAATTGTTTACTAACATCTTTCTTTGAATAACATTAACAGCTTGTGTCAAAATGTCAAAAGTAATTTAATTCAAAGCTAACTCAACTCCATGTACATTTGTCTCCTACCCGGCTGTCTCTCAAATTTACAGCAGTATTTTCCAAATTAGCTTTACTTTTTTTTTCCTTTCCTGTGTCATCTCCTCTTACTGTAATGTCATTTACAAGAATTATCCAGATGCTAGCTCTTTTCTGGGTCTGCAGAAATTCGGTTTCTGGTGATGTATTTGGAACACCAGGAGACTGTCTTGGAGAACTTCTCATTTGCTATGAGAAGCAGTGACCAAGAGTTGGCAGATAAAGCTATAGTCCACATACTTGCAGGTTTAAATTCTTTCCTTTTTTTCTTTCTTTCCTTCCCTCCCTCCTTCCTTCCTTCTTCCCTCTTTCCTATCATCTCTCCCTCCCTCCTCTTCATATTTTTCCTTGCTTCTTTCCTTTCTCCTCCCCATCCTTCCTTCCTCCCTCCTTTTTTCCTTCGTTTTCTCCCTCCTTCCTATCCCTATTTCTCTCCCTCCCTTCTATCCTCCTTTCATGGATGCATGTATTCACACTTGTATTCAATAAATTATACACACACACACACACACACACACACATATATATATATATGTATATATGTATAATATACCACACTGTGCACTGGAAGAATTCTTCTGCCCTCTCTGCTATAGAGTCTCTACAATCAGGGATGAATCACAGACATAATTCTGCTCCAATATCCTCTTCATTTGCTTCATGTTGCTGTTGTTGTTCAGTCATTTCCAACTCTTTGCGACCCCATTTGGGGTTTTCTTGGCAAAGATACTAGAGTAGTTTACCATTTTTTTTCTCCAGCTCATATTATAGACAAGGAAACTGAGACAAACAGGGTTAAGAGACTTGCCCAGGGTCACACAGCTAATAAGTGTCTGAGGACAGATTTGAACTCAGAGAGATGTCTCCATGACTCCAGACTCAACACTTCATCTACTGAGCCACCTAGCTGCCCCTCATTGCCTTCGTATTCTCAGTTTAATGAATTGAGTGTATTACTAAACTAGCATTTATTAAATTCTAATTCTGTGTGTGGCATTGTAACTGAGAATGGAATTACTAATGACTGATGGTTAGGTAGTCCAGTCTTATTGAGAGCCCATGGGGTATGTAGCTCAGTTATCTATATGGCAGGAAGGAAAATGGAGATGGAGATGCTTATATAGCTTAATGGAGCACACAGGACAGAGACTGAGCAATTAATAAAGGCTGAATCAAAAGTCTGTTAGTATCTACTACAGAATTAAATTTCACAGATACTTTGAGGTAGAAAAAAACCTTAGTGATAATCTAATTCAGTCCCTTCATTTTAAAGAGGAAAAAACAGGTCCAGAAGGTGAATACAACTTGCCTGACAGCACTTAGAATCAATGATGAGGAGGAGTACTAGCATTTATTTAGTGCTTCAAGGTTTTCAAAATGCTTTACAAAAATTATTTGTTTCTCACAGCAATTCTTGGAGGTAGGTTCTATCATTATGTCCATTTTACAGATAAGGAAATTAAGGCAAACAGAAATTTAAGTGACTTGCATAGGGTCATACATCTAGCAAGTGTCTGAGGCTGGATATTAAATTAGATCTTCCTTAGTCTAGGCCCAGTATTCTATCCACTATACCAGGAGCTAACTGTCAGTAGGGCAAAGATTAGAACCTAGGCCTCCTGACTTTTAGGCTAGTGTTCCTTCACCTACAACACATATACATACATATGAACACACATAAACATATGTGTGCATATACAAAAATATATACACATGTATACACATCCATACTTCAACATGAAGAGACTTCAGACTTTACAAAAGGCACAAATATTCATGTACTAAAAAACACTTTTGATTGATCAAAGTAAAATAGTGCCTTTATTTGGTTCTCAATTCCTAAGAGCAGTATTTAAAAAAATAGTGTTTTATTTTCCCCAATTATATGTAAAAATAAATTTCAACGTTCATTTTTAAATTGCCTCAAATAATTCTCTCTCTCTCTCTCTCTCTCTCTCTCTCTCTCTCTCTCTCTCTCTTTCTGTCTTTCTCTCTTTATCTCTCCTAATCCCTTCACTGAGAAGGCAAGCAATTTTATATAGGTTATATATGTGAAGGCATACAAAACTTTCCATATTAGTCATGCTGTAAAATGTAGATTGAAATAAAAACCCAAGAAAAATAAAATAAAAAAGTATATTTTCAAAAAAGGGGGGGCATGAAGGTGGCATAGTGAATAGATCACTGGCTCTGGAGTCAAGAGAACTTGAGTTCAAATCTGACTTCAGACAATTGACACTTAACTAGCTGTGTGACCTTGGGCAAGTCATTTAACACCAATTGCCTTGCCTTCCCTACTCCAAAAAAAAGGATATTTTGATCTGTATTCAAATTCCATCAGATCTTTTGCTGGGGATGGATAGCATTTTTCATCACAAGTCCTTCAGAGTGGTCTTAGATTATTGTATTGCTGAGAATAGCGAAATCATTCACAGTTGATCATCTTCAAATATTGCTGTTACCATGTACAGTGTTCTCCTGGTTCTACTCATTCCATTTTGTATCAGTTCATGCAAGTCTTTCCAGGTTTTTCTCAGAACATCTAGTTCACCATTTCTTATAGCACAATACTATTCCATCACAATCTTATACCACAAATGGTTCAGTCATTTGTCAACTGATGGACATCCCCTCACTTTCCAATTCTCTACTACCAGAAAAGGGCTGCTATAAATATTTGGGCATAGTTCCAAATTACTCTACATAATGGTGGAATCAGTTCACATCTCCACCAACAGTGTATTAGTGTCTCAATTTTCCCATATGCCCTCTAACACTTGTCATTTACCTTTTCTGTACTATTAGTCAATCTAATAGGTATGAAGTAGTACCTCAGAATGATTTTAATTTGCATTTCTTCAATCAATAGTGATTTAGAGAAAAGAGATAAAATAACACCCCTGGGCAAACATAGAGTAGTGAAACAAATAAGATAGGGGCAGAACAGGGCTTCTTTTTGAACAGAGAAGACCTGAAGAGAAGTCTCAGGATGAGATTTCCTCCCTGTGAAGACTAAACACCTTCAGGCTAGGTCCACTTTAACAACTAGCTGCAAGATGTTTAAACAATAAGCAACAAGCCCTGGGGTTAGTTGGTTTGAGAGGCTGCCTGTTCCCCAACCACAGGAACCTTTACCCCCAGGACAGTGACAGGACTTGGGAGTCAGACCCAGGGAAGATCTAGGGAACCTCTGCTTACAAGGAACACCAGACCCAGCTGTGCTGCAGAGAGCAGTGGGACAGAGAAGGAACCAGCACACACCTGGTGAATGCAGAAGCTGTGCAGCAGAAAGTCCCTGGTTGTGGGCACTTACAGGAATCTGGAGGTCTGAATTAAGTTCAAGGTCAGAGGGGAGAACTGAAGACAATCAGAGGCCAGAGGTGCTATAACCCCCATAACCCAGGACTAGAGGTGATTATAAAAACTAAATTATTACCAAAAAATTGCACAGGCAAAGGAGAAAGAATCCAACCATAGAGGGCTACTATGGGAATAGAGAAGACTAGGGTTCATCTTCAGAGGAAGACACTGAAGCAAAGAAACCTGTTCCTACTCCAAAGAGAAATGTCTAATGGTCACATGCCCAAAAAAATTCATTGAATAACTTAAAAAAAGACTTTAAACATCAAATGAGAGTAATGGAGGAAAAATTAAAAAGGAAAATAAGAATAATACAAGAAAACAAGAAGATTATAACAAGAAAGTCAACCAATTAGAAAAAGAAATCCAGAATCGTAAGGAAGAAAATGACTCCTTGAAAATCAAAACTGCGCAAGGGGAAGTCATCAAAGTTATGAGATGAAAATTTTTTTTAAAACAACACAAAATATAAAGAATGAAAAAAATAGAAGAGAATGCGAAACATCTCATAAGAAAAACAATGGAGGAAAAAGATAAGAATAATTGGACTACCTAAAAGTTCTGATCAAAAAAAAAAACTTGATACAATAATACAGGAAATTATTAAAGAAAATTGTCCTGAAGCATTAGGACAAGAGGAGAAAGTAGAAATAGAAAAAGTCTACCTATCACTACCTGAAAGAGATCCTATGAGGAAAACTCAGAGAGTATTATACTTAAATTCTGAAACCCCCAGATCAAAGACAAAATATTATGAGCCACAAGAAAAAAAAATTGACATATAATGGTACCACAATCAGAATCACACAAGCCCTAGCACTGGCAACACTAAAAGATCATAGGTCTTGCAACGCTATCTATCAAAGAGCAATAGAACTGGGCCTCTGTCTGAAAATATCATAGCCAGCAAAGCTAAATATAATTTTGAATGAAAAAAATGGACATTTGATCAACTGTCACACTTTCAGAACTCTGCTATACAAAGATAAACCCTGAACTCAATAGAAGATTTGACATACAAGAGCCAAGAGAAATATAAGGTAAACACCAATAACCAATGACAAGGGACTAAATAAGCATAGAATAAATCCTGGGGGCAGAGTCAAGATGGCACAGTAGAAATAGGACTTCCATGGGGCTCAAGCTTCCACCTTACCCAATTAATGTAAAAAGGGGACTCTGAACAAACTTTGGAGCTACAAAACCACAAAATGACACAGAGAAGCTAACCTCCTGCCAAGAACAGCCTGGCTGGTTGGCAGCAAGTGACCAGCTCAGCGCTCTGGGAGCTGAACCAGGCCCTGCTCAAGCCAGAGGTTTTAGCCCCAGGGCGACCTGACCAACCACTGGCTGGAGGGACTACAGATAACCAACAGCTGTGGCAGTTTGCAGAATTATCAACACATAGATGCTAAGGACAAAGTGAGAGGTCAGTGAAGTGTGGACTTTGGGATCCAGTAGTTGGGAGGGAGTCTGCTTTTGCCCCTGGGGTGAGAAGCTGCTGAGGCAGCCGTGCAGCCGTCACCACATGGCAGCTTCAGCTCCTGGCCTGCAGAGTGTAGGGGGACTAAGCGACCAGTCTGAGGGGTCATCAATCTTGCTTTAACCTGATTGGATCTGGATTGCGGTCTAGGATGGAGGTCTGGTGTGTGTGACCAGCTTGCTAGAGCATGTGGAGGCTTCAGAGAGGGCACCCAACTAATACCTTCGGCAGCTGAGAAAAACCCAGAGTTTGGGATGAAGCTTCCCTGTCTGGTGGCAGAATCCTACTGTGGCAAAAAACCCAGGGGTCAAGTGACTGAGTGGTGAAATGAGCAGGCAAAAAAAAAAAACAAAATAAACAGAGTACCCCAACTTTACACTCCTATTTTGACGACAAAAAGGACCAAAGCATGGAACAGGAGGAGAACAGTGAAGTCAGAAGTCCTACACCAAAAGCTTCAAAGAAAAATACGAGCTGGTTACACACCATAGAGGACCTTAAGAAGCAGATAAGAGAAGTGGAGGAAAAATTGGGAAGAGAAATAAGAACGATGCAAGAAAATTACAACATGAGAGTCAATGGCCTAACTGAGGAAAATAACACCTTAAAAAATAGACTAACTCAAATGGCAAAAGAGGCTCAAAAAGGCAATGAGGAAAAGAATGCTTTAAAAAAGCCAAATTTGCCAGATGGAAAAAGAATCTCAAAAGCTCAATGGGGAGAATCATTGCTTCAGAATTAGATTGGAGCAAATGGAAGCTAGTGACTTTATGAGAAATCAAGATGCTGTTAAACAGATCCAAACAAATGAAAGAATAGTAGGCAATGTGAAATATCTCATTGGAAAAACCAGTGACCTGGAAAATAGAACCAGGAGAGATAATTTAAAAATTATTGGACTACCTGAAAGCCATGATCAGGAAAGAACCTAGAAATCATCCTCCAAGAAATTCTCAAGGAAAACTGCCCTGATGTTTTAGAACCAGAGGGCAAAATAGAGGTTGAAAGAGTGCACCAATCACTTGCTGAAAAAGATCCCTAAAAGAAAACTCCTAGGAATATTATAGCCAGGTTCTGGAATTCCCAGATCAAGGACAGAATATTACAAGCAGCCAGGAAGAAACAATTTGAATATTGTGGAAACCCAATCGGGATAACAAAGGATCTGGCAGCTTCTACACTAAGGGATCGAAGGGCTTGGAATATGATATTCCAGAGGTCAAAGGAGCTGGGATTAAACCCAAGAATCACCTACCCAGCAAAACTAAGTATCATGTTTCAGGGGAAAATATGGTCATTCAGTGGAATAGAGGACTTTCAAGCATTCTTGATGAAAAAACCAAAGTTGAATAGAAAATTTGACATCCAGATACAAAAAGCAAGAGAAGCATGAGAAGGTAAACAGGGAAAAGAAATCATAAAGAACCTATCAAAGTTGAACTATTTTCATTCCTATGTGGGAAAACAATAATTGAAACTGATGAATCTATTCTCACTATGAGAATAGTTGAAGAGAATAGAAATATATATGTCTCTATAGGAGGGTATATGGGCATATGAATACATATGTGAATGTGTATATGTTTACAGGTATATATAGATAGAAGGCACAGGACCAATTGAATAGGATGGGATGATACATAAAAGGTGAAATTAAGAGGTGAGAAAGGAATATAATGAGAGGAGATGGGGAGAGACAGAATGAGGTAAACTATCTTATATAGAAGAGGCAAGGGAAAATGGTTAAAATGTAGGGGAAGAACAGGAAGGCAAAAGGAAATGGATCAACCTTATTCTCATTGAATTTGGCTCAGGGAGGGAATTACATACATACTAAATAGGGTATCTCACCCTACAGGAGAATAGGGGGGGAAGGGGATGAGAGGGGGTATGATGGAAGGGAGGGCAGGCTCAGGGGAAGGGAAGTTGGAAGCACCTACTTTTGAAAAGAGAGAGGATCAAAGTAGAGAATAGAACAGGTGGGAGGAGGGATAGGAGGGAGGGAAATATAGTCAGTCTATTACAATATATCTACTATGGTAATGTCTTGCATAGCTACACATGTACAACCTATTTTGAATTGCTTAGCTTCCCAGTAAGGGTAGGTGACAAGGGAGGAAGGGAATGAATCTGGAATTCAAAGTTTTACAATCAAATATATATATGTATATATGTATACATATATATATGTATATGTATGTGTATATATATATATATATATATATATTAATAATACTATTTTATGTGTAATTCAGAAATAAGATATACAAGCACTGGAGCATAGAGATCCACCATGCCCTACTGGAAAAGTCGAACGGGTATGGGAGAAGATATGAGAGAGCACAGATTGGAGGAGAGGATATCCTGTGGGACCACTATTTTGGGGTGGTGGGTAGGGGGAAAAACGGGGAGAAAATTTGTAACTCAAATCTGGAGGAAATGAATGATGTAAACCAGAAGTTAATAATACATTTGAAAAAAAAGCACAGAATGTTTACATTTTATGTATGAAAAATGTCAAACCTATGTCTAAGATTGTTACTAGTATTTAGGTAGTTTATAAGAAAGATTGGAGTAGACCTGAGTATGATATGACTTCAAAACATAAAACCGTTCAAGAACACCTAAAAGAGTAATTATCTTATACAAATGACGTGCAAGGGGAAAACCAATATAGAGCTATTAGAGAGGGGAAGGGGTCTGTTATTTCTGGAAACCTTCTTTTGTCAGGAATAGGTTTAAGAGGGGAAAATACATATACATCCAGAAGAGTATAAGAGTCTTCTAAATTTAGAAATAAATAAAAACTCTAAGAGTATAGGGAGAGGGGAGAAGATAAAGAAGAGATCTTCAGAGGGGAGGATGAGGGAATAGGTTAAAAGTGGGATATAGAAGGGTCTTTATAGTTAGGGGAATGAGAAGATAAGGAAGGGAACTTCAGAGGGAAGGGAGACAGAATAGGTCAAAGGGGTGTATAAAAGGGTGTTTAAGGGGCAGCTAGGTGGCACAGTGAATAGAGCACTGGCCCTGGAGTTAGGAGGACCTGAGTCCAAATCTAACCTCAGACACTTGACACACTTACTAGCTGTGTAACCTGGGGCAAGTCACTTAACCCCAATTGCCTTGCCTTCCTCTCAAAAAAAAAGTGTTTAGATTTAGGGGAATGGGAGGATAAGGGAGGAATTTACTGGAGTGGAGGTAGGTTAAGTAATAGGAGGGCAAGGTAGCACATAAAGTAGAGGGGTTAGGAGAGAAAGGAAAAAAAAAGATATGCACAAATATAAAAACAAGATTAAGAGTAGAATTTTTTAGGGAAAGTACCTGTTTAGATATGTATGCATGTATATTTGTATGAATGTGTACATATGTATACCTGTATGTATATATCAGTACCTATATATAAATATATCCATGCTCAGCTGTAGAGTTGGGGTGGCAGATAGGGGGACAGAAGGGAGAAAAAAGAACAAAATAAGAAGTATACAACAGAGAACGAAAGAAAATGTACAAGGAAGCAAATATGCACAACTTTCAGCATAGCATACAGTATTTAATATTATAGACTTTCTTGAAATGATAAGTAATTACTATATATTCTGAATCCTCTCCTATAAGAGTAAGGTCACATAACATTTTTTTAAATTTTATATTTAAGTTTATATTTTTTTCATTTCTTATTATGTATTTAAGTTCTAGTATTTGTTTCAAAAAAACTAGTGATTTAGAGCATTTTTTCATATGGCTATTGGTAGCTTTGATTACTTCATCTGAAAACTGACTGTTTACATTTTTTGATCATTTGTCCTTTGGGGAATGACTCCAATTTTTATAAACTTGACTTATCTATCTACATATTTGAGAGATGAGGCCTCTATCAGAGAAACTTGCTTCAAAAATTTTTATAGTAATGATTGATAACTGTATTTCCCTCCATCTGGTTTCCCCTATTTATTTTATTCTCTCTCTCCTTTTACCCTGTGCCTCCTCAAAAGTGTTTTGCTTCTGATTATCCTTTCCCCAAGTCTGCCCTCCTTTCTATGGGCACTCCCTCTCTTCTCTTATCCCTTTCTCCTCCTACTTTCCTAGAGGGTAAGATAGATTTCTATACCCAATTGAGTGTGTACGTTATTCTCTCTTTGAATTGATTCTGATAGGAATAAGGTTCATTAACTCACCCTTGAAGCCCCCCTCTTCCCCTCCACTATAAAAGCTTTTTCTTGCCTCTTTTATGTGAGATAATTTATCCCATTCTACCTCTCCCTTTCTCCCAGTACATTCCTCTCTCACCCCTTAATTTTATTTTTTAGATATCATCCCATCCTATTCAACTTGCACCTGTTTCTTTGAGACTTTGGATGTAGGAATTCTGACTTTGCTGTCTTCTTCTGAGTGTGTTTTGATCTTCCTTGTCATCATAATAACTTTCTATAATTGGGATTGTTCCTGTTGTTTGCTCATTTTCCCAGCCTATTTCTTGACTTGTAACTCTTTGTTAAAATGGGGCTCTGTTTCCCCAGTGGAGAGGGCACTGTCCCGAGTCTGAGGGGTTTTATGTAGCTGTTTTCAGAGATAAACCTGTAAGTTTTCGGTTCTTCCAAGGTGGTCTGATCTAAGGAGAGGTGTTTACTACTCTCCTAGTCTGTGCTCTGGTCTGTGAGAAAAGCACTCTTTTCTGCCCTGGAACTGTGAAGAGGGTCCCTGTTCCACTACAGCTGCTGCTCCTCCTCACCCTGGAGCTGCCACCCAGGACTGTGACCTGGATCTGAGTGTGCGCAAAGTAACAGAGCCCTGCCCCAGTGCCAACAAAAGACCCCTGAGAGCTTTGGAAGCAGCTGCTGCCACTGTAGATGCAGTCACTCCCAAGGCCTGTTCCTGGTTTGCTGGGGCCAGGGCTGTGCTGGTGGCCTGCATTGGACTGCACTCCACTTTCACCCTGATATGGCAGACCTTCCCTGCCGGCCTAGAAAATTGTTTCTCCCCATCCTTTTGTGGGTTCTACTGCTCCAGAATTTGTGTCAGGGCCTTGTTTAAAGGGCTTTAGAGGGGCTTGGGAGAAAGCTCAGGTGAGTCGCTGCCTTTTCTGAGCCATCTGGGCTCCACCCCCCAAGAGCAGCATTTTTAAAAAGCACTACAGACTCCATAAGGAATGACAAATATGAATAATTATGAGAAACAGGGGGAGACTTAAATTACCTGCAAGCAGAATGAGGAGCGACTAACAATTCAAAGAAACTAAAAACACCAAAAGGAAGATAAAGTGAGTAATTATAACGATTAATGTGCATCCTAGAGAACATGATGAAACACACTTTCCACCTATTGGTAGAGAGGTGGGGACTACACATACGGCATGTTGTTTACATTTCCATACACGTTCACTGTGTCATTTGGTTTTGTTTAACCATTTTTCATCTTCACAAGGAAGGATCGATGATATAATTTGGGAAAAATTATCTGTTAAAACAAAAAATATTTAGTAAGATCAATTTGTTTTAAAAATTAAACAAATAAACTTTAAATACAAATAAGATAGAACTTGGAAGAAATCAAAGATAATAAGCAACAATACCTGAAAGTTCATTTCAAAAGAAAGAGAATTCACTCCTAAATCTATTTAGGCTTCTTTGAACTAGAAGGAATCTAGGACTTGGTAATAGTCCAAGGTCTAGCAATAGGTTTTATTTTTATTTCCAGAAATGTTTATCTACTCCTAGTGGTTTAATGAATCTTTAACGAAAACCATGTCTCCCAGCCAAGGTCTACAGGATATATACATTCCCTGTGTGTAGGGGTACAGAGCAACATTTTTACTTAAAGCATTGAATCCAGATGCCCTAGACAAGATTTGAGACCACAAATCTCCAACCAAGGGAACTATATTAAATCTCCTTCCCCACCTAAGAATGAGTGTTTACAAGGGATGTCCATAAACCTTGTCAGTGCTTACAAACAGTGCTCAGGGCCAGGTGTAATTTAGCAGAGTTAGAGAGATCATTAATACTTGGGGACAATAAACCAGGTAGTTTAGAGGGCAAGCATAAATCAAATTAGTCCTAACCCATGAGGCGCATATTGTGTCTCTGTATAAAGAGCTAATCCAACCTCAAATGTGTCTCAAATACAATCTGCTTATACTATTCTCTCTTTTATTTTTGCAGGATATTACCCCTAAGCAGTGCAGCATAGAGAGAGGAAAGTCAGACTCAGAGTCAAAAAGTCCTGGGTTCAAGTCTCATCTCTAACATATACTGGCTCTGTGACCCTGGGCAGGGCATAGATGCTTAACCTTCAGAGCCCTACAGCTTGGGATTTAAAAGCAATTTCTCCTCCTACGACCCACCTCACTTACCCCCACTGCTTGCTACCCCTGTTCACTTGATGCATCTAACTTACAGGTTAAATTCTATCACAAGAAATCCTTTCAAATGAAATTTTCTACATAGAAGAAAGTTTTTAAATTGTCAACCCCTGGCTTCTCTTTCCAACAGGAGTCAAAACAACGAAGTTCCAGTATATTAAAATAAAGATCATAAAAGTTTTGGGTTTTTTTATCTGATAATAAAAATCGAATAATGGAAACAACACAAGGCTTAAAATAAGAGAACTTAGGTTTGAATGACTAATTGTCAATTTATTATCTTTATGGACTTGGAACACATTATTAGACTATGAATTAGGAATTCTTGTCCTGGAAGCAAATTCAGTTGAGCTGAGAGGGAAGGGATTCTAGAAAGAGAGGGTGCTGTCTATATTATGACCACTGCTGTGCATGGTCAAAGTAGAATAGAGAACAGAGCCATGGGAGTTGAAAAACCTGGGAGGTGAGAGTGTTTGAAGGTATCGGGAGTTAGGTAGAGGAGACAGAAAACTAGGTATTTTACTTATTGGGGAAAAGAAAAACTGACTTAAGCACCCATAGACAGGAGTAATACAAATTCAGATGGCCTACAGTGAACTTTAAAGGAGGGGAAGTGTTTGCTGAGTGATAATGGTGGGGGTTTGGAAGTGTCAGTGGAGAAAAAGAAGAATGGCTTCTCATCTTCCTGACCCTGTGTGTCAAGAGATAAATGAGAAAAGGAGCAAGTCAGTTTTGGATTTTGGGACCAAAAGAAGTGCTGTCTTCAGAAGGAAGCTAATCTTCAGCAAGTACCAGAAGATGGAAAAGTATTTGAAAGAACTATCAAGGATAATAAACACATAGCTTGGAGCTAAAAGTGACCATAGAGGTCACGTTTCACCACTAACCCCCTCCGTTCTCATGGAATAGGTATATATGCCGTTGTCATTGTATCAAGATTGCTAACAGCTGGCACCTCTGGCCACCAGATTTTCTCCTTCTCCTTCTGGTGCTTATAGAACTTCATTTAGAATTCAGCTAGGTTTGGATAATCTGTATTGTTGGACTCGAATCAATAGAGAGAATGACTGAACTTGTAAAGATATGAAAATGTTTATCATTGCCCTCAAAAAGACTCAGAGATGCTGACCATGTGCAGGGGCACACTGTTTGCACCCTGAAGTAGGGTATTCAGGGGTGTGGAATCTGTGGGCTCAAGGCCACATGTGGCCTTCTAGGTCTTTGGGTGCAGCCTTTTGACTAAGTCCAAGTTTTACAGAACAAATCTTTTTATTAAGGGAATTTTTTCTGTAAAATTTGGATTCACTCTGAGGGTAGCACTTGAGGACCTAGAGGGCTACATGTGACCTCAAGGCCATGGGTTCCCCACCTCTGGAATAGAAAAATAGAATACAGTCACCTTGACAAACCTAGGAGAATGGCAGGGGACCATTAGTTGAAAGAGGCAAGTCAAGGAAGGTCTTTATAGTTAACCTGAGATATTCTTTTGTATGCCAGCTGGGTGAGGCTAAGAACATACCAATCAAAAGATCTGGAAATGTGCTAACTAGCCCAGAGGAATTTTTTAATCTCATTCTAAGATCTGTAAAACTTTCCTAAGAAAGGGACAGCAGAGACCAGGTGGAGTGGCAGTGATGGAGCAGAGAGGAGTTCTTGTCCGCTGGAAGGAGTCGCTAAGCCAAGTCAGGAGTTGTATGAATGCACATCATCAAGGGAAAATGGAAATAAGAGCTCCTGGATCCTACTAATGAGCCACAAGAAAAAGAGATTATGTATGGGAAGAAATGTAGACATGCACTGGTACTATGAGTCATGTGGACTTCATGGGTCCATGCTAGAAGAAACAATTGTCTACTTTCACCCAAGCCTTCTTGAAACCCAAAATGGAGATAATAAAACCTGCCACTTAGTTCGTCGCTGGCCTAGATTCTGCCTCAAAAACACAAATCACTTTTCTTTTACAATTTTAGTGTCAAGCATATAATAACTCTTTGAAAACTGATAATCCATATATCATACCTGTGGCAACCTTAGTTAACCATGTATATCATGTTTTCCAGAACTCTGCATTTTCCAGTTATCTTGAATAAATGAGTCTACAAATAAATACAATAAAGTCATAAGTACCTACTTATACATTTTTTCAGTGCCACATTCAAATATTTGTTTTATTTGCATTATTGTCAATTTTTTTTCTTTTTAAGGATTTTTTGTAGCTAGTCTCTGTCTGTGTTTCTGTCTCTGTCTGTCTGTCTGTCTCTCTCTCGTACCATTGTCCTCAAATACAAAATACTGGTGAAACAGAAGGCCCTTCCATGGAGACCGTGGAGTCCAAATGAGTGAAAGTTAAGTAGACACCACTAAAAAGGGCAGATATAGCCCTTTATAAAGGACTACTATTGGGGCATTCACAGGTCCAGCTTGGAAGCTTCCTATCAAGTCCCTATCCTGGCTGGAGGAAGTGAGCAGAACCTGGGGTTAACAACTGCCTTCCCCTTGTATGAGCTTCCAGTACTGGATAAGTCCCTTGGTAGAAAAGCCATGGGCTACAATCAAGTGCTTGAATTTGCACTTGTTGCATCTGCAGATCCCCTTTGTGGTTGATGTCACAATCTGACAAGTGACCAAGGGTGCAAACTTTGGCTACTGAATGCTTTTTCTCTGGGCAACTCTGATTGGTTGTAAGGTTAATGGGCTTTAAGATGTTCCCCACCCATTAATAGACCTCATGTGGAGCCCATTAAGGGAAGCTTGCTTAGGGGAGGCTTGCATGTAGAAAGACTTTCACACTTTCTGTTAATTTCTAATTAGACACTGAGTCAGGAGGGTTGTGATGCCTTCTGGTTCTGAGAAGTATATATATACTCTGCATTGATATTTTGCTTTGGAAGCTCCCTTATGAGAAAAATCTTGTGATTCCTTGGTCAAGATTCTGCATGATAGTACGTTTGGAGCTCCCCAACTGCTCAGAGGTAAAGGCTCTCTCAATCCAGGGATGTATGTAAAGTATGTAGCAATATTACTTTAATTCAGGCAGTCAGAGCCCTTTCTGTTGGTCTTTATTTCTCTGTTTGTATTTTCTCTGAAGTTTAGGGTGCTGACTTTTCCCCTGAACTAATGAATATAATTAAAAAATATTGTTGACCCTTTAAAAAGCTATCTTTCCTAGTAAAGCCTATCTAAGAATCTGCGCTAGCAGCCATCCTGGGTGTGCCAGTGTGGTTGCCGCTACAGTGATCAGTTCGGTGATTTTACCCATACTGATCCCCTCAGTAGCACTCACTTAATCAAATGAACTATAAAAAAAGAGAGAGAGATGCTTTCCCAGTACTTCACCCTGAAAAGCCTACTTTCTTTCCAACTAAAATAAAAGTTATCTGAGACGATAGTTAATGGGTAGGTCTATTATAATACTCATCTGTACACAGAGGCAGCATAGCCTATCAGATCTGAAGTCAGAACACTGAAGCTTCAAATTCTGTCCCAGACCCTTGTTAACTGTGTGACCCTAGACAAGTCACAACCTCTCTGCACCACTGTTTCTTTATTTATAAAATAGGACTAATGATAGCACCCACCTCAGAGTTATCATGAAGATGAAATGAGAGAATGTATACAAAGCACTTTGTAAATCTTACAGCCTATACAAATGTCAGCTGTTATTATTATTACACTGCCCAGCAAAACCCCACTGTTCAAGGCATCACTTGTAGAGTTCCCTTGTCTGAGGATATTTAGATTACTATCTTTATATCCTTTTCTTTTTTTTTTTTTAAGCAAACGGGGTTAAGTAACTTGCTCAAGGTCACACAGCCAGTTCTGGGTGTGGTGCTAAGTATCTGAGCCCGGATTTGATCCCTAAGTCATCCCAACACTGGAGCCAGTGCTCTTACTCACTGAGCCACCTGGCCGCCCCTTTATATCCTTTTCAAAGGCCACTAAAAAGCTTTTCCAAGAATCAGTGCCGTGTGTATAATCTACATCAAATTTCTTGCCTTCTTGAGGAATATGGAGGGAGAGAGAGAATTTGGAAATCAAAAAAAAATTTTTAAAAACCTGAGTATTATTTTTTTTACATGTAATTGAGAAAAAAATAAAATAAGACAGAAAAAAGAGTCTATACTGGTGATAAGAGTGTCCTCTGTTTGCCAGCAACCAAACGGGGAATGACTCATTATCTAGGCCTTGAAGGCCTGCTCCCAAGAGCACACACTTGTCGGATTAGTCTGGACATTATTACTATTTCAGATGAAGTGCTAGGGTGACCACTAATCATAGCAAGGGATTAGGCAGATACCTAGAATGAACATGAGAACTCAGAAGTCTGGGGGATTTCACTATTAGAAATTATATTTCAGCTCTTTACACATATGAAGTGCTAGATAAATGATTAGCAGTAACGATTTTTTAAATCCTGATGTAATGACTGTGTATGACTTGCAAGGGCATTAGGGCCAGCTGAACTTCAGAAAGCTTTAGCCTTAACTAAGAACAGGAAAGCCCAAACATACTTGGTCCCGTAAATTATTAACTACAGTTATTTAATCCACCAAGCTGCTTCTCCTTAGTGAGACTCAGCAACCAGGCAAAGTAACTGGAAACTCCACATTTCTGCTGAGATTGGCTAGCTACATACCCAGGAATTTGATGGAAGGGAGAAAAGGGAACTTCAACACTGGGCTGTACTCCTAAAAGCAATAATTTCTTTGTACCAACAAGGATTAGAGACAAATAGAGAAAACTTTAACCTTAGCAGTCTACTTTTGCAAAAAGGCAAGGGACCACAGGCATTCCTTGCCGACTCCAATTCGTGGAACGGTGAGAAGACCTACCAATATCTGCCATGGAAATCACTTTGAAAACACATTGTTGTTTATTCTTCATTGTCTTTTTTTTCTTTTTTATTCATTTTTTTTATTTTTTTGAGGAGGGAAGGCAGGATAATTGGGGTTAAGTGACTTGCCCAAGGTCACATAACTAGTAAGTGTTAATGTCTGAGGCTGGATTTGAACTCAGGTCCCCCTGATTCCAGGGCCAGTGCACTATTCACTGTACCGCCTAGCTGCCCCTATTCTTCATTTTCAAAGAAGACCACCTCACAGTTGACATCTTGACCTGCACATGAATTAGATTTAAGTGAGGCTGAATTGTGCAAAGTCGTCAGCCTCATTGTTTCTTCCAGTCATCAAAGAACACCAGCAAGACAAAAGCAAGGACAGCTGGCATATGGCCCAGGGTGCAGTGGATGCCCATGTGGTACCTTTGATGTCTGACCAAGCTCTAAATGCTCCACAGCACCTACTTTAGCTGCTTTCTTGGCTGCTGTAACAAATTGTTCTCATCCACCCATTCTGCAGGGGGAGGTTTTCACATGCTTGGGGTAAACATCCCCCTAACTCACCAATGGGTTTGATGCCTGTAGGTTACCCTTAATATGGTTTAGTCCATCTGCAAAGATGGTTCAGCAGGGTGTGGACACTGCCCGTGCTACAGCTTCTTGGAGCCGTTGAGCGAGAGTAGGTGGCATCAAAAGTGAATGAACAGCCCTGAAAAGGCATATTGGGTGTTCAGGGAGGGCTAGCACCTCCAGTGTGAGGACTTGATCTACCCTTTTCTGGGCTCCTCCTCCAAAGGAAAGTGAATACGTTATTTCTTAAGGTGGAAGAGGGAAGGGGCTAGCAACTGGAGGGATCAGGTAAATTTCTTTCTAGAGAACCTCAGGTTACAACTTGGAATGAAATTTAACTCCTCTTAAAATATTTTCAAACATTAAACTTTTAATGACTGTGATTACTTTTCCTTTTCATTTCATATTCTTATGTCTGGGAGAGATTATAACAAAAACAAATAAAATTTTTCTTCCATCTCAGATGTTTCCATTATTTGTTATTTCTCTTACCATGCCATTTGGCACATGTGCCTAACTCAGCCTTAACTGTTGCTTTAGTGTAGGAAAGTGGCATGTCAGTGAGAATCCATATTATCCCTTGTTTCTTAAGTAGTTTGCTTTGTAGTTATTTAAAGATGCTCTGATAGTCTGACCTAAGAGCCCAATTTTCTAGATTCTATTTCATTGGTTTCCCCGGAACCAATATATATTGCTGAGAGATGAGAATATCATACCATATGAGAATATTTTTGGGAAATTAGATGCTGATCCATTCTACCTACATTCATTCACATGCCCACCTATCAGGAATTGTGGCAACACATCCCGATTATCCTGAAAACTTTAAGCAATAAATAACGTATAGCAACATGAGGGATTGGAATCTGGATCCATTCATTCTTCCAAAGGGACTCTGTTCTTTTCTCTCTCTTCCCCCTCCCTCCCTCTCTCCTTCTCTCTCTCCTCTGCCCCTCTCCCTTTTCTTCATAGCCTCATGAGTTGGTAGGGAAAGGAAGAAGAGGTTGCAAGGCCTGGGTAAACTGAAAGAATTTGATGAACAGTGCTGGGAATCCCACTATATGAGCAAAACATTCTGTATGGATCACCAAAGATCTAAATGATAATAACAATAATAATAATAACTAACATTTATGTGATACTTTAATGTTTGCAAAGAACTTCATATATTCTATGTCATTGGATCCTCACAACAACTCTGTGAGGTAGATGCGGCGATTATCCTTATTTTGCACTTGAGGAAACTGAAGGTAGGAGTGCTTAAGTGACTTACTCAGGGTCACCCAGGTATTGTCTAAAGCAGGATCTGGATTACAAATCCAGTACTCTAGTTTATCCAATATGCCAATCTGCCTCACAAATGAGTCATTTTTCTAGTCTTTATAATTCACTGTCTAGGAAAGGCTTAGTTAAGTTACCATGGCAAATCCAGATGGGAGAGCCTGTGAATACTATCTTACTCATCCACTTCAGAGACATCTCCACTCCAAATGTTCACATGGAGTATTTGTACCTGACCCGTGAGAGAGCCTTCAGAGTTCATATTGGCATGATCAGCCATAGTTGGACATACTGTACCTTGACCCCAATATAATGATGTCATTTTGGGCCTCTTCAAGTAAGAAGTGCAACAACCATCTATATTCATCCACAAGGATCTTTGTATCAACCCAGAGTTAGTGCCTGGCATCTAAGAGGCGCTTAATAAATACTAATTGATTTGACAAATTTTCAAAACATTAACTAATACTTATTGATTAACAAATAGTTGAAGATATAGCCACTGTCTAAATAGCTCCTGAATCAATCAATCAATAAGCATTTATTAAGACCTTGTTATATGTTAGGTACTATACTAGGCACTTAAGATACAAAGAAACAGAAAAAATTATTCTTATTTTGGGTGCTTTTGCCTTAAAGAGCTTAGACTCTAATATAGTCAGTCAATAAACCTTTTTAAGTGCCTACTGTGTGCCAGGCACTGTGCTAAACATTAACAATACAAAGAAAGGCAAAAGATAGCTCCTGCTCGAGTACATAAATAAGTAGGTAGATACAAGAAAGATACAAAATAGATGAAAGGTAATTTTGGAATAAAGGCAGCGAGGTAGCTCAGTGGATAGAGTGCTGGGCCTAGGCCCAGAAATACCTGAGTTCAAACCCGGCCTCAGATACTAAGTAACTGGGTGACCCTAGGCAAGTCATTTAACCTCTTTATGCCTTAATCCACTGGAGAAGGAAATGATAAACCACCCTATTATCTTTGCCAAGAAAACCTCAAATGGGGTCACAAAGAGTTGGACACGACTGAAATGACTGAACAACAAGTCAGGTTACTTTCCATTTACACTGTAGGCATCTTGTATGTATTTGGTTTTTTACATGTTGCCTCTGCCATGGGAATGTATACTCCTTGGGGGCAGGAACTATTTGGGCTTTGTTTTCCTTTCTTTCTATTAGCAGCACTTAGCACAGTATCTGGCACATAGTATGTGCCTAATAAAGCTTGTTGACTTACTGACCCTAACTCTACCCTGCTTCATCCTGAGGTAAGCCAAGAACACTTGTATTCATGCATACAGGTTCCCTCCTCACTTCCTCACCTATTCACAGTCTATCTCTCCCTCTCTCTGATTGTTTTTTTTTCTTTTTGGAGAATAGTTGGGGTTAAGCGACTTGCCCAAGGTCACATGTCTAGTAAGTGTTAAGTGTCTGAGGCCAGATTTGAACTCAGGTCTTCCTGACTCCAGAGCCAGTGCTCTATTCACTGCACTACCTAGCCACCCCCTCTGATTGCTTTTAAAATATTAATTCATTTTTGTCATATTTTAAGCTTTGAACTGTCTCCCTCCCTCTACACCTAAACTAGAGAAAATCACTATTTCACACTTGTATCTGTGTGTGTATGTGTAATCATACTACACACACTTCTATTGATCAATTCTTTCTCTGGAGGTGAATATAATTTTCCTTTGCAGGTTCTTTGTAGTTGACCTGAGTATTTATAATACTCAGAATAACTTAATTGTTCTCAGTTATTCTTCAAACAATATTGCTGCTACCATCTCTTGGTTCTGCTCATTTCGCTCTTCATTATTTTGTGCGAGTCTTTCCATATTTTTCTACAATCTACCAGCTCATCATTTCTTACAATGCAGTAATATTCCATCACACCTCTCTCATCTTTGAAAAAATAAAAAAAATAAAGCAAAAAGGCACAATCTACAAGAGCAGATCAAAACTTCACTCTCCACATCTCTCTGAAATCTGGAATGATGTTTATTGTCCTCTCTGAATCCCTTACTAGAATTTGTTGAACTAGTCTCTGCCTGGGCATCTGACCTGGTGTAGGTCAGCTTTTCCAACCTATCCTTTTCCAATCATTTCCTTGCTTGAATGAATATCTTATATTTTTAACTCACAGGATCACAGAATTTTAGAGATGTTGATGGTTCATCTACTAAGCATAAGAAAAATCTGGGACAATAACTGAGGCTTCAGAAGGAACATCTATGGCTATCTAGTCCATTCCATACTCTGAAAAGAAACCCTACTAAAGCATGAATCTTGCTATTAAAAAAGAGGAAAAAAACTAGAAAATAAACAGATAAGAAACTTTTCTCAGTTATGGAAAGACAGCAAATTCTTAACCAAATAAGGGATAGAAAAATAAAATAATTTTGATTACAAGAAATTAAAAACCTTTAGCATTAACAAAATTAATGCAGCTAAGATAAAAATTTTCACTTTACACTGAAAATTGACAGCAAAAAGGAATAAGAGAACAATGCTTGCCAGATTAAGAAAAGATGGGCCCACTAATGCACTGTTAATGATATTGTGAATTGGTCAAGTCATTTTGGAAAGCAACTAGAATCATTTTAAAAAATAACTAAAATGTCTATAACTTATGACTCAGAGATTCCACTGGTG